>NC_077241.1:37457745-37811911 GCF_947179165.1 Solanum dulcamara
AATTGTTACATCCCACATAAAAAATACATACTCAGCGACCACCTTTCTAAATCTATATAAACCCAATGTTCTTCGCTTTGTAAGCATCAATTGCATCATGAGGTGAAGACTTTACACCGTCTTGAATCATAGGTGTCGTATCGTTTGAGCCAAAAATATTACATCGCTAAGGTGAAGACTTTACATCATATGAGTCGAAGGCATCACATAGTTCAAGCCAAAGACTTTACACCGTCTAAGGAAAAGACTTTACATGATTTGTGGCAAAGACTTTACATCGTCTGAGTCAAAGGCATCCCATAGTCCAAGCCAAAGACTTTACACCGTCTAAGGCAAAGACTTTACATGATTTGTGGCAAAGACTTTACATCATATGAGTTGAAGGCATCACATAGTTCAAGCCAAAGACTTTACACCGTCTAAGGAAAAGACTTTACATGATTTGTGGCAAAGACTTTACATTCTCTGAGTCAAAGACATCACATAGTTCAAGCCAAAGACTTTACATTGTCTAAGAAAAAGACTTTACATGATTTTTGGTAAAGACTTTACACCATCTGAGTCAAAGACGTTCCATAGTCCAAGTCAAAGACTTTATACCGTCTAAGACAAAGACTTTACACGATTTGTAAAGACTTTCCACCATCAAGATTAGGCATAGTTCTTTCTCAAAGAATATAATCGTTCATTATTGAGAATCATGACCATGATTATTGAATTACTAATTTAAGAGCTAATAAAACACCCTTTTTTTCTTTTTTTTTTCCCAAATTGAATCATGGTTTACTTTAGAGATATAACTTCCTCTTCTTCAGAGTTGTGATACCTTGTGATGTCATATCATAAGGACAGTGAGGTGGAGACCAAATTGCTTGTAAGTACACCATTAGCTGGCCAATATGCTGCTCCGTGGCCATCTTTGAGGGAACTTCCTAATTTAGATGATTGGACTCTTGAATATAATAGTCGTCTTCCCAAGAAGTGGGTACTTTACACTTCTAATCATTGTACCAAAAATATTACAACTTCTTTACCATGTTTGGAGAGGCAATCATAAATGGAGAGACTCGATGGGATGACACTTTTTAATGAAGAGTTTTACTATATTCCAGGCTATTGGGAGTGGGCTAAACATATCCTTAGTAGGAATCGCCAGACTTTGAAGATGCAAAAATATATGATACTATATATGGTTTTCTTTTTACTTATGATCGTAATACTAACATCTTGCAAGCCTTCTGCGAAGCTTGGTTCTCCTATTATAAATACACTGCTTACCTTAGTCGGAGAACTATCTATATCACTTTGAGATTTGCACGTGATTGATGGTTTATCCATAACAAGAAGTCTTTACGAGAAAGTCGTGCCAAATGTTTCAAAACTTTTAGGCACATTTGATAAGGGAAAAAAGTTTCTCCGTCACTCTTGTGAGCATCTATTTGATGTCTTTCATCGAATTTGAGTAGAGAATAATCATGACCTGAATATTTCTGTGGAAAGATAGGTAGATTTTTGGTGTAAGAAAGATACAAAATATGACAACCCCCACCAAGAAGAGAAAAAAAGTCTATCTATCTCAATTCATCGCATAATCCAACTGGCGTAATTGGTGAGTCTTTTAATTGGTCTCCAAAAAGCTTTGTTTCACAAGTTAGAAGTTAAGAGTCACAAGAAAAATGAAACATACTTGGCAGCCTTTTTATCTTGCTGGTTGTGCATATTTGTGCTTCCTACGAAGGAGGATGGCTTTATTCGTCCAGGCGTCTTCAGAATCGCCTGCCATTTAGCATGTGGACAAAGAGTTAGCCTTGTAGTTCTAATATTAGCCAGGATTTACAAAGGTCTAAACACAATTTCAAGATGCTCACGACTTGATCTCATCCAAACTTGTTTTCCAATTTATTACGTGTATATTTGGTTGGCCTATTACTTCAAAACTCAGTAAATCTTTATTGTGGATCCTTATAGTCCCCATAGATTTAATCGTCAATTTGGATTTTTTCAAGATTCTCCTGGTCGATTAGATCGAGATTTTTGTGAAGCTTTATTAGCCAATGGTTTAAGGCTTGCACAGATTTGTGTGCTGACAAAATCTAGGGCAGGAGAAACATTTCCTCCTAGTAGGTCCAACTTGAAGAAATTCTTTTCACTCAATTACAAGTCTTGGTAGGAAAAGGTGCATGGAAATTTTCTTTAAAGTTATATATAGTCCTTGGTGAGTGTTGTTGGTCTGGATACTAATGTTCTTCAAAAGCAAGATGATGAGGTCTTTATTGTGAGTCAACCTCCTATTTTGAAGTCTAAAGTTGTTGTTCCAAACAAGATCAAGAGATCTTCCCTTGAAGAATTTCAAAAAGAAAAGTATTCAACTCAAATTCAACGGACCTCTCACAATCGGCCATCTCAAGATGAAAGTAGTAGCACCCATAATGATCGTTGTTGAAAGCAATTGAAACTACCTTCTGACATGCCAAACGATGCTATTTCACATCCGAATAGAGATTTTCGACAAGAATGTTAGTTCTTCAAGGACTTTGACAGCTATTAAAGAGGTAATGATTTTTTTTCATTTTATGATACCACATGATTCTACTAACTATGATATTTCTTCTTTTATTTATTTATTTATATATATACATATATATATATATTATTATTATTATTTATTATTATTATTATTATTTTAATTTTATTTTATTTTTTTATTACAGGCAAACAATGTTAGCATGTTGGAGACTTCTTACCAAAGCAAGTCGCAAGATAGTAATGAATCTGTAAAGGGGCCAACTTTAAGAAAATTAATTTTGTCACCCAAATCAGAGTGAGAAGCTACTTTTATCCCACATGAAAGGACTACATCAAATGTAGAATATCCTCCCCATAAGAAATCGGCAATGTCCATGCCCATTTTTGACGAAAAGCAAGTCACCTCAGAACTTCGAATGAATTTTGCCGAGGGAGCTTGGAATAAGATTCATTCTAAACTTGCCAATCTCACTGCAGAACGTATTTCTTCTCTTAAGGATGAGGTCCAAATAATTCTTAAGGATGTATATGAAATGGGGTGGATGTTTCTCCTTTGAAGAACTTATTAGAGTCTCTCTTTGAACTCTTCCTATGACCAAGCACGATAATTCCTTGTTGATAAAGCCCTTAAAATTGAAGAATTCAAGCCATACCTAAATGTTAAGAAATACCTTGATCTTATCTTGAATGAAAAGAATGAGAAATTCAAAGAATTGTCTGACGTCTGTCAATCCCTTAAGGAGGCGAGGAAAAAGGTGAAGGAGTTAAACTTCCTCCGAGATGCTGCCAAGAAAAAAGTTGAAGATGTCGAATCTAAAGTCTCAGCAGCTGAACAAGAGTATAACAAATGTCCTGATGTTTTTCTAGCTACTGCGAATGCCTCGAATGATGTGGAAGAGAAGAAGAGAGTTTTAGAGATTTTTCTTCAAGACTTAGCTAATTATAAGCTACGTTTAGACTAGCTTATTATGAACTATTTTTTTTGCTCCTTGTTTTTTAGTATTCTGATTGATTAGTTGTTCACTCTTTTAGAAATCCTTTTTATTGCATTATATTGCACCTTTCTTTAAGTATTTATTTTATATTTCAGCTTCAAGAGTTATTTACTCATATTGATGCATTGACGTAATCGCATTAAGCTTGGACTTTCTCCTAAACATCGTTGTTTATCACTTTGTGTGTTTTGATAGTATGAGAGATATATCATTGTAGGAGAGCACCAAAGACAGAAGAGACTTAATTTATCGGAAACCAAACTTCTTAATCTAAAATATATCCAAAATTTATAGCTCAAGTCCCTCAGGATCATTCTAAACAAACTTCAAAAATGAATTTCACATGCAGAAAAGCTGGCAGATTCATATTCGCATGATCTTATTAAAAATATTCATATCTTAGTGTAGAAAATCCAAAAAGAAGATTTATAGAACTACAACATGTACAATAATCACAACTAATAGCTTTACGGATTTGTACAAATATTTCTTTGAAGTCAATTCAAATTCTGTCTTGATTGGCCTTCTCTAATTCACACGTTATATATAACAATCTACAAGAACATTTTGATGCTCAAATAATAGCGTGCAATATTTCTTTTGAACTTATGAGACTAAACTTAGGATGTAACTCTAAGCACCACAGACCTCGGTGAAGAGGGTCAAGTGAGACTATGTATTTTTGGATACTCATGCGACTGAACTCAGAATGTAATTCCAAGTACCTACGTACTTCAGTGAAGAGGATCAAGTCATAATGTAGTTTTGAAAGAGTGATTTTTATTTTTTTAATTTTTTGTGTCCAAACTTTTGCCTAAGCCGCCTCTTTCGAGATTTTTAACCTAGCGGATATTATTTTGTTTTTGATGTCTTACACAGTTTATACTGTTGTGGGCTAGGAGTAACATGCAGTTTATGTTCATACCTTAAGGAGCGTGTTTCTTTTATTTGAGGATAGTATCTCTTTATGAACTTTTCATTAATGGGGCCAATGCGCAATCCTTCTAAGTCAACTAGTTTGTAAGCGCCACTTGAGTATACTTCTTGTACCACATATGGTCCATCCCATTTAGTGGAGAACTTGCTTTCAGACCTATGAAAAATAATAATGGGCCTTCTTACAACAAGAACTTGATCATCCACTTGGAAGCATCTAAGATGAACCTTCTTATTAAAAGATCGAGCTAGACGAGCTTAATAGCATTCCATACTTTGTTGGGCTTCTAGTCTTTTTTTATCAAGATCCTCCAATTCTTCAAAGCGTAACCGAGCATTTTCTTCATTAGTTAGTCCTTCTTGAATGGCAAGGCACAATGATGGGAAGGACTGCTTCAACTTCATAAACAAGAGAAGAGGGAGTCGCTTGTGTTGGCATTCGATACATAGTCCTATATGTCCAAAGAGCCTCTTTCATTCTTTTATGCCAATCTCTCTTAGACTTGGAAACAACTTTCTTCAACAAGTTGTAGAGTGTCTTGTTAAATGCTCCAGCAAGACCATTAGCAACCCCATAATACATAGAGAAATTGCATTGCTTGAAGCCAAAAAGATCACATATCTTCGTCACTAACTTGTTATCAAATGACTTGCCATTATCCATCAATATGTATCGAGGAATACCAAATGGTTGATAATATTGACTCGAATAAAGTTAGCGGCATTCTCTTTCTTCACTTCTCTACGAGAAATAACTTCTGCCCATTTTGAAACGTAGTCAGTTGCAACCAGGATGTACAAATATCCACCAGAGGACTTAGTCAATGGTCCAACAACATACAAACCCCAAGCTTCAAATGGCCATGAGGAAATAGTTGGGTGAAATACTTCTAGGGGTTGATGTATAAAATTCGCATGTAATTGACAAGCTTTACATCTTTAGACGTAATTCAGATAATCTTTCCCCATGGTTTGCCAGTAATATCCAATATTTTTTATATGAAAATGAAGTTTTGGGACAGATTGATGTGCTCCACATACTTCAAAATGTGCTTCTTGAATAGCCTGAGTAGATTCATCTTCCCCCAAACATCGTAAGAGGACTCCATCGAACGACTGCCTATAAAGTGTATTTCTATAATAAAGAAAATGAGGGGCTCATCGTCGGATTTATGTCCTTCTTCGAAGATCTTCTGGCAATATTCCATAACACAAGTAACCTATTATTGGTTGTCACCAATCTTTAATTTCAGCCTCCGAAGTGGCGATAATTTGTCGAAAATCTTCTTCATGCTTATCTGGAGGCGGAGTTATCATCTTTGGCAAACCACAACTTGCATTTTATCAGGCAATACTAATGCAGAAGCTAAAGTTGTCAACGCATCAACCTTCTTATTTTCCTTTCTAGGGACATGTTGAATAGTCACCTCTCCAAGCCAACCTATCATTCTTTGAGAATAATTACAGTATGGGAGTAACTCAGGCTTCTTTACTTCATAATTACCCAAGACTTGATTGATCACCAACTTAGAATCCCCAAAAACTTGCAGTTGCAATTGTTTCATATTAATGGCTATTTCAAGCCCAAGTAAGAGTGCTTGATATTCAACAACATTATTAGAACAGTGTTGTGTTAGAGTGAAGGATTACGAAAAAACTTCTACATGGGAAGTGACAAATACCACTCCAGCACTGGCTCCCTCACGATGTGCAACACTATTAAAATACATCTTCCAAGGTGGCTAAAGTTCCACTAGCATTGTATCTTCATCAGGTAATTCATCAGATAACTCTCAATCATTCAGAATTGGATGATTGGCCAAGAAATCTGCTAGCACTTGTCCTTTTACTGTCTTCTGAGATATATACACAATTTCAAATTATTAAAATTGGAGGTACCACCTTGCTAGTCGATCACTTAAGACAAGCTTGGACATGACAAACTTGATAGGATTCGCTTTAGAGATAAGTTGTACAATATGAGATTGGAAGTAATGCTTCATCTTCTGAATTGAGAATACGAGTACCATACATAACTTCTCAATAGGTGAATACTTGATCTCATTTTGTTTCATCATCCTACTTAAGTAATACAAGGCATTTTCTTTCCTTTCATTATTTTCTTGTGCAAAAAGTGCTCCTACTAACCTTTCTTGTGTTGAAATATATAAAATCAATGGTTTTCCAGGTATAGGAGCTACAAGTACTGGAGGATTCATCAGATAGGATTTTATATTCTCGAAAGAATTGGTACAAGCTTGGTCCCATTCAAAAAGAACATCTTTCTTCATAAGGCAACTAAATGGTTGACATCTCCCAGACAGATTTGAGATAAACCTCCTAAGGTATGCTAATTTTCCTTGTAAGCTTTTTAACTCATGAATATTTTTTGGCTCAGGAATGTTCAAAATAGCATCTATCTTATCTTGGTCAATTTCGATTCCTCGATGTCGAATAATAAAACCGAGAAATATTCCCGAAGTAACTTTAAAGGCACATTTTAAAGGGTTCATTTTGAGTTGGTATCTTTGAAGTCGTTCGAAGAACATTCTCAAATCTTGCAAGTGGTCATCACTCTTCCTTGATTTCACCACTAAGTAATTAACATAGCACTCAACATTTTTATGAAGCATGTCATCAAAAATATTCTGCATGGCTCATTCATAAGTAGCCCCAGCATTTTTTAAACCAAAAGGCATTACTTTGTAGCAATATATACCTTTAGGAGTGCGAAATGCAGTAAGTTCTTCATCCTTTAGTGTCATGTGAATTTGATTGTATCCAGATGAACCATCCATGAAAGACATTATCTCGTATCCAGTCGTGGCATCAATCATAAGCTCAGGAATTGGAAGAGGAAATTCATCCTTAGGGCATGCATTATTAAGATCTCTAAAGTCAATACAAACTCGGATTTGGCCATTCTTCTTTCTTACAGGTACAATCTTGAAATCTATGTAGGATATTTAACTTCACGAATGAAACCTGCTTTAATGAGCTTGTTAACTTCAGTTCCGATCAAAGGAACCAGTTCAAGTCTAAAGCGACGTTGAGCTTGTTTAACAGGACGAGTGCCTCATTTCACAGCAAGACGATAAACTGCAACTTTAGGGTCTAATCCTAGAATTTCTTTGTAACTCCAAGAAACTACATCCCTAAATTCCATAAGAAGCTCAATATATTTCTTCTCTTCATCATCATCCAGTGAAGCACTTACATATGTAGGCCTTATATCATCATCAACCCCAAGATTTACTTCCTTTAATGCATCAATAATATTTTTTACCCCTTCCTCGAGTTCAGGTGGCACATCTTTAGCATCCTCATCTTCTTGAGGATGACCATCATTAAAAGATATGTGATGGCATGTATGAATATCAATAAACCTATCCTCAATTTTTGCATATAGTGAAGTACTTCCTCGTCAAAAATTGTGATGTGATTTGATGATCTCACACTTTCTTCATCTTCATATCGCTCCCTAGTGTGAACTATGGATGAGTTCTTGATCTCAGGACATTTCCACATAAAACTACAAGTTTTGTTTCTCGCCTCATTCTAGAAGGAATCAAACTAGGGTAATTCTTGGGTGAATTATGGTCTCAACCATGTACCCGTTCTTCCATTGTTCTATAATTTCCTTGGCGCTTGTATTTCTTCTTCATTGGTCCCAACCGATCAACACTGAAGTTTTTGGATTTGATTCGATAAGACGATCAAATATAGAAATATTAGGAGTCATGTCATTAAGTCGATCAAACACAGAAGGCTTTTTATTGAACATCATAGGTTCTTCCATAAGGGTAATGTAGTTGATGCTAATCCTTTTTATAGAGATTCGAATTGGAGATGGTTTTTTGTAACCCAAGCCTTTGTGCAATTACTTGACAACATACCCTCTCTATATCATCATCTTTTGAGTTAGATTTAGGCCATGATTTGCCTTTTCAATAACTTCATTTGGAAGCTTCCCTACTTTAAAAGCTTCATTGGGATTGTACCCTGCTTTCCCTAACAACTTATATGCATTTGGGTCAAAACCCTCATTTGTACGCTTTTAGGAAGTGATTCATATGAATCATGATTTGATGGTCTGACAAATCCCTCTATTATTTTTTAAGGTGATTTGATTGCATCAATTTGCTTGATAGGAAATGTCAACTTACTACTCTGCAACTCGGAGGGTGGGATCTTAACCTTGTTTGTCTTTGGGACATAGTGAGAAATAAGAATCACTCTTTTACTTGAAGATGCCTAACTTGTCTTAGGTACTTTACTCATATCTCAAAGCATTTTATTCTTTTCAATCATCCCTTATATTATCAGGTGCTACATCAACCTTTTTTGTGATATTAGCCTTTCTGATTGGTATCGCATTATCAACTTTGACTTTTTTTGATACATGATTCTTTAAGTAGAATTTTGAATTAGCAAAGTGCGCTTTTGTCTCAATGAAGCATTCATCATTATCAACAACCTTCTTTTGAATCCCATCTTCAAAGTATTTAAAATATTGATGGTAGGTGGACGGTACCACTTTGTTCTCATGTATCCATTGCCTTTCTAATAAGATATTATACGAGGTCTTTGAGTCAATAACGTTCATCCATACACTCAAATGCATATCTCCCATCGTTACATCTAATTTGATAGTGCCAATGGCTCGCTTCCCCTCTTGCTTAAATCCCTGAATCATAAGATGACTTTCAGACAATTTATTTATTTGGATTCCAAGTTCCTTCACAGTGCGAATAAGGAGAATATTGACCCCATATCCATCATCCACCATGATCCTATTTACTTTATGTCCATGCACAAAACTTACCATATATAAAGGACGATTATGCAAAAGTTCACCCAATAAAAGATCATCATTAGTGAATGTAAACTTCGTATCACAAGTGTCCACTTCTTCAGAGTGAGACTTGATAGGGAATTCATATGATGGAAGTAATGATGGCGATGAGTCTTCTCCCATTGTCTCTTCTTTATCAATGTTACAACACGAGGCTTTGGTATCACAATGAGAAATCTTTTTACGAAACCAACTTGGCAAGAATTCCTCTAATATCACTGGAGAACATTGCTTTTGATAGTAATTCCCCCCCAACTCTTGACTTCTTCACATTCTTCTTTACCTTTTGAGTTTTAGGTAGTTTATTTATCTTTGCTATTGTCACATGCTTACTTGACTCTCTTTGCAAGCTCATTTAACAACGCCTTCATTGTGTCACGAAAATCCATCCTTCATCATCAGTATAAGTGTAACACCATGAATATTTCTACACCAATACAAGTCCAAAGAATTTCCATCGGCTATGTTTTCGTATGAGTTCGGAATAGGGTCAACTTCAAATTCCCATATCTCCTATTATATAAGGAATTTTGTATTTTATGACTTATCAAATTAAAGGTCTTTAAGTCCTCTTTCCAACGCCACCAAGTTTGCCTCATTCTGAGTTCAGAGTCAAAAGTTATGATCATTTTACCAAAGACTACCGTTGCAACAGTTTATGGGCTTGGCACGACGCGCCGCCGAAATTAGCTGCAGTAGTTTGGCCCTTGGTGCGGCACGCCAGTAGAGCGCCCGAAGCTGGCTATAGTAATTTGGCCTTTGGCACAACGCGCCACTGTCGCGCCTGCAGGGTTTTGAGCTCATTTTCCAGATTTTCTTTATGAAGGGCATCTTGGACCATTACCTAAATAAATATATACGAACTTAGACGTATTTTGGGGTCATTTTTGCACTCTTTCACCTCCCCAAAATCCTAAACTTCATCCTCATCTCTCTCAAATCATCCCCTCCAATTTTTCTCTAAAACTCAAAGGATTCAAGCTTCCCATTTAGGACAAAAAAAATTAAGATTTCTTCAAGTTCTACTCTCAGGAATGTGGGTTTTCATCCATGGGTTCTTCCAACCATGGAGCCCACATATTTTCTCAATTTAGTATTTAAATTTTAAATGATGAAATCCTATGGGCTTTTACATGATGGTTCCAAATGCATAGATTATGGTATATTTTAAGTTTATTTACTCCTATTGATATATATGTATATTGACTCTCAATTTCAAGTGATGAGTTTTTATGGATTTTCATACTACGATTTCAAATGCATAGATTCTTAAATATTTGAAGTTTATTTATCTATATTGACTTATGTTGATTCTTATTTACATGAAATGGATGGTTTATCAATGTTCTTATATGAAGGCTTGAAAGATAGTTTTAAAGTGTATATGGTGGGTTATTTTAAGATGTTTCATATGATGCATTTCCATCACTCTCATGCATTAAATGTGTTTGAAAGTTATACGAAATGAACTCACCTAGTCTTCATATGTTGAAATGAAGTTGAATTGAAAGTTTTGACTCCAAATGGAAGTTTATGAAGAAAATACTTATGTTTAAGGGAGTCTTGTGAAATGATTGAATGATGATGAAAGGGCTTTTAGCCAAACAAAAGATTTAATATTAAAGGACAATTCTCACATAGTTGAATTAAATGAAATATTTTAATGAGTTATTCCACTGATGATGATTTGATGTCTAAAGTTATACAATGCTTATGTTATTATGTATATAAATGTTATTCCGTGGGATTGACCTAACACCAAATGTAGCATGTAGATGGGGACTCGACCGATGGGGTTCTTAAGTAAAGTCTCATATTGCATTAACTATGCGCCAACATAGGAGCCCTTGTAGGCTATTTAGGCTAGTGGATCCACAATTATTCCTTAAATTCAAACTTAAAGAGATGATTAAAGTTGACGGAGTTCTACCTGGTGAGTAGTCTCTCCGTGCCAACATAGGGGGTTATGTTAGATTTCATGTAATAGCTCGCATGGTCTTAAATGTCGGTTATGGTCATTTTCCCACAAAATGAATATTTTAAGGCTTCATATGATGATGTCTAATGCATACATTCACTTATGCATATTGCTTACTCATGTCTCTCTTATGTTCTTCATTGGGGCAGATCAAGTGATCAAGACATCATCTTCATCTTGAATAGTGCAATTCCTTGTGTTAAAAGGACTAAGTCGAGCCAACGTCATTTCAACAATATCAGTTATATTCTCTTCTTCTTCCAATTCATTCGAAAAGAATCTTTCCCCCTTTGAAGATGGAAAATAAAAAATAAAAACTGATGCAGACGACACTAGAAGTGCTTATTGTCCTAGCAAGTTTGCTCTATTCCTAGTGATGTGTCCCAAACTTCCCATAGTAGCATCCAATATGTTCTCCACCTCAGAGGAAAACTTGGAATCAGTAGCCTTAGCAATAATAGTCCTGTAGTCAAACTTCTTAGATGTCATTTAAGTATTTTTGAAGCTTGATGATCGATGTAAAGAGATGAGAGGTAGAGATTGTCCCACTGCGCGTGCCAAAATTTGTAAACAACAAATTTTTGAGCCGAGAAAAATAAATAATCAAGATAAAAAATTGGAGTAACAAAGTGTAATATTTGATTTCAAAATGTAGTGTGTGTTATAATCTCTATGATAAACCTCTTATTCTTCAAATAATATGGAATATGTTGAACTTGAATTTGATTTAGAGCCAAGGGCTTGAATAGCTTGATCTTGAATCGTCGTCTTCAAATTTAGATTTGAATTATTCATCACGAACACTTGTACGGTTATGATGAATAATAAATATGAACAAGTAACTTGATCTCAAACTTTTTGATATTTGCCTTCGTTCTTGATCTTGAACTTAAACTTAAATTTGATTATTTGAACTTTATAGCTTTGTAGAGAATTTGCGGCCTTTAATCCACGAGCTCTGTTCTTGCTTCTTGTTGTTCAAAAAACCCCTCTCTGAGAATAATGAGGACCCCTATTTATAGTTGTAGGGAGTGGTATCCCTATGTGATTTGATTGTTCGGTTTGAACTGACCAATCAGATGTCTTTGGTGAAGAGCTTCAATTTGATTGGTCAGAACATGTCATATAAACATGTGTCATTATTCTAGTAGCTCATTTAATTTGACTTGGATTACCACATAACTTTGACATGTGGCATGATTTCAGTGTCTTATTTAATTTGACTTGAATTGCCACATAATTTTGATATGTGGCATGATTTTAGTAGCTTATTTAATTTGACTTGGATTGCCACCTAAATTTGGCACATGGTATGATTTTAGTGTCTTATTTAATTTGACTTGGATTGCCATATAACTTTGACACATGGCATAATTTTAGTGACCTATTTATTTTGACTTGGATTGCCACATAACTTCGACACGTGTCATGATTTTAGTGGCTCATTTATTTGACTTGGATTGCCACATTATTTGGACTATTTTCTTGAATTTAATATATTCCAAATTAATTTTTCAATTTAAATCTAATAAAATATTAATACTTACAGTGACAAAGTGCCCCGATCAGTTCCTCCATGGTGACAAAGGTAAAGAACTAAATTTTTACTTCGATTTCTAAATAACCTTCTCCATCTTCTTCTATATGTTCATGCTTAATTTCTTTTTGGTTTCATGTCTCCTTTTATCGGTTTTCCATTGGATTAGCTTGATTTTTGGTTTTAATTTTGTTGTTTATTTAGTGCTTCTGATGTAGTTTGTTGCATGCTCTAAATTCATGTTTCATGGTTTGTTTCCATGGGTTGTAGGTCCTTTTTCTCTCTTCCTCTTCTCCATCTTCCCCTATTTACATTTTTTTTTCAAAAATTGTTTACCATTTATTCTTGGTTATTGAAATTTACTTATTACTCACAGATAATATGAAGTTGAAGGTCTAATTTTTAACAGAGATGCCTCAAGTTTTGTAACATCCCTCAAAATGCTTATAAGTGTCTTAAGAATGCCTTGGGAATAGGCCGCACAAGTAATGCATCATTCTTATTCTTTTTGGAAAATTCGAATTCGGAATATCGATCAGGGGGTCAAAATCTGCGAGAAAATAGTTTTGGTGGATTTTTAGGACCCGTAGATCAAAAAATAGATTTCTCAAGAAACTGCACAAAACATAAAGGTCCGCGACAAGTCCGCGTCATGGACCTGGCAAGGGTTTTCTGGCCGAGTTGAATTTTTAGTAAGGACGTTTTAGACTTTTTCCAAATTATTAGCTAATGAACCTAGACGTTTTTAGGACCTAATTCAAATCTATAAATTAACCTAAACCTCTAATTCTAGTCATTCTTCTACAATTCACCTACTCAAATATTTCTCTCTCTACAAAAGACTCTAAAGGACTCCATTGAAGACTTCAAGTAAATTCACTCAAGCTCTCCATCAAAACTCTCAAGTTATTCTAAATTAATTGGTGTTCTCGCTTAAGGTATGTGAGTATTGATTCATGGATCCTTTCATCCATGAAGCCCAATCAATTTCTCAAGTCTTCTATCAAATTAAAGTATGATATTTTATGGGTTTTATGATCTCTACTCCTATTTCATGGATTTTGATTCAAATTATGATTATTAGTCTATTTTGATATAAATTGATGGTTATTGCATTAAATTGAAGATTGTTTCCATGAATACTCCTATTTTAATTTCTAGGGTTCATGATGTAAATTATGAGTATTTTTAATTATACTTCCTAATGATACTATCTACATGAATTATGTATGGGCTAATATAAAGTTTATGATCATGCATGTTTTCAAGTCAATTGATCATGCATTCATGTTTTACCCTAATTACAAGTATAAGTTATGATCATGAATCTCCAAGTATGAATTATGTCTATGTAAGTATGATTGTAATGATGAAAGTAGAATTCTCACATTACAAGTATGTTATGAAAATGAACTACTCCATGATTTCAAACCTATGATCATGATTATGATATATGAAATTTTGATTTCTATGCTATGTATGTATTCCGTGGGATTTGACTTAGCATCGAATGTGGACTTGAGGTGGGGGCTCGAAGTACGGGGTCCTTATATAAAGTCTCTTGTCTCATAACTACGTGCCACCGTAGAATTGCCTTTGGCCTAGCTAGTGGATCCACATATAGCATATGTATGACCCGCCTAGCGGGGTAGAGTCTATCTTGGCAATTAGATTTCCCTTTTTGTTTGTTGTATGGGGAGATAATGTGATTCCATGTTATAGCTCGCGGTCTTATTGTCGGTTATGGTTCCTATCCCACATATGTATGATCTCTTATGTATGCTATGATTTTTAAATTATGCTTTTTGAATGCTTGGGTCAATATGATTTTCTCATGACTTTACTTATCTCATCTTACCATGTGATTTACTTGACCATTGCACTCCATGATTTACGTTGCATGTCACACCTACATACTTAGTACATTCCAACGTACTAATGCATACTTTTTGCCTACATTGTCTCATAATGTAGGGGTTGAGGTTGAAGATCACACTCATCTACGTGGCTAGTTAAGCTTTTCTATCAAGCGGTTGTGGTGAGTCCTCATTTATTGGGGACTAGTTAGAGAGTAGTCATTATTTTCAAAGACTTTTGCTATGTTTCATATTGAGGGTGAGCTAGGGACATGTCTTAGCCCCCGCCCATATTCATGAGTAGAGGCATCTAGTTGGACAAATGTTTCGAGTCTATGTTGTCATGTGTCGCTCTTAAATTTATATTCATGATTTAAACTCTCTTATGATGTTTCCGTTTTTACTTTACCTTATGTATGCTTATGATATGTACAAGAGGCTTGGTTGGAGCCCTTCGGGGTTTCGATCGCCGTGTTACGACTAGGCCCTAGGTCGGGGTGTGACAAGTTTGAAGTTCTTGCTTTGTGCAACTTTATAGAATTACGAAGTTTTGATTTTAGTAATTCTATTATTTCTTTAATGGAAATTGTCATACATATAAGTATAATCTTTCTTCCTCTTTATCAATACTGTCTCGAACCATTTCCATTTTTGATTATTGCGTTTATGAGTAACACGTAAGTATTTATGGCTTTGGGTGTATTCCTTCTTCATCCTTGAATTTTATAGACCATATTTCCTGCGCTATAATTCTAGATTGTGTGAAATATTTTGATGACTATTTTTGTGGGTCTCTTTATTTTCTTGGTTATGATTTGAGTTTTTTCTTTAATTAAATAGATGAATTTTTATGTTAATTGTTATTGTACATATTCCAAATGAATGTTTGTTTTCCAATATTTTTGGAAGATCATATGCAGATTTAACTAAAGAATTTGTACAATATATCTTGAAGAAGCCAACTCCAAAATCAATTTTGTTGTGGATTGTCTAAGTTCGACTTTATCACTAAATGTATGCAGATTAGTAAACTGTTCCAATGTTAGTTGATGTTTTCTTTCACAATGAACACATGCAAAATTTATGATTATTGAAGATGGATTTGGCACACTTATATTGGAACAATACAATCTTATGAGCATGGTTATTAAAGATCCACCAATATTTCACTATGTGACTTGTAAGATGATTGCTTCAAAACTTGTGTTAATATAGTATACTATGATGTTCTCTGAAATCTATTACTTATGTGAATCATGTTATCTTTAAGCATAATTTATGCTTGACAGTAAAATTCTATTGTTTGATTGAGAATTTGCATATTTTTAATGATTAAAAGGTGAGAAAACTTCATGTTTGGTAGAGTTGAAGTGAAACTACATATGTATTTCATTGTATACTTGATTTGACGTGTTATGTTGTATCAATAATGCATCTTTTTTGATAATGTATGTAAAAATACAAATATTTGTTGCTCATAGCCATAAGTTATACTCCTACAATATTTTTCACAAACTACAGTGTATGTAGTGAGCTCTCTTCTTAGTTTCGTTAAGTTGATTAGCGATGAGTATTGATATAAATTGTTGTCATTTGAACTATGTGGTCTGAATTGGCTCCACAAAACCTGCAACCTATGAAACTGAGTCGAGTAGCGCCCGACAACAGGTAGATCTACTAGAAGCAATACGCCTATTCAATTGGCCGATTAGAATCATCCAACAAGTGGTAATTCATATTCGACAATAGCAAAGTATGCAAAGATGAATTTTTCTACTTATGATGGAACAAATGATCCATTAATTTGGGCACATAGTTGTGAATAATTTTTTAAAAATCAATATACAACAGAAGCGAAAAAGATTGGAGTGGCTTTATTTCACATGTTAGGTGAAGTACAAGTATGATATTATCAACTTAAATGAGCCAAGGGCCTAATGAATTGGGGAGAATTTGAGAAATGTTGTTTTCCGTTTATTTGAACCTCCTGAAAGTAGAAATTCGGTGAGCGAATTGATCACGCTTCGACAAACAATTTTTTTGATTTTCCATATCATCAAATGGTTGCTTCAAAGCCCCAACTTTAAAGGGTATGTTCTCAATACATTTGAGTTTATAACATTATTCTCGTGTTCTACTGCCATAGAAATATGTACTGTTTTTTCTACTTCTCTCCCTTTTCTCATCTAAAACTTTCATAGCAGTCCCTTCAACTCCACATAAAAATTGACTTCAACATTGCTCCTTCTATTGAGATTTCATTCCTCTCAAGCTCTATCTGAGATGAGTAATCTTCATTTATTTTCATCTCTGTGTTACTTTTTTTAGGCAATTCAGTAAATTAATTTAAATTTTAGTTTGGTTGACATCTATATTCTTAACTTTTTGCATATTATAGTGCATTGTGCTGTAATGTTGTTCTTGATAAAATTATTTGAGATACAATTGAACTGCTAAAGTTATTTAAAATTGTTTTGTTCAATCACTTGAGAAAGAAGAGTGGAAGCCCGAATTCTTGAATTTATAAGGTTCTACTTCTTGTTCTTTTATAGGATGTTGGTTGATGTAGAATAAGTTAGGTATATGTGCTGCTACTAGATTTTTAATGTTATATTTCTATTACATAATTGGTATTTCTGCTTCGCCAAATGATTGTTGATGTCTCTTTTTTTTTGGGTTAATTTCTCATATGGTCAATCACCTAATGTATAGTTATGATCTCACAAAGCCACCTTTTTTAAAATTTCAATTTTTTCCAACAAAAAGGTAACTTTTTGAAATAATAACTCTTAGCTGATTTGAGTCATCATATGAGAAATCAATTCCTTATCTCGGATCCAAGGAGTTGAATATTTCTTTTATCTTGGTACCTTCTGTTTGTTGATATTTGTGAATAGAGTTTATCAGTTCGTAGAAAGACTAATTTTTAGCATTTTATTCCTCCCTTTTTTGCTAATTCTAAAGTGTAGTCAACATAAAAATAAAATTTGCACTCTGTAGGAAGTTATAGTTCTTGAGGTACTTGAATACTGTTATATAGAATTTTTGAAGTGATTTCTCTCGTTTGTGCCCGTGCCTTGCTTTTGAACTTGATTATTCCGTGGTCTCAATAGTCTGAGAGTTAATTTACTTGTCTACATCTAGAGAATAGTGGCATTTTCTAGCAACAACATAATGGAGGATATGGGATTTTTTCCAACTTTCTCTAGCATATATCTTTCTTTTCTCATATGTTCCTTTCTTGATAGTTGCATCATCAAATTTGTTTCAATAAAAAGGATGTGATCTTAGAAGGACGACATTTTACAAGACCTTCAAGGTATGACTTAGCCAACTAAGTGACATGTCTGGTGAGGAACCACTTAAATTAGGAGCAAGTTAAGAAATTTCAATAATCAACATCATCCTTTTTAAAAAAAGCTTAGGTAATCCATGAAGCAATTTCTATTTTTTCTCTCGCATGATTGTAATAGTCCCAAAAGAGACAGAAAAGAGTAATATATGAGAAGGTGCGTAGTAAGAAGCTGCAATTTTACAACATACAACTCACAGTTGAAAGATGAAAATGAGAAACCTTTGACTGCCACATATATATTCCCGAGTTCTCAATACTTCAAGATTTTACCTGATTATCAATCTTCACATTATGTGTTTATAGACACACTAAAGAGCCACTTTTATATGTAAATGGATACAATGGTCTGTACTATATAAAGTGCATTCATGTTGTCAATTTATGAGCATCGTGATGTACCTTTTGTGCTATGATGTTAACTCCGGTAAGTAGATCTGGTATATTATGAAGCACATTGGAGACTGAGAGCCCGTTTGGATTGGCTTTAAGTTGGTCAAAACCAACTTAAAGCCCTTTTTTAGCTTTTGGACGTGTTTGCCTAATGCTGACTTTAAGCCATAAAGTTCTTAAAGTCGGTCAAAAATGAAAAGTTAGGATTCCTAATTTTTTTTTCCAAAGTGCTTAAAGTCATTTCTTTGACCATGAAAATTACTTTTATATCCCTTATATTTTAACTAAATTCTCAAACTACCTTTTTTTATTCTTTTAATCCTAAAATTCACATCATAAGCACTTTTATCCAAACACTCAACTGCTTATTTATAAAAATAACTTTCAGTACTTCAAAATTCTAAAAGCACTTTATACATAAAACTTACTTTTTTAAACCAATCCAAACGGGCTCTGAGTTGAAAAGGTTCCTCAAATTGATTAGAACAGTCACCGATTCCACCCTCCAAAAAAAGAGGATCAGATTTGACATTTGGAGAAGCTAGATTACTGTATTTGGAATATATTTTTGTTTTGAAATGTTTAATGATCACGTGCTTAGAAGAAGAAAATATTTTCCTCGGATACACATCCATAAATAGTGAATGAGTTTCCTTCTGTTTGTTCTTCTACCATTTTTGAATGGTTAAATTATAGATCGATCTATACATGAAATATTTCATTTCTGATTTTCTTTTTAGAAGTTCAAAATTTCAATTTGAATTTTGCTGTGGTGATTCTTACTAACAGGTTAACATTCATGAGTCAAGGATTATCCAGATGTTCTTTCAATTCCATATAAGATATTTGTTGTCACTCTTATACCTTTGGAAGGTAAGAACTTTATTTTCATTCTTGTGTGACCGAAACCTTATAGCTCTTTGTAGAAGGTTGCCAATGTCGCAGTCATATTGGACTAGATTCATGGTTTGCAATCTAATTGCAAAGATGGTTGAGTTATTAGGCTTACCTATTTCTTCACCATTGTATTCTCGAAGTTCCTCTGCTCTTCTGGTCTTTCATTTTCAATAATAGATATGGATATTGAAAATTTAAGCCCATTCATTTTTCGTCTCATTATGTTGTATGGTGTATATGCGTGTACAAATTTCTCTTTTCAAGTTTACTTTTTCTAATTTATATATCACTATTTTCTTCTTTCTTCTTTGCAAATAATTAATTAGGAATTGCCTTTGCATTTGAACTACAATTAGCTTCGAAGCTCAGCAAGAATTCCATTCAGGTACAAGGTACCATGGACGGTAAAGTCAAGATTTTTAGGTTGATATAAGCTAAATGGAGAGCTACAACTATTCATCAATTTCTCACAAAACAATGTACGAATCACCTAAAAAAGACCTATCTTGATGCCGGAGATAAGAGTACTACACAGGAAATTTGTAGAGAGCCAGTTGACCAAGACTATTAGTAGATTTTGAGTCCATTAGGAGGTTAATGAGTTATATATTAGTTCTTCTTCTTTTTTTTAATCTGTTAATGCTTACATGATTTACCATTCATATTATATGAGGGCAACTAGGTAGGTTATCATTGCTCTTTTAGCTGTATGTTTACCCTCTTACTCTTACCTTATGCTCAATTATCGAAGCTTTAAGTTTCACATATAGCGCTTATTAAGATATGGTATACTTGAAATCCAAAGTATATGTGAACTTAAACATTTATTTGTATAGACAAACATGTATGTATTAATATATTTATCAGATCCACAACAAAGTTTTCCGAGTAGAAGTGAAAAAAATAGGAGAAGAATATGGCAATCAGCAAAATCTATTGATATATGCTATTTTTGGGCAACTTAAATCAAGCATATGTGCAAAGTGTTTTATCTTTATAGATGAATCGAATGTCATTAGTTTTATTTCCTTATGCTTCACGGCTATTGGTGAAGTTATTTTTGTATGATTGTATAAATGTAAGTTGTAATGTAAGCACGGGCATATGCCTATCTAGTATATATATATATATATATATATATATATAGATTTTTTTATTATTATTATTATTATTTATTTTACTATAAATAAGGAGGAGTTGTGAAAAGATAATTAAAATATTTTTTACATTAAAAATATGATAACTTCCCACACAAAAAAAAGGAATCACACTTTAAAATAGAAAAGCTGGTAAAATATATTTTTTTAAAAAAAAATTTGCAAAACTGCCTGAATTTTTAAAAAGCTTTTGTATTGCACGATTCTTTTTCTTTCTTTTCTCTTTTAGTTTTAATCTTTTTCTCTTTTTTATATATATTATGGCTTTACTTATTTAAAATTTGAATTACATGAGGACAGTTAGATTTACATGTAAATTACCTGAATTGCAAATGCCTCATTTATTCCGTCCATTTTTTCTTTCTTTTCGCTTTTAGTTTTAATCTTTTTCTCTTTTTTCCTTTTTAATGTCAAATTATTGCTAATTTTATGGTTCTGACACATGACGATTTTGCCTCTCCTATTTTATATAGATAGATTGAGCAAAATCATGCACACAAATTTAAATCTTGCAATTGCGATTTGTGTGTTGAAATGTGGACTTATATAAGTTTTGAAAATTTTCTTGACATATATTAAGGCAATTGCAATTATCAATTAAAAAGAATTAAAACGTAAAATAAAGATAGAATTCAGGGGATGTTACGAGGTAGAAGAAGTAATAAGGGCAAAATGATAGGTAACAATAATGAGCAATAAATGACCCATATATTTTCATGCAAATTTAAGGTAACAGATAATTTGTTTTTACGTTTTCTAATAAATTATATAAATAGAAAAAGTTACGGAAAATGTCAAAAAATTGAGAATATATATATTGGCCAAACATCACTTTTATTTTATCTAACTTTAAATTATCTATAGATTTATATCACATATAGATATGAATGCTCATTTTCCTTTACACCTTTTCATTCCCTTCATAATTTTCATTGCTTTTTTTAATAAATTAATAAATTAAAAATGAAAAAATATTAAATAAAGTAGAAAAAATGATCTTAGAAAAATATCACATCACTTTGTCTATGCATAATCTTAATATTATATATAGATTTAGAGGAAGAGAGAGATAAACGTATTCCTGTAAATTAACGACTTCAAAATAATTACACTTAAATCACAAATTCTTACAAAAACTTGAATAGCAATGACATTGATAAGAAAAAATAAATTAACAATGACATTGATAAGGAAAAAAATTCTGACTTGCCTCTTCATATCAAAAAGCTCTATATTAATTAGCCTGTTATAAGATGATGATAACATATACCCCCACTATTTCATATTTCTGAATTTTTAGAACTTTTTTCATAGTTCAGTCTAAGTTAATTATTTAAGGTCCAAAATAAATATTTAATTTTTTTTTTCATTTTTGTCCTTAATTTACATTTTCTTGTTGATAAGTTCAAGAGAGTTAATTGCTCATATTTATGATTTTACTTTGAAGTATTTCTGTTTTCAAGAATAATTTGACAATTACTAAAAAGCTAAACATGGAAAGTGATGTTCAATTGATGTCCTAAACAATTTTCCTTAATAAATATACATTACCTCACTAATTCAGTTAATATGAAATAGAGAAAGTTTTTTAAAAAAAACAAGGATCAAGAATAAAATAAAAAGAAGAAAATAAATAAAAGAAAAGAGAAAAAAGCTTACCTGATATATATATATATATATATATATATATATATATATATATATATATATATATAAAAAGCACAAATAAGCAAATGAATGATGGCAATCAATTATTGGTGATTAAAAGCATCAAAAGTAAGTGATGCTATGTGGGCTGAAGCAATAATTTAAGAAAAAATTATCTACGTCTTCTTATTTATCATATTTTTTATCATTTCAAAATATATTTAAAATCCCTCTTTTTCCTCCAAAATTTCACTCATCTAGATACATTACTTTCTATTTTCACTCCTCTAATCTGTCATATTTTCACTCCTTTAATCACAACAGTTAATTCATTAATTACAATTTTAAATTTTAAATTTTTTTCTCTCTAGAGTCAATCAATTTCAACTTTTCAATAGGAAGTTTTTCGTCTTGTCCATGTGAAAGTTCATCCATCTATGTTCTGATTTTTTTGTAATTTTGCATATTCAAAATTCTGATACATATGGATGATGCTCCTTCTTTTAGCATTGAGATTATCCAATTACACTTACCTGATATTGATCTTGTTTATGATTCTGGCGACGAAGATTGGGCTGAAAATAGATTCAAGCGATTGCACGATCCATTATCAATGACAAATCAGAATGTTGAGAAGGCGAAGTTGAAGTCGAAGAAGGATGTACGTTCGTCTTCTTTTTTTTTTTTTTTTTTTTTTTTTTTTTTTTTTTTTTTTTTACGGGAACAGACCCTACACGAGGCTCCCACCTCTCGTGCACAGTCAGGGGTTAAGCAACACCCCCAAGCCTTAACATAAATAATCAAAAATAAAAACACAAGGAGGGGGACATAAACCTTACCTCCGATCCTATGGTGGTTCATAAGTCGGCTAACCTATTAAGGTCGGCTAACTCATCCCCGATACAAAAAAGAGACTAACTATAACTAGAAAGCAGTAAACCTGTGAGAGGACTCCTCCCGGTACAATTCAACTATGAAAGCATAAATGAGGGAGACTCTCCCCTTCCATGAGAAAAAAGAAAAGTAACCTACACTAGTCCTATTCCAACTATGCTACGTACCAGACATAGCTGCATTGAAGAAGAACAAGTATACGAAACTTCTATTTCGCATGGGATGGGAAAATTCTTTTCATCTTTGCTCATTTTAGTCTTGTCGTACCAAGTAAATCCAGGTGAAATATGCCATTGCATCAGAATCATGATTATCAGCTATGGGGGCTGAAATGAGAGGAAATATATGGAGCTATAGTATCCAACAGCTTTGGAGTTGTTGTGGAGGAAATTGAGAGCCTGAATTAGCCAAGGTTGTGTGTGTGCTGCAGCCCCTATAGCAGTTTCAGAGAGGGTCTGCCATCCGGATGAATGTGAGGAGTGCATCTGTATGCAGCTCCTTGTTGCTTCCAAAGACCAAAGGCAAAGAGCTTTAAAATTCTTGTGCTGCTGAAATGTTGCTGCAGGTATTTCATAAGAAAACTTGGCCTGGAATGAAAGCTGATGCATATTCCTAACATGGTTGTTGCCTTCCTGTGACCAGCTCCTTGCTGCCTCTCTAGCTTCATTGATACTATGCTTGTTGTTGCAGTTTAGGATCAGTAGTAGATTCCTCTTTTGGATGGTGATCAAGTCCTTGGGGTACCTGCACAGGCATCCAAAACCAGAACAGTACACAAGCAAACACATCTGGATGCTGCTGTACCAGGTACTAGTGACTTGTAGATGCTCATTGTGTGTTGCATATGCTGCATACTGCTGCTGCTGTGCTGCATATGGGGGGTACAGAAGGTGGGTGGTGATGGTTGCAGGTTCCCTGAGAAGCCAAGCATTCTCAACTTTGAAGTTGTAGTAGGTGTGCAATGGGTTCTGTGAACCTGCATTAACAACCAACAAAAGGGGAAGCACTTGTGGGAAGTGAAAGGGCTGGTGCAGGTTTGTGTGCAGCTCCTTGTTGTTGCCATTGTAATTAGGCTGTTTGTTGGTCTTTGTTTGGAAGTGGTTCAACTTCTTAGAGTACCTGCACAGCCAAACAAAACCAACAAACCACGCAACCATAGAAGTCTGCAAGCAATAGGCTACTACATAATGCTGCTGCTGTGCTGTATACTCTGCATGTTGTTCCAAGCTAAGTTGCTGACACTCTAGCACCATCCCTTTGATGTAAGTTCTGGTTCCATTGGGGAGTTCCACAAGCTGCAAGCTCCAAATGGTGGATTGTTCCATCTTGACACTGCTGTAGTATGCAGCACACATGGCTGGCCCTTCAACTGTGGATTGATATGTTGCATGTGTACAAATTCCTGCACATTCAAAAAGTAGAAGGAAAGGAAGGAAGGAGAAAGAGACTACTCTAATCCTAGGTAGGAAATAGCCAAACAGCCAGTAGGATGGTCCTTGTGCAGTGGTCTTGGCTATTCTATTTGATTTGATGGTTGTATCTGTGATGTCTTCTATGTAGTTGTTGCCAGTGCATGTTAATGAATCAATCCAGCAACCTGCAACAATACAACAAACAACCAAAAGCCAAGAAGAATTTGCAGCAGCTAGCAAAACAATTAACCAAAAAGCCACACAAGTATGGGAGTGAAGTTGTTGAAGTTGTTTAATGCTGCTGCTGGGACTGTTGTTGTGGAAGAAGAAGGACTGAATCACAATGCTGGTGATGCATCCCTGGCTTAAAAGTTTGACTGAAGGTGGCTTGCACTTTGGAAGGATCCAGTGTTGCAGGTGCTGCATCATGGAATTTGGCATGAGAGTAGTGTTGGTGTGTTGGGGAATTCCCAAGCTGCCAGGTTGTTGTCTCCTCAGTTCAGTATGTGAAATGGGGAATAAGTTGGTGGGATTATATGTTGATGAATCAATCCAGCAACCTGCAACAATACAACAAACAACCAAAAGCAACAAAGAATTTGCACCAGCTAGCAAAAAAGAAAGTTCTTCCAGGAGTGCTTTGAATTCTGTCAGAATTTTCAACGACGCTCGAATAACGTTTCCAATTATCCGATTGAGTTGAAACTTCTTGAGATATATCCAACCAGACCTTTCTTTAGTTCTGCAAGTTTTGGAGATTTTTTGCCCAAGTTGGAAAAAAGGACCTCTCTTTAGGCTTAAGGCAGCTGAAATTTTCAATGTCGCTCGCCTAACGCCTCCAATTGTCCGTTTCAGCTGAAACTTCTTGGGCCTTGTCAATATATTATGTTCTGAAACCCTGCAAAGATTGGAGCCATTTGGACAGGTCCACATGCTGCATCTCACCCTGCTCATGCTGCCCTGCTGAGGCTTAGATGTTGCAGGGTGGTTGGAAGTTGTATTTGTGCTTTTCTCTATGTATTTGTTGTTAAAGGATGTTGATACATCACTCCAGGAACCTGAAATAATACAACAACCAAAAACAAACAAAACAAGGCTTGCACAAACTAGCAAAAAGGAAGGGGGCTCAATAAGATCTTTGTAGACTCTTATCTTTTTCCAAGTCGCTCGACTAACGTCTCCAATTATCCTTTTGACCTGAAACTTCATGATGTTTGCATGTGTGGTCTTTTCTTTATCCCTGCAAATTTTGAAGGCTTTTTGCCCAAGTTGGAAGTTCCAAAAAGCAAAATGCTTTCTCTTTAGGCTTAAGACAGCTGAAATTTTCAATGTCGCTCGCCTAAAGCTTCCAATTGTCCGTTTGGGCTGAAATTTCTTGAGCCTTGTCAAAATAATATGATCTGCAATCCTGTAAAGTTTGGGGGCCTTTGGATAAGTCCACAAGCTGCACCTCACCCTGCACATGCTATCCTGCTGAAGATTAAGTGCTGCAGGGTGGTTGGAATTTGTGTTGGTGCTTTTCTCTATGTATTTGTGGTTAATGAATGTTGATACATCACTCCAGGAACCTGAAATAATACAACAACCAAAAACAAACAAAACAAGGCTTGCACAAACTAACAAACAGGAGGGGACCTCAGTAAGAGCTTTGGAAACTATTAACTTTTTCCAAGTCGCTCGACTAACGTCTCCAATTATCCGTTTGACCTGAAACTTCATGATGTTTGCATATATGACCTTTTCTTTATCCTTGCAAATTTTGAAGGTTTGACTCCCAGGATGGAGCTTCCAATTACCAAGTTTCTCTCTCTTTAGGCTTAAGACTGCTGATTTTTTCAACGTCGCTCGCCTAACGTCTCCAATTATCCTTTTGAGCTGAAACTTGTTGAGCTTGTCCAAATTAGTATAAGATGCAATCCTGCAAAGTTTGGAGGTGTTTGGACATGTCCACTTGGTACAAATCACCCTGCACCAACAAACAGAAAAACACAAAGGCAAGTAATTCTGCAGGTTATAATAGCTACTACTATTATCTTGTATGTGTTCCCTGAAAGTTGCAGTTTTGTGACTTTGTTGCTGCAGGATGTTGTTGCTGAGGAAGGTAAGATGCAGGCTGAAGTTGCAGTACAAAGGGCTCCTTATGCATGATCCTGTGGTATTGCATCCTCTAACAGCCTTCCAAAGATGAGTTGCAGCAGTTGGATTAGGCAAACTTCCACTTGTAGTTTGTTTCATCCTGCTACTGCTGCACCATGGGGCTAAGTTTGTTTCTCCAAGGATCCACATGCTGCTGCTCACCTTGAAATTTTCCAGACCTGCAACTACCTGCATATGCAAGTGGAAAAGAAAGGAGGAGAGAGGTACTCTAAATCCTAAATCTATTGGTAAGGAGATTATCCTATTAAAGCAGTAAATTAGGGAGACTCTCCCTTTTTCAATGGACCTGATTATCATTATTAAAATCAGTAAATATTTCAAGGTATGAAGAAGTTCCTTCAATGTGGTTGATTGATCTTCTTCATCTTGGTTCTCCTGAAGCTAGCCATGCCAGCTTTGTCCATTTTGTAGTGTCCCTTGGTTTCTCTTGGAAGCTGCTGAAAGCTGTAGTAGTGTTGTGTATAGCTTTTCATGTGGCTTTCCTTTGAGAGTGAATCTGCAGTGTAATTAGCTTCCCTAAAGATATGCCTGAACTGGAAAGTCTCCAGTTTGCTAACCAATACCTGCAGTTCAGTAGTATAAGCAACAATGTTCCATGGAGGTTTAGCCTCTTGTTTGAGCCACTTGATTAGAAGTTCAGAATCAACTTCCAGGGCTACCCTGCTGTATCCATGTTGTAGGCACCACTGAATACCAATAATTGCTGCCTGCACTTCAGCTTGGTTATTAGAACCACAGCCTAGTGGGGATGCAAAAGCATATATTAACATTCCATTATGGTCCCTTAGAATGCCCCCTGCCCCTATCTTCCCTGGATTGTTAAGGGCACTCCCATCTGTGTTGAGCTTGATCATTGTAGGCTGTGGTTTAGTCCAGCATACTTTGGTTATTCTCACTTCATGTTGGCTTTTTTCAACCATGGTAACCAAATCTGCCCAATTACTTGGCAAATCAATATATGGATACACAGTGGAGATAAGCATGTACAGATCTTTGGATATAGAGAATATTACTCTATTAGCATTAGACTTCTTGCCTCCATACTTGCATGCACATCTATTCTTCCATAGATTCCAACACACAAAAATGGGGGTGGCCTGCATTACTAACTTATGTAGCTCATTGTTAGTTTTGGTTAGCCACCACCTCATCAATAGGTTTTTTAGAGGAGTGTTGCTGTGTTGCATACCCCAGTACCCTGAGAAGTGCCTCCATATGTGTTGTGCAAAGTAACCTGATACAAAGATATGCTCTATATCATCAAGACCTGCTCTATAACAACAGGAGCATGCAGCAGGATTCTGTCCAAAGGCTACTATTCTGTCATTTGTGGGGAGCTTAAGTCTGAAAGCTCTCCAAAGCAGAAAGGAGGCCTTGAAAGGAATACTATTGTGCCATATGTTGCTGTGAGTGGTTGATCTTGTCTTTTTCTTCCTTACCAACTCCCAGGCTGATGAACAAGTGAAGTTACCATGAGAGTTAGGCTTCCAGTAAGCTTGATCCTGCATATTTGGAATGTAGCTGATGGGAGTGCTGAGAATTCTGTGCACCAGCTGAGGGGGTGCATGTTTTCTTACTTTCTCTTCATTCCATCCTCCATTTTCCATGAATTCTGATACAGTAGAGTTATTCAATCTGGGGAGACTTTCATTGTGGTAAGCTAAGGGACCTACCCCTAGCCAATCATCCCACCAAAAGCTGCTTGTTCCAGACTTAATCCACCACTGTATATGAGGTTCTATATCCTTTTTGTTGCTCATCATATGCTTCCACATTAGGGACTGTCCTGTGTTCCACTTTTTAATGACTGGATGAGCCCTTTGGCAGTATTTTGCTTTAAGGAATTCCCCCCATAGTGTCTTCTTTGATCTGAAAGTCCACCACTGTTTGTATTGGAAGGATAAGCACACATCCTCTAATTTTTTAACACCTATACCACCCTTCTCATAAGGATAACTGAGAGTATCCCAAGAGGCCCAGTGATATTTTCTTCTTTCAGTATCCCATCCCCAAAAGAAGTCAGCAATTAGTCTTCTGATCTGATTCATGGTGGTCTTGGTAGGACTGATAGCTGACAGCAGGTGTATAGGAATGGATTGCAGCACTGATTTCACCAAGGTGACTCTACCTCCATAGCTTAACATTTTAGTCTGCCATCCCCTAATCCTGCTTAGAACCTTAGAAACCATACTAGAGAAGTATATGATCCTTTGTCTTCCTATATATAGGGGGCAGCCTAGGTAAGTGATTGGGCCATGAGTGCATTTGTATCCTGTGATCATGCTGACCCTATCCACCACACCAGAGGGAGTATTCAGTGGCATCATGGTTTGACTCTTATCTTTATTGATAAGTTGTCCTGAAATAGCTTCATACAGTTTAAGAGTTTTGGTAATCAGTGTAAGTGAGAAGTTGCTGGTAGATGTGAAAATGATCACATCATCTGCAAAGCTCAAGTGATTTACTTGAGGACCTCTTCTTTCCATCTGGAATCCTGTGTATAAATGATGGTGATGAAGATTGTTGAGAAGCCTAGATAGAACTTCAGCTCCAATTATGAATAAGGTAGGGGATAGGGGGTCTCCTTGCTTGAGTCCTCTTGTAGAGTGGAAGAAGCCATGCCTTGCACCATTAATGATGATTGAGTACCAATTGTTTGACATAATCCTCCAAACCATATCAATCAACACTTCTCCAAACCCCATTTTCCTCATGACCATACAAATGAATGACCAAGAGACCCTATCATAGGCCTTGGCCATATCCAGCTTTATCACCACATTATCCCCAGCCTTTGGTCTCTTAATATTATGGATGATTTCTTGAGCTAACATTATGTTCTCAGCAATACTCCTACCTTTAACAAATCCAGATTGGTTATCTGAGATTAGCTGAGGCAATATAGGAGCAATTCTGATGCTTATCAACTTAGAAATGATCTTGTTAGTGAAGTTGCTGAGAGAAATAGGCCTGTATTCTGATAGGCTGTTGGGATGCTCATTCTTAGGAAGTAGAGCTAAGCATGCATGAGAAATAAACTTGGGAATACCATGTCCATTGAAGAAATACTGGACTAATCTCAGTAGGTCTTCACAGATGATATCCCAGCATGAATGAAAGAATTTCCCATTCATTCCATCTGGTCCAGCAGCTGATGTAGGGCTCATAGAAAATACAACTTTCTTCAGCTCATCCATAGTAGGTAAGGCTTGCAGGCTCTCATTCTGCTCCTCTGTAACCATCCTTGGAATGCACTTAAGAACATCTTCCCTGATCAGTCTCTCTTCTCCAGTGAATATTTTTTCAAAGTGTGCTGTGGCAGCTCTTGCAATATTGTCTTCACCTTGAATAGTATTGCCTTGTTCATCACTAATCTGATGGATGAATAACCTTCTTCTTCTTCCTCTGATAATAGCATGAAAATAGCTGGTATTGGCATCTCCATCTTTGAACCAATGAAGTTGACTTTTCTGCTTTAAGATAGCCTTCTCCATCTTCAGATATCTGATGTACTGAGCATTGATCTGATGTAGCTTGGACCTGTTCTCTTCAGTATTGTCACTGATTATTTTCTCTTCAGCTTGTCTCACCTGCTCTTCATATTCTTTTACTGAAGCAAAGATGTCCCCAAACTCATTTCTTGACCACTTACTAAGAGTATTAGAAACTCTTTTCAGCTTTTGTTGGAAGGTTCTCATTGGATTTCCTTCCACAGGATTATCCCAACATGCTTTTACAATGCTAAGGAAATTGTCATTGTCTGTCCAGCAGTTTAGAAATTTGAAATACTTGATAACATTACCTTGTTTTGCCCTTCTTTCCATCAATAGAGGGCAATGGTCAGATCCTGTGGAGGCTAAGTGACTGACAGTTGTTACAGGCATGACTTCTAACCAAGAGTCATTAACCATGGCCCTGTCAAGTCTTTTCCAAATTCTAGCATCTTTGTCCCTATTGTTGCACCAGGTGAACTTCTGCCCACAGAACCCCAGATCAGTGAGTCCACATGCTTCTATCACACTAATAAACTCAAAGCTCTTGTTCATATTATATGGCTGGCCCCCCATCTTTTCTTCAACATCTGTAATAACATTGAAGTCTCCAATGGTACACCAAGGCTTCTCCTTACTGGAGAACTGCAACATCTTGTCCCATAAGTCTCTTCTCATGTAATCCTTGCACTTTGCATAGACAAAGGTAATGAGGTAGCTATTAGGACAAGCCACATGATTGATCTCACAAGTGATCTGCTGCTCATCCTGGTCCAAAATGTTGCAGGCAATGTCTTTGTTCCAGAATAACCAGATTTTGCTATTGGAGTTGGACATAACATTATCCATACCTAGCTGAATTCTGTGGAACTGAATTTGAGATTTGTTGGAAAAAGGTTCCAGCACTGCTATGATAGACAGCTTATGAAAGTCTTTCAACCTTTGTAACCTATCAAGGGTCCCCTGAGTATCAATACTCCTTGCATTCCAGCAGATTGTACTAATCATCAGGGTTTTTGAGTTTTGGACCTAGTGTTGATGTTGCTGTTGACAACAACATTAGCAAAACTGCTGATGATACTTTGTTTAGTCTTCTTCTTTGTCTGCTTACTTTTAGAGGGTGGCTCCTTCTTTTCCTTGTCTTGCTGACTTTCCTTCTGCAATACAGCTGTCATTGTAGCTCTGAATGCCTCCAGGTGATCTTCTTTTTGTGCCTCTTCCCCATGGTCATGGTCTTCCACATCTTCAGAATGAGTGACCCTATGTTCATCAGATGATCCCTGGGACTTAGCAACCAGTTGGGCCTCATCCTCATACACCTTGTCCCTGGATGGGCTGAAAGCCTTAATGAATTGTTCACTCACAGCATCCTCAGAGTCAGAGTCAGTCATTGGTTGATAGTCACTGTCCTCTTCATTCTCAGATACACACACTGCATATTCATCAACCTCAGTGTTGAAGTTGGGCTGAAGATGTTCAGTAGTTGTCTCAGGAATCAGCCTTACTGAATGGGGGGTAGTTGTGAGGATACAATGGGATATTTGTTCCTTGACAGAAGAGTCTTTTTCAACAGTTCTTTTTTTAATTGCATCCCTTCTCTTCTTGCTCATGTTATGCTTTTTTCCATCAAAACCTGTGATACTTGTACTTGCTACTGCCCCCATATCTTTGGCCATAGAGCCTTTGAGTGTTGCCAATTGGATTGCATCAGTACCAATGTGATCCTTGTTAGCATTCTGATCATCTGTTTGAGTGTTTGTGAGAGAAGGACTACTTTGCTGAGATTGTTGTACTGGGGTAGTAGGAGCTCTATAGTCACACCTAGGGTCAGTGCTTGGGTTCTCATGCAAAACATGAGACAGTCTCCCACCCCCTTTGGTTGCCCCTTCCTGCAAGTTAGTGAGGTTCTCCTGTACTCCTCCAGCCATTCCTCCAGCAACTACTATGTCAGCAGCAGTAGTATTATTATATTTTGGGTGATTCTGGGGTATTGGGAGTATCAAGTCAATACCTGCACTTCTTGCTTGTGTGTTTACATAATTATCACCTGGTGAGGCAGTACCTGTGCAGTCTACATGAGGAATTGGGGTCTGTGGGGACACTGAGATAATCTCATGTCTTTGTTCTTTGGTTTTTTCTTGCCATGTTGGTAAACTCCTTTTCTTGGAGTTCCTTGTGTTTACTGGTTCCCCTGCATCTTGGTTAGTGGTGTGATCTTGTGTAACAAGATCAATATAAATATTGGAATTGGAAATAGGATTAGGAGACTTACCTGCACTTGTGTTTTTCTGCTGTAATTGATCTTTGTTGCTGTAGTTCTGTGGTGGAATAGGCCTATTCACATTGTTTTGTTGATGATGGCTTTGTCCCTTGTGTTGTTTCTTCTTCTGAATTTGCCATTCATTCTCATTTGTATTATCATTCATGGTCTGTGTTTGGGTTGGAGCTTCAGTTGGTGAGGTGTAGTTCCTTTTCTGCACACCAGAAGTTTGTGGGTCCTCTTGGTCATTTCCATTTCTGTTCTCCCTGGTCTTGCTCTTTTTAGCAGCTTCTTCATCCTTTCTTCTCTGTTGTTCATCATCCCTCCTCTTAATATTACAAGCATGCTGCATATGTCCCTGGTGTTTACAGTACATACAGTATTCTGGGACATTCTCATATTGGAGAATTTGCCATCTTCCTATGTTGGGATCCTTTTTATCATGGCCAAGCCACACATGAGAGGGTCTCTCCTTAGTGAGGTCAACCTGAACTCTCACCTTGGCAGTGCTCCCTCTAGTCTTCTGAATGGATGCTGCATCCATGAATAATACTTTGCCAACAGGAGCAAGCAAAGTAGTCACAAACTCCTTAGTGTAGCAATGCCAGGGGAGCTCAGGAAGGGCCACCCAAATTGGCACAATAGGAGTCTCTTCCTCAGGCCTGAATGTTGGTGTCCAGGTCTGTATTCTCATACTTTGTCCCTCAATTAGCATTCTCTGTTTGGTCCACACTGTGGTGTAGTCCATTTCATTATCCAGGTCTATGTACACATGCCTAGCATTAAAGTGGGCAATCTTAACTCCTCCTACAAGTTGAGTTTGGAGGATGAAGCTTTTCCTGATAAGCTCTATTTTAGGCATAGTATTGGAGAATTTACCCACTAGAGTAAATTTACATTTTTCAGCTAATTTGACCATAAAATCATTGTTGTCATATAGCACTGCAGGAAGACCTTGTCTAGTGGTGTATATAGGTGTAGATAATTCTACAGGGGTCTCAGTTCTTGCTTGATTGATTCTCAATTTAGCAGCAAAGGTTTGAGTTACAGTATAAGGAGCAGGCTGAGGTACCTGTTCTTTTCTGCTAGGGAACTGAGGCTTCTGAGCATTTTGGTTGGTGTGACCACCTGTTTGTTGATGGTTGGCAGCTAGGTTGTGTTCCTTTGGTTGGGGTTGGTTGTACACTAACTTAGGAGCTTGGTGATTTTGATTAGTCCTATCAAAATTACTAGATATTTTGGGGAAATTTTGCTGGTTTAGAGAGTTCCTTGTAGGGGCTGTTGTCAGGTTGGTATTTGTTTTGGGAATGTTGGTACCTTTGTTCTGCATAACATTAGCTACAACAGGTTCTTTTTGCTTAGTTGCATTAAGGGTATTGCCAGCACCATTTCCAGGATGACATTCCATCCCCTGCATTGAAGGTTTTATCACAGCACCATGGTTCTCATTTGCATTGGATTGCAAGTGAGTTCCAATGGATTTCAGCATGCCATGGACATTACCAGTTTCAACATTTTTACCATTAGGATTAACAAGAAGTGATTCAGCAGTCTTAGTATGTATTTGATCATCAAGGTTAGCATAATTAGTATGAGGTAATGAAGATTGGTTTAAGGGTTCAGAAAACTTACCTTGTGGTTCTGCAGGATTCATATTGTTACATTGTTGTGGAACTCCTGAAGTATTTCTATCAATCTTGGAACATTGATTCATCAACTTTGCATTATCAATTAGGTGCATATCATTATTTGGTTGATTGATTTGCTCAGGTTGCAAACATCGATTAAGAGACAGTGTATTCATTTCAGCTTGAATTGCAGCAGAACTGGGCACATCACCTTGAGGAGCGTCTTGACGACTTTTTGAATTTTGACTTGTAGGTGATGATTCGAAGTATGTACCTTTACTGGATGTCTGCACAACACTCTTGGGAAGATTTTGGCGTTGGTTTTGCACTGATTGGGTCGCCGGAGCTCCGGCGAGCCCACTTGGACAGTAGCTCTGCTGCCTATGCATATTTGTGCTAATCGAAGGGCATTGAATTTCTTCTATAGTGTTTGGGGGATGAGGAATCATATTTTGCATCTCAAATAAACCAAAACTGATTGAATTACCTGAATTGGAAGCTCGAATTTGGTTTTCCAATTGTTCTTCATTTTTTGAACCAGTGGCAGCTTTTTGGAAATTCGAATTGGTGTGTGAAGATTCGAGAGTTCTTACCTGGTGAGGATTGATCAGTGCATTGGAGCGCCCATGTTGGCATTGGTTTTCGACTGGAAAAATTGCCGGAGCTCCGGCAGTTTCTCCGGCGACTTGCTCCTTCACTATTTCTCCGGCCATTTGGTCTGATACTTGGTGAGGAGAGGCTCTTGGATGTGGGGAACAAACCCCTGGGTTGAGCGCCCTTCGAATGTCGCCGGAACTTGCTCGCACCGGCGGCGGACCAGTCGCGACTCCTCCATCAGCCGCCAGTGAATATCTCGACATTGGATGGTTCAAATGATCTGATTTTTGCATATTGTGTAGTTCTTGCAATGCTGATGATTCCCCAAATCATTGATGCGATGAACCCAGGCAATTTGCTCCTCCGACAGTGCTACAGTGATCGCCGACTGATTTTGCACTTTGGAGGGGCTACGGGTGGAATTTTCCGATGCTACGACTTGCGTTGCATTCGTGTCGTCGTTATCTTCGTTTCTATCTTTTGAATGAAATTTTTCGAGATCCGGAGGTGGGTCCCACCCCATATTCGTCTTGATGACAATAGTGCCTTAGTAGAGAGCTTTGTTCTTTAGAGAGATGTTAGAGAGAGTTGCGATCATTAATTCTTCGTCTTCTAAAGAGAGTGGAAAAAATCCCCCCAAAAAGGGTAGAAAAGTTGATTATTTTTTTTCTTTCAGCATATGAGATTGTTGATAAAAAAATTTTGATTTTTGTTGTTCATTTTTTTGTAATACATATAGGTTCAGATTTTTAATGTATCTAGTTATTTTTGTTTCTTAAATTAATGTATAATGTATTTATTTCAACATTATGATATATTACATTCGAATTGTATTTTCGAGATGGATAGATTTATCATGATACATTACTATTTATGTATCTTGTTTAAATTGATAAGTACTGTATTTCTACTAGATACATTAAATAAATAATTGGTACCCATAAAATATAAATTTGAGATAGATACATTACCGTGTGGTAGTCGATATGTATTAGATACGTTTATTATAAATTCAAATTTATGTATTATGCCTAAAAAATTAGTGCATGATACATTACTATTTATGTATATTATTTTGTTTGAAAAATACTGTATTTTATAAAAGATACATTATAAATACAATTGTTGTCAATAGCATTTTTTGTGTGTGATACATAACATAGTGGTGAGTTGATATATATGTGATACATGTAATAAAATTTAAAAACTGTTGAATTTTTATATATTATGTATCATGTATATATCAATTAATTTAATACACAATGCTTTAATTATAGAACATTACGGTTTTATGTATCAAGTGTATTTATTGGGTAATGTGCACAGACACATGACCTTCTAATTTGAATAGATCTAAAAAAAATTAAATACTGCAAATACATAACAATAACTGATACATGAAAGATTATAGATAAATAATTAAAGACATGAGACACACAAGTTTAGATATGAAAATAGTCCAAAACTCATATTGTCACGACCCCAACCCGCCGTGACTAGCACCCACAATACTTATTCTAGTGAAAGAACCACTTTTACAGCTTATCTTATCAACTTAACAAATAAATATTAAAAACCTTACATAAGTAGGAATATAATCAGAAAATAATACGGAGTTTTCATAAACTCAGCCAATAATTTTAATAACTACAAAAATGCATAAGTCAACCCATCATAGGAACTGAAAGTCGTCTGTACCAAAACTCTAACTAGTGTCAATGTAAAAAAGGGAAAACACTCCCTAAACAAAAATCAAATACTAAAACAGTGTCTAAACATGTGGGTCCCGAAACAAGCACTGAGATTAATGGAGAGGTCCACGGTAGCATGATAGAATAACTCACTCTTGGACTTTGAACAAACTTATAATCTTCCAACCGAGGTCTCTCAACAAAAAGGCAAAGATAGAGTAGTATCAGTACACAAAGACAATAGTGTAGTAGTAGGATTACGCGGTTAGCCAGTAAGCGGATCATAGACAAGTAAATTCAACACAATAGGCATATACATATACCGAATAATTCAACAACATCTCAATATCACAATTCAATGTCTTTCACATACTATAATTTCACACAAGGTACTCTTAGAGGACCTGCAAATAATTAACTTTGTGTCAGAACATGACACACGATCCAAGTATGTGTCGGAAAGTGACACCCGATCCAAATATATGTTAGAACATGACACCCGATCCAAATTATGTGTCAGAACATGACATCCGATCCCAAGATATCACAATCACAAGAACATTGAATGTTTACAATATTTATACCACCAAGAACAGGTGCATCACAATAACAGGCCAGCAAGTGATCATTTAAATTATACCCTTCATGCCAAATTTGATTTCGAGAGTTTTACTCACCCAAATGTGATTCCCCAAAGCCGTAAATGCTCTGTATCGTCTTGGCTATATGTCTGTCTAATCAAATTATAGATTTGACCTACCATTATTCACGTGATCACCCAGGACTTCACCTGACTCAAAATTTATTTAATTCTGGCCTAGGCTTAAATTTTTTAAAGTTACTACCCAAAATTTTCTAGCCCAAAATCCTTCCCCATTGGCCTATCCCTAACGACAGGAACAGGTCCTTACACATATGTATCATAAAAAGATTAACAAAAAAATCAAAAATAAAAAATCAACTAATTGCTTTATCAATGTTGTGTCATATACATAACTATGAATATGATACAAATTAATATTGTTATAAGAATATTAGTGTTTATGTATGGGATAATGAATAAGTACCCCCCTGAACTATGATCAAAATTCTAGCGACATACCTTAACTTAACTAGAGCCCTATTATCCCCCACGAATTCATTTTTTTACATTTTTTGCACCTTTTGTGCTGATGTGGCACCTTCAACTAAGTAAGTTGGTTGTGTTTGTATACACTCGCCGCCACGTCAGTAATTATTTTTTAATTTTTTTTTTACTTTCACTCTGTCTTTTCTCTTTTATTTTTCTATTAATTTTATTTTCTTTGTCTTTCCTTTTTGACATGATTTCAAATTTAGTTCCATATGCTTGTATTTAAAATTAGTTAATTTCGAATGAATATAAAAATAATTCAAAAAAAATCAAATAAAATATAAAAATATTAAAACGTGAAAATTAAAGAACACTCTTTAATTTTTATTTTTTTAAAGAATCCACATAATTTTTTAAAAATAATTAAAAGTGTAAAGATAAGAAATTAATGAAAAGAAAAAAATAAAAAAGTTTAAAACGAGGAAGAAATTAAAATAATATTTGACATAGAAAGAAATGATCATAATTAAATATATATGTAAGTTTTGATATCAATAATTATGTGTATTAACTAATTCTAAAGTTTCCAATTAAAAAATGACATGTGTCCAATTTTTCACCCATCACTTGCCTTCAAGAGAATGTGAACACCCTTTGTGCCACGTTAGCTTTTAGGGTGTATTTATTTCATTTAAAAATAGTTCAGGGGATAATAAGACCTTAGTAAATTTAAGGTATGTCGCTGAAATTTTTATCATAGTTAAGGGTGGTACTTATGCATTAGCCCTTTATGTATCAACAATTATATTTGATAATGTCTACAGATACATAACTGTGATATCTCAATTCTTGAGAAATTACTTTTCTATGAGAAATGACTCTTTTCCATTTATCTTGGTGTTTTCATACTCTATTTATGATGTGTGGATGGTTGGCATGGTCCCCGATGTGATCGGGTGTGATGTTAGCTATTTGAGGCCTTGAGTGAGAAGTTTTATTGAGATAGTTGACTTTGGTCAACATATTGAGATTCGAGCATCGGATGGAAATTCTGCCAGTTCCGTTGCATTCGGAATGTCGAGTTAGGTCTAGTTGATCATTGACTTAGAGCCCCGGGACCTTAATTTTCATTTTGAGAGTTTAGGATTAAAGTTGAGTTTTAGGCCTAAAAGGGAACTGGGAGGGTAATTTCGTCATAACAATCTTGTTTTGATAATCCAACAATTCCATTGAACTCGGAATGTCGAATCTAGTGTAGTAGTAAATGCAATTTATTTTTATCAAATCCCGAACGAATTTTGAGGATTCAATCGGAGAAATTGGTTTTGTGGGTTGTTGCTGGTTCTGGTGCAGACCTAAATCCTTCTCCGCAATCGCACTGGTCAGTTCTACATTCGCGGAGTGCACCCTTCTAAAGCTTCGCTTTCACGGAGAACAATTCTCACCTGAATGGTGTTATTTTGGGAAATGACCTTATTTCTTCACATTCCACCATTGATACTCATTTGAGAGCTTGGGAGAAGGTATTTTTGAGCTATTTCTTAGAGAATCTTGTTTGGGCAAGTCCTTCTAACTATTCCTTATCTTTTTCTATCAATTTTACTTTTTAAAATCATTCCAAAATCAAAATTTCAAATGGGTTTTTGGAGGTTTTCTTCCCAATTTCAAAATTAATGGTTTCATGATTTCTAGTCCATTTCTTGATCAATTTTAATGGAATTTTCAACCACCAACTTCCCTTGATATGTAGAACATGATTTTCAAATAAAATCTCAGATTTGTCCTTTTCATTTTCAAAGTGGTTTTTGGACAATTTTGATCCCATTTCTAAAACCTTGCAATATGAGTATCGTTAGACTCCTTTTGACGAACTCTTTTCATTCTTGATAGTGTATAATATTTTTGGAGTCGGTATTCGTGAGTTGAGCTCTGAGTAGTGTGTTCATGCAAAGTTTCAATCTTCGATGTAGATTTGACTATCCTTCTTAGAGACTGATAATGGGGTAATTAGTCATTTGTGTGTTATAGACTTTGAGATGGGGTCGTGGTGTGATTTAGGGACTGCTAATTTCATTATGATGCCTGTGTAGAGGCTTATTTGTACTGTGTTGACCATGTGGGGGTCTTATTTCCTATACTAATTGCTTTGAGAGCTTGAGATTCATGATTTGCCTTTGAGAGAAATGTGTGATACTATTAGACTTGTAATGTCCGCTTGAGGGGTTGATTTGAGAGTTTTGATCACACTTGAGTACTAAAATGTTTTTGAAAAGGGTGAACACTTATTTCGATGTATTTTTTTCTCATTACTATATATTGAGGGTGTATACCATGTTTATGTTGAGTTTTGAGAACTTTGAACCTTGTTTTACATGTTGAGTTGAATACTATCTCCATGCTATATGTGTTGTGAAGCATGCATCCTCGTTTAGCATATCATTGATCTTGGGAGTTGAGAATTGTGGAATATTTTGTAAGAAAGAAAATGTGGCACTTTTTTATATCATTTACCACGAGTTAGGTAGCAAGTTGATGAGATATTGAGATTGTAATTTGGTATATAGACTATGAGTCTCCATGGGTCTTTGTATGGTAGCCTTATCTCGACAGATGTATACAACAGGTTGTGCGACAACCTTAATTCTACCGTACCACTACATCATTACATTGTATTGCATTATTACTTGGATTATTTGACTTATTTGATTACATGTGATATTGAATTGTACCTATGTATTTACTTTACTCGCGTCGTTCTATATAAATTAGCGGTATCGATGTTGGAATGGGACTTTTTTGTATGCATGTGAAATCGTTCCTTAGTTTATTGCATAAGCTTAATTAATTTCTTATAATCGGTCAAACCTACTGACTACATGTGGATTGTACTCACCCCTATGCAGATCCTAGTCAGGGTATTCGGCGTGACAACTGATCTTTCTAGCGGATTGTGTGTTATTAGACTAGTGGTGAGATTCCGTGATTCGGATCGCCACTAGTTCTATCTTTTATTTTCAATCTTTACTATTACTCAAACACTTGTGATGTATATCAGATTTGACTATTATACTAGATGCTCTTTACACTTATGACACCATATTTTGAGATATTTTCTTCATAGTCCTTCTTTTCATTTATTTGCTGGACCGACTTCCCCTTTGGGAGTCTCTATGTGTTGAAATGTTAGACTTACACACCATGTTGGGGTTTGGGGTGTGTGCAATCATGACCTCGATTTTTGAATCGTGATAATAACTTTTTAGTTGAATAAGTTTGGGTGTATGTATATGATAATAAAATATAATGAAATTTGTATCAAAATTAATATTTAAACACAATACATTGTGCATGATAAAAATGTAATTAATCATAATGTTGAAACGAAGACATTATAGATTAATTTAAGAAAGAAAAATAATTAAATACATTAAAAATGTCACGACCCAAACTGGGTTTGATGGCACTTGTCCTATTTCACCAGGACAAGTCATCCTAGACCCAATAAAAGCATAAATAATGCAGAAGACTTAAACAATCTCAAATAACTCCCAAAATCTTATTGTCATGTGTACAAGGCTCTAATATAATGGAAATGAAAATAAGTACAAGTCTCTAAGTCTTTGTTTCTCAAATAGAACTAAACATAATAAAAAGGACAAGGGAGATCGCCAGCATCAATCAGCTACCTCTAAAGTAGGAGTGTGTATCGATTGGTTCGGTTTGGTTTTAAGTATTATCAATTCGGTTTATTAATTTTTGATTTTTAAATACGCTAAACCGATAACCAAACCAATAAGATATTTGTTATCGATATTTGGTTTATCGGTTTTTATTCTTTAACGGTTTGATTTTTGGTTTAACCAATAAGAAAATACTTTCAAAATAAATATACGACTTCTCTACCAATTTTCGAAACTCTTGAACATTATTGAAAAAAGAAAAAGAGTTTTTAAAGGAAAATATTCAAATCCTCATCAGATTTAACCCCAATTATGATGAAATAATCTTCTAATTGTTATCAGTGAAGTTGAATTTTGTGAGAAAGTGAGTACGGAAAATAGGAGAAATGAGAAAAGAGAGAAGAAGAAAAGTAAAAAAAAAGAGAGAAGTCAAACTCACAATTCACAACCCTAACTGTTGCCTAACCCTTGTCGTCATCATTGCAACTTGTAAATCGTAGCCATAGCCGATATTAGTTCTTTAGGTTTTGATTTTTGACGTTATGAACCTAAAGCGGCAAAGTCTAAAGGGTATATACAGTGTGAAATGTAAAATAGTGTGAAGTGTGAATTGTGTAGGGCACCGATAGTATAACAAAAACAACAAACCCAATATAATCCTACTATGTGGGGTCTGGGGAGGGTAGAGTGTACGCAGACCTAACTCCCACCTTGAAAGGTAGGGTGACTGTTTCTGAAAGACCCTCGGCTCAAGAGAGAAAAACAAGATAAAAGGTCAGATAGGGACAAACATATCGAAAATAAGATGAAAATAAGTAATAGCAAAAGTGGGAAAGTCATGGTAGAATAGTACGTAAGAAAGAGGCATTAACTACTATAAATAAATAAGATAATCAAAATACAATGGCCCCACACCTATAAACAGCAATACAATGCAGAAATCAAATGGCAATAAATAATAACCAGAACTACAACTACTATGGTCTAAGGATAGGTCACCTAGCCTTTTATCCTAATCAGAGAGGGCACCGATAGTATGATATAGTAATTATATATTTATATTAATATTTTTTATTTGATAGTTGTGTATGAGGAAATATTAAAATAGTAAATTATTATAGTCTTAATGGGTTATCGGTTTATCCAATAACCCAATATTAAAAACCAATATCGAATCGATAACCCAATAATTTTTTTAATAAAACTATTAAATAACCGTTAACCCAATAACCCAATAGCAATAAACCAATAATACATTTTTCGGTTCAGTTTATAGGTTGGTTCGGTTTTTACACATCCTTACTCTCAAGTCTCCTCAAAATCCTCGGATGAATAGAAAAGACTCTAACTCACTTACAGGCTCGGAACCTACATATGTGTAGAAGCAAGGAGTTAGTACTAACAAAACTGTACTGAGAAAGTCAACTAACAAAATGAGAAAAATCTAATAAAACACTAGAACTCCTTTCATCACAACTAAACCTGCACAAAAATCATCCCAATCTAGAGTACACAGTTCATATAGCACATAGGTCAACAATAACTCTTTAGCATCACAAATTAAGTCACATCAATGTCAAGTATGTCATCCACAGAGATAATAAATGGTAATACACACTCCACGATGACAGATATGATGTAATGCAATGTAATGTGATATCAAGTAAAGTGATGCATGTATGTCCTAATAATACACATCCGTTGACTAGCAGGATGGAATCTATTGGGGACACACAAGGTCCATGTATCCGTCGATATAGGCAAAACCATTTCCCTTTCTGCATAAACAACCATCGTAGGAACCATTTTCATTCGGCATTGTCGAAACCATTCTCCTTTGACATAAACAACAATAGGGTCTGATTAGAGTGTTCCAGAACCAATGCAAATAGGCATGTTCAAACAAACAATGAGAATATGATGATGTTCACAGTCACAACACAATTTATATCAATGTAATTCACATCACATTATCAATATCATATCAACATCGACAGTAACATCATTCACATTATTATAGTCATCAAAGTCATCCTTTTCATTATCTCTTTATCACATTATTAAGATCAATAGGCGATCAAGTATTTCAAGTCAATTTCTGTAATCAACAATGAGCAAATGACAATTTCATCCACTTCATAATCACATTAAGACTATAATAGCATTTCATCAAGTTCAAGTCAAGAGGTTCACGTTTTTGATAATAATCATAGCACACACAATCTTTTATTACCCCGATCTTTCATAAATACGATTTAAATGATTAACATTCCAAATTTTATTTCCATTACTCCCCAACACACATATAAAATCAAGTTCAAGTATTCTACAAGATTTACGGAGTTTTAGAAGTTCACTTTCTTTAGTCAAAATCACGATCAATCACTAACTTGAGCCTGTTTCTTCCGAATATAGTTTGAAGCACCACAATCTACTCAAATAATGATTCACAATTAAATTTCGAAACTAACGACATCAAAATCACAAAATTTAGAAAAGGGTCAAAACGACTCAAAAATCCGATTTCAAAAATGGAATTTAAATTTGGAAATATTTACATGAAAACATTTCTTGAAGTATTTCGAAATCCATGGTGAAAACTAATTTAATAACAAAATTGAAATCAGTTCATAATCATCAATTTTATTACAATTCATGTTTTGAGAAAACCTTCAATACTCGAATTCGAAACCCTGACTCAAATCTACAGTATTTCTTGAAAAATATCTTACCCGTGTTTAGAAAAGTTTAAATATGAAATTTAATAAAAAATGGAGTTAAAATTGATCTTGAAATTTTCAATTTATCAAACCTTAACCTTACTAGGAAAACTCAAAATTATACGCGGTTAATATGATGAAAATAATCGATAAATCAACAAGTTTATGCCAAAATCAGTTTACCAATAACGTAAGGATCCTAAATATACCTTTTTAATATAAAAACAGAGTCTTAACTGATAAAACACTAATTTTCCCCAAGAAATTTATGGAAAGTAAAAAAAACATGATGAAGAAATCATGTGAAAAAGTCTAATTGAGGATTGTATACTAACTCCATATTATATCACGAAGAAAGCCGCAAAAATCACTCCATTCTGAACTGTAGAACTCCCGATATGCTCAAAATACCAAATGAACACAGTCTAAAATTTATATACCTATACAACTCTATTATGCATCAGAAAACCAGCAGCTTAAATTTTCACTAAATGAGCCGTAACTTCCACATATGGTAGCTGGATGACTTGATTCTTTACCTTAGATATATTAAATAATGATACAGACCTACTCGTTCAATCAAAGCTCATTTTTGTGCTCGTTTGCCCATTCAAATATTGTTTTAGCTTGGTAAATAATTATTTCATTTTTTGCGATAAAAGTCCAATCTCGGCTTAGCAAAAATGCACCAAAATTTGCAGATCAGTCCTATAATTCATGCTCAAAATTTCTAAAATTTCAAAATAATTTTTTTGATCCTTAAAACTAATAATTAACCTTTTAGTTGGCACAATTTGTTGAAACAACGCCAAAACATCCTAGTAGCGTAAAAACTCACCCAAAACTCACCCAAAACTCATCTGGAACTTTTCGAACACAAATCAAATATGCTACTAGCTTAAAAATGGTAGTTCGGACTCAATGAAACTGTCGAAATTTGAATTCGAGGTCACCTTGACCCAAAATCCAATTAGTTGCAACTAAACTCTCTTTTGGCCTAAAAATACCAAATCGAGCTCGGGACCTATAAAATTCAACCAAGACTACTCTTAGGCCTAAAATCATCCCCAAATCCAGCAGAGTCTTCATAATTTTATTCTGAGTATTGAAACTTCGAATGTTGACCAGAGTCAACTCTATGATAAAAAATTCAAAAATTTCCAGCTTAGGACTTCAAATCCACGTTACAACTCCAAATCTAATTCCGTCAACTCTTCTAGACCAAATTCCACATTCTGGAGCTGATGAAATTAATAGAATTCTATTTCAAGACTTGTAGCTCTGGTTGGTAGAAAAAATCACTTTTGAACACTTTAAACCTTTAAAATCTCAAAACTTCCAAAAACTCAACCTTTCAAGGAATTTTCCAAAACTAACTTCAAGAAATGACCGATCATGAATCGGGGTAACTATTGGGAGGGGTACACGGTTATTTTACAAAAAATATCAAAAACGACCTTCAGGGACATTACAAAAAATCTTAAACTATATGTATCATAGAAAGATAAACAACAAAAATTGAAAAAAATAAAATCAACAATCTGATTTGCTAAAAGTAAAAAAAATGATGAAGAAATTCTTGTACACTTTTTTTTTGGTCTGTATCAACTCCCGTATATTTTTTTCATGTCACGACCCAATTTCTCAGGTCATGATGGCACCCGCTAACACCCACCAGTAGGTAATCCTAACCCTTATTCCTTAGCCCGAAACCAGAGGCAACTAGCTACCAAGGGAAAGAAAAATAAGTGTTACACCCCACATTCTTGAACTCGAAAGGTTTCTAAAGTTACTTAAAAGCTATCATGTGAGACGCATAAGTTACGACACTATTAAACAATTCTAAGAAGGGAGAATGTGACACCCCATAGTAGGGAATATTGGAAATAAGATCAAGAGAAGTCGGAAGGAGTAGGAGGCTAAGTAATGAGTCGTAGGACTCAATTTACCAACGTACGCCCCTAACTTAGAAGTTTTACACACCTAAGCTATTTGAATACACACCAAGCTTGCATAGTACGGATGACATAGGCTCTTAAACTAGGATGAGATTACGAACCCACGAGGAGGAGAAAAAAATTTCGCGGGGCAGCCAATGGGAGGGTGACACGTGGAAGCCCCTAAGAAAGCAGGTGACCCACCTGCTTGGGGTCAAGTAGGTTACCCACCTACTTGGGGGGGGGGGGGTTCACTACCACGTGGCAGCCTCACATGGAGTGCATGGACACGGTGGCCCAATAGGGGCTGGACACGTGTCCCCCTTAGGGGCTGACATGTGTCTCCCCTAGGGACCACCCATATAAGTGATATGTATCTCAAACTTCAGTTTATTCATCAAATTTCCATCAAGCAATGTGAACAAAAAACCCTAAAGCTAAGGAGAGAAAATTGCGACGGCTTTGGGAGAAAAATAGGTAAGTCCCATTTTTGTTCTGTAAATTAATTAATTAGTGTATACTACGATGATATGGAAGTATTATTAGTATAAAAGTTTAATTCGGTGCAGCCAAAAATCGGACAGCAAGCTTCCACGACGTTACTTTGCGCTAAAAAAAGTTCCGAGACACAATTTCGGCTAGTTTTAGCCAATTTCGGGAAAGGTAAGTTCTTCCCCTCTAATTTGAAGTTTATGAAGTTAAGTTAGGGTGTATTACACACCTTATGAGCTGCTGGAAGTTGGGGAAAAGGTTTGAAAAGTTCGGCGTTCGAAATAAGCGAAATTGGAATCGCTATAGTTAATTGTGAATCGAATAATACGTTACGCTTGTAGGGAGTGACTGCTGGTCGTGTGGTTAGGTGCCAAAATATATGTTGATAAGGGCATGGGGGATTCTGGTTTCAGCCACACAAACCTCCTCTTTGCAATTAAAGAATTCACGAAAGAAAGATTAAAAACTCTAGTTTTAGTATCTTAGTTTCGAGTGAATTGTTGGGGGTTTATATTGTATAATGTTGTCGTAATATGTATATGTATGGGCTGATGGTTATATTTTTGGTTAGATTCAGGTGCTAAGTAAATGGTTGTGGATTCGGATAGGGCACATTATAGGGGAGGTGCTGTCCGATTTTCGTTAACTTCTTAACTAGTTAAGGAACTAGTCGAGGATGCGAGCGAGGGGACGAGTTCTATGAATACTCGTGGGTAGTCTAAGTTGCTGAAAAGTCTAAGGTTGTTAATACTTGCCTTACTTCCGTGTTAAATAGGTTTCGAGGACAACGACGTGGACGATTACGGGGAATCCATAAGAGGTATATAAAGCCTATTCTTTCTCTTCTTTTGGCATGTCGTAGAGGTAAGTAAACAATAATGCGATCTCTGAAGTAATTCCATTCCTAAGTGTCTCTTATTCACTTCTGGGTAATGAACTTTTATAACAGTTAATCTACTTTCCTTGAACCTTATCTATACTAAGGACTTAATGAATATACGGGCTCCTAGTTGTAAGGATTATATGAAAACATCTATTCTGGAGTCCTTAAACGGTTAGCATTACCTTAGTACGTGTCTAAGGACCCCAAAACACTAACTAGTATAGCCCTAATGGCATTTAGAGGGAATTTAAGGTGATTACATTATAATCTTGATTCTCAGACGATAGCTTAATTTGCTTCTACGGTCGAGTCTTCGATAATGATTTAAATTGCATATAGTTGCTCATTACTCTAATCGTGTATACAGTGGTGTATCTTTCACTGAGTCCCGGGCCAGGGTATGTTCTCATGCGCAGTTCACTGCCTTATTCCTCGAGTCCCTCACTAGAGGGATGGGATACGTGTGTATATATTTATATAATGATGTGTGGTAACAAGATGATGATGGCACTGGGTTGTGATGATATTACAGATGTATCCACCGGACCCCTTATAGGGCCGGCTATATGATATTATTTGAACATGCATGCTTTTATAATTCACAAGGTACAGGTACAGATTTCTCATATGATATGTTATCCCCTGCTTCGCGGTTTCAAATATGGTTTTAGTTATGTTATATTATGTTTTACATACTCAGTACATATGTCGTACTGACCCCCTTCTCTGGGGGGCTGCGTTCATGCCCGCAGGTACAGGTACACAGTTTGGGGATCCGCCAGCGTAGGAGTCCCACTCAGCGGTCCGGAAGTGCTCTATTGTACTGGAGCCTGACTTTAGGGTTCTACACCTTATTGTACATATTTGTTTTGTTCATGGGTACGGCGGGGGCCCTGTCCCGCCTTATGTTACAGTTTTCTTACTCTTAGAGGTCTGTGAATACATATGTGGGTTATATACATATGTGGGTGGTATACGTATATAGGTCGTACGTGTATATGAGTGGTGTATGAGATGTAAATGAGTTGTGTATGAGTTGTGTATGATCTGTATATGAGTTGTATTTCAGTGGTATATAAGTTGTATATATATGTATGTACAACTGTACTGATATGACTTATGATTTGGGGCATTCCATGTTTTGTGGAGGCCTTGTCGGCTCGCATATGTATATAGTACGGAACGACTCTAGACGTTACTACAGCTTTGTCAGCTTGTATGTTTCTTACATGTTGATGCATTTGGGGTATAAACAGGAGACGGGTTATGTATAGTTAGAAGGGGTACACATGTATGTCCGATTTGGGCACCCGTCACGGCCTACGGGATTGAGTCGTGACAGAAGTAGTATCAAAGCAGTTTTTCCTTGGAGTGTCCACAGACCGTGTCTAGTAGAGGCTTGTTTATCGGTGTGTTGTGCACCACATCTATAAACAGGAGGCTACAGGACATTTAGGATGTTACTTTCTTTCTTATCATAGATCGTGCGATAGAGCTATGTTTTAGGATGACCCTTCACTAACCTACCTTTATGTTTATAGTGATGCCTCCACGGAAAGCAACCACTGCCCAGAAGGGCAAGTCAGCAGCTGGGAAAACTATTCAGACCCCAAGAATTACTAAGGCCCGTTCCCAGTCTATGCCGAGGATTGTACTTTAGTCGGCAAGTTCTACTACGTCGCCACCCCTAGAGGAGTTTAGGGCAGCAGCAGTTGAAGATCCCGAACCTCCAGTATAGGAGCCTTCAGTCCCACATCATGGGGTGGAAGACAGAGCTATGAGAGATGCAGTGCAGTTGCTGACTGGACTGATGGCAGGACAAGCTCGGAGGCATGGCCCAGATGATGCAAATAAACAAGATAGCTTGAGGGTTCATGACTTCCTAGCCTGCAATCCCCCAGAATTTCATGGATCGAGACCTGTAGAGGACCCACAGGAGTTCACTAGACAGATGCAGCATACACTGCGAATCATTAGGGCCTCAGAGACAGAGTCGGTGGAATTAGCCTCTTATTGGCTGCGTGATATGGCCGCTAACTGGCACGAGTCTTGGGAGTTATCGAGGGGAGAGGGTGCTCCTCCAGCTGAATGGGATGAATTTGCAGATGCCTTTCTTAGCCACTTCCTACCTCCAGAAATGAAACGAGCCAGAGTTGATAAATTTTTGCAGTTAAAGCAGAACGATAGGAGTATTCGCGACTATAGCCTCGAGTTTGACTTATTGGCGAGGCATACCCCCACAGTTGTAGCAGACATGGCAGACAGGGTAAATCGGTACATTATGGGCTTGGACCTTTATTTGGTTGATAGCTGCATGGCCATGGCTTCTCATCCAGGCATGGATATTGCCCGGGTGCAAGCCTATGCCCAAGGGGTAGAAGAGCGACATAAAAGGCGACAGCTCAACAGAGGTTTTGATAAAAGTCAGCCAAAAAGGGCTAGGTTAGTTGGTTATCCAGGGGAATTTCGCAGCGGGCGATTCCAGCAATCTGATAGGTATCCCTCCCAGCCAGCTCGGAGTGTACCTCCACAGTTTCTAGGTGGAAGAGTTGAGAGCACCAGATATTTGGGGCCTGGTCAAAGCTCCAGAGCTTCAGGTACATAGGTGGACCAGAGTTCTCGACAGTCAAGACCACTAATACCACAGTATCCCCATTGTAATAGACTTCATTTTGGGGAATGTCGCCGAAGTATAGGTGCCTGTTTTTCTTGTGGCCGCCAAGGCCATATTGCGAGGGAATATCCGTTTAAAAGTACTCTTGGTGGTATGGCTCAGCCAACTGGGTTAGTTGCAGGTTCTTCTTCTTTTATGGCTATGCGCCCAATGGGGCGGGGTATGCAGATACCGGCAGGCCGTGGTAGAGGTCGTGGTGGAACTTCTAGTTCTGGTGGCCCTTCTAACCGTATGTATGCTTTGGCCATAGACAAGATCAGGAAGCATCGCCAAATGTAGTCACAGGTACATTATCAATCTTCTCTCGGGATGTATATGCGTTGATGGATCCCGGCTTTACTTTATCATATATATCTCCTTTTGTTGCTAATAGAATTGGAATTAAGCCTGAATTAATAGAATCATTTGAGGTGGCTACACCAGTGGGAGACTCTCTTGTGGTGAAACAAGTATATAGAAATTGTCCGGTGAATATATATAGTCATCATACCTTGGCTGATTTGATAGAATTAGATATGGTGGAGTTTGATGTTATTATGGATATGGATTGGTTAGCTTCTTGTCGTGCCAATGTAGATTGTAGAAATAAAGTAGTTCGGTTCCAGTTCCCTGGTGAACCAATTATTGAGTGGGCAGGAAACACGGCGTCGCCGAAGGTAAGTTTATTTCATACCTTAAGGCAAGGAAAATGATCAGGAAGGGGTGTATTTATCATTTAGTCCGTGTGCACGATCTGGAAGCAGAGATGCCAACTCTTCAGTCGGTACCCGTGGTTAATGAATATTCGGATGTGTTTCCAGATAAACTTCCAGGTCTTTCTCCCGAATGGGAGATAGAGTTCACGATAGACATGCCACCGATACTCAACCTATTTCTATTCCCCCATATAGAATGGCACCCGAGGAGTTAAAGGAGCTAAAGGAGCAACTGAAGGACTTGCTGGAAAAAGGCTTCATTAGGCCCAGTACATCCCTATAGGGAGCGCCGGTATTATTTGTTAAAAAGAAAGATGGATCGCTGCGAATGTGCATTGACTATAGGCAGCTAAACAAGGTAACAATTAAGAACAGATATCCCCTCCCCAGAATTGATGATTTGTTTGACCAGTTGCAGGGTGCTAAATGTTTTTCGAAGATAGACCTGCATTTAGGCTACCATCAGGTATGGGTAAGAGAAGTGGATATCCTAAAGACCACATTCAGAACCCGATACGGACATTATGAGTTCAAAGTGATGTCTTTTGGGTTGACAAATGCTCCAGCGGTGTTTATGGACTTGATGAACCGAGTGTTCAAACCATTTCTAGATTTGTTCGTGATCGTATTTATTGCTTGCTGCTTTCAAAGCTACACTAGCTTCCTCATATTTTGGTCTATTCACGATCAGAAAAGGAACATGCGGATCATTTGCGGGTGGTACTGGGAATACTCCAACACCAGAAATTATACTCTAAGTTTTCTAAATGTGAATTTTGGTTAACTTCAGTGGCTTTTCTGGGGCATATTATTGGGATTGATGGTATTCACGTAGATACGCAGAAGATTGAGGCTGTGAAGGCATGTCCAAGACCTACAACTCCTACAGAGGTACGTAGCTTTTTGGGATTAGCAGGATATTACAGGAGGTTCGTAGAAAGGTTTGCTTCCATTTCGGTGCTTTTAACAAGACTGACTCAAAAGGTGGCTAAGTTCCAACGGACTGATGCTTGTGAACGGAGCTTTCAGTTGTTAAAAGAAAAATTGACTACGGCTCCTGTTCTAACCCTTCCAAAAGGACCCAATGGCCTTGTTATTTATTGTGATGCTTCCGGTATTGGACTTGGATGTGTATTGATGCAACAGGGTAAAGTTCTAGCTTATGCCTCCCGGCAGCTCAGGAAACATGAAAAGAATTATCCAACTCATGACTTGGAATTAGCAGCGGTGATTCATGCCTTGAAAATATGGAGGCACTACTTATACGGCATACATGCTGGTATTTATATAGATCACAAAAGCCTCCAGTATATCTTCAAACAGAAGGAATTGAACTTACGACAGAGAAGGTGGCTGGAGTTATTGAAGGATTATGACGTCGACATTTTATACCACCCAGGGAAGGAAAATGTGGTAGAGGATGCGCTCAGCCGTAAGTCGATGGGTAGCTTGGCAAATGTACCACCAGAACGGAAAGAGATAACTCGTGACACTTGCTAGTTCGCCAATCTGGGAGTCCGTTTAACTAATTCAGGTGATGACGGGGTTTCTATTCGAGGAGTTGCTGAATCCTCGATTTTAGAAGAAGTAAAACGATGCCAGTACCAGGACCCTGTTCTAATAAAGTATAGGGATGAAACTCTCCAAAAGGGAAAGACTCTATTTGAAATCACATCGGGCGGAGTACTACGACATCAAGGTAGAGTCTGTGTACCAAAGGTTGCAGGACTACGACAGTAAATACTAGGAGAGGCACATTACGCTCGCTATTCTATTCATCTAGGGTCAACCAAGATGTATCACGACCTCAAATGTCTATATTGGTGGGACAGTATGAAAAGGGATATAGCAGAGTTCGTAGCCCAATGCCCAAACTGCCAACAAGTTAAAGTTAAACATCAAAAATCGGGTGGGCTACTATAGGAGATGGAGATTCCAACTTGGAAATGGGAAGCGATTAACATGGACTTCATTACAGGTTTGCCTCATACTTTTTGAAAGCAGGATTCCATATGGGTTATCGTGGATAGGCTGACAAAATCAGCCCACTTCCTTCCAGTCTGGACTACTTACTCAGCCAAGGACTATGCGAAACTGTACATCAAGGAAATAGTATGACTTCATGGAGTTCCCACATCTATTATCTCGGACAGAGGAGCTCAGTTCACAGCCTACTTTTAGAAGTCATTCTAAGAAGGCTTGGGGACACAGGTAAGCCTTAGTACAACATTTCATCCTCTAACTGATGGGCAAGCTGAGCGTATGATTCAAACGCTAGAGGATATGTTGCAGGCCTGCATAATTGACTTCAAAGGTAGCTGGGATGATCATGTACCACTTATTGAGTTTGCCTACAATAACAGCTATCACTCCAGTATCCAGATGGCGCCGTATGAGGCTTTATACGGAAGAAAGTGCAAGTCACCTATCGGTTGGTTTGAGGTTGGTAAAACACAACTAATAGGCCTAGACATGGTCCAATAGGCGGTAGATAAAGTGAAGCTTATTCGGGAAAGATTATTAGCTGCCCAGAGTCGACAAAAATCATATGCACATAATCGACGTCGACCTTTGGAATTTCAAGTAGGTGATTGGGTGTTCTTAAAAATATCGCCCATGAAAGGGGTAATGAGGTTCGGTAAGAAAGGGAAGCTGAGTCCGAGGTACATTGTCCCTTACCTGATTCTTCGCCGAATAGGCAAAGTGGCGTGTAAACTAAACTTACCAACGGATCTAGAAGCCGTACATCCAGTATTCCACGTGTCAATGCTTCATAAATGTGTGGGTGATCCATCCTGGGTACATCCCGTAGATGATATCCAGGTCACAGAGTAGTTAGCCTATGAAGAGCAACCTATCACCATCCTAGATCGGCAAATTAGAAGACTGCGGACTAAGGACATAGCTTCTGTCAAGGTGTTGTGGCGAAATAGGAATCGTGAAGAGATGACCTGGGAAGCTGAAGAGGATATGAAAAATAAATAGCCGTACCTGTTCACGATATCTACATGTAACGCTGATTCTTGAGAACTTGTAGATTAATTATATGGATGGAAATTTATGTGATATCATAAAAGAAAGGAACCTCTTTATAACTTAGGTAAGGTCTTAAGGAAAGTTACATTTAACATTCGGGGACGAATGTTCTAAAGGGGGGAAAGATGTTACACCCCACATTCTTGAACTTGAAAGGTTCCTAAAGTTACTTAAAAGCTATCATGTGAGCCGCCTAAGTTACGACACTATTAAACAATTCTAAGAAGGGAGAATGTGACACCCCATAGTAGGGAAGATTGGAAATAAGATCAAGAGAAGTCGGAAGGAGTAGGAGGCTAAGTAATGAGTCGTAGGACTCGATTTACCAATGTACGCCCCTAACTTAGAAGTTTTACACACCTAATCTATTTGAATATACACCAAGCTTGTGTAGCACGGACGATATAGGCTCTTAAACTAGGACGAGATTACGAACCCACGAGGAGGAGAAAAAAATTTCGCGGGGCAGCCAATGGGAGGGTGACACGTGGCAGACCCTAAGCAAGCAGGTGACCCACCTGCTTGGGATCAAGTAGGTGACCCACCTTCTTGGGGGGTGGGGGTGGGCCCCACTGCCATATGGCAGCCCCACATGGAGTGCATGGACACGGTGGCCCAATAGGGGCTGGACACGTGTCCCCCTTAGGGGATGACATGTGTCACCCCTTGGGACCACCCATATAAGTTATAGGTATCTCAAACTTCAGTTTATTCATCAAATTTCCAGCAAGCAACGTGAACAAAAAAACCCTAAAGATAAGGAGAGAAAATTGCGACGGCTTTGGGAGAAAAATAGGTAAGCTCCATTTTCGTTCCATAAATTAATTAATTAGCATATACTATGATGATATGGAAGTATTAGTAGTATAAAATTTTAATTCGGTGCAGCCAAAAATCGGACAGCAAGCTGCCACGGCGTTACTTTGCGCTAAAAAAAGTTCCTAGACACAATTTCGGCTAGTTTTAGCCAATTTTGGGAAAGGTAAGTTCTTCCACTCTAATTTGAAGTTTATGATGTTAAGTTAGGGTGTATTACACACCTTAGGAGCTGCTGGAAGTTGGGTAAAAGGTTTGAAAAGTTCGGCGTTCGAAATAAGCAAAATTGGAATCGCTATAGTTAATTGTGAATCGAATAATACGTTGCGCTTGTAGGGCGTGACTGCTGGTCGTGTGGTGAGGTGCAGTGGTACTGAAATATATGTTGATAAGGGCGTGGGAGGATTCTGGTTGCAGCCACACGACCCTCCTCTTTGCAATTAAAGAATTCGCGAAAGAAAGATTAAAAACTCTAGTTTTGGTATCTTAGTTTCGAGTGAATTGTTGGGGGTTTATATTGTATAATGTTGTCGTAATATGTATATGTATGGGCTGCTGGTTATATTGTTGGTTAGATGCAAGTGCTAAGGACATGGTTGTGGATTCGGATAGGGCACATTATAGGAGAGGTGCTGTCCGATTTTCGTTAACTTCTTAACTAGTTAAGGAACTAGTCGAGGATGCGAGCGAGGGGACGAGTTCTATGAATACTTGTGGGTAGTCTAAGTTGCTGAAAAGTCTAAGGTTGTTAATACTTGCCTTACTTCCGTGTTAAATAGGTTTCGAGGACAACGACGTGGACGATTACGGGGAATCCATAAGAGGTATGTAAAGTCTATTCTTTCTCTTCTTTTGGCATGTCGTAGAGGTAAGTAAACAATAATGCGATCTCTGAAGTAATTCCATTCCTAAGTGTCTCTTATTCACTTCTGGGTAATGAACTTTTATAACAGTTAAGCTACTTTCCTTGAACCTTATCTATACTAAGGACTTAAAGAATATATGGGCTCCTAGTTGTAAGGACTATATGAAAATATCTATTCTGGAGTCCTTAAGCGGTTAGCATTACCTTAGTACGTGTCTAAGGACCCCGAAACACTAACTAGTATAGCCCTAATGGCATTTAGAGGGAATTTAAGGTGATTACATTACAATCTTGATTCTCAGACGATAGCTTAATTTGCTTCTACGGTCGAGTCTTCAATAATGATTTAAATTGCATATAGTTGCTCATTACTCTACTCGTGTATACAGTGGAGTATCTTTCACCGAGTCCCGGGCCGGGGTATGTTCTCGTGCACAGTTCACTGCCTTATTCCTCGAGTCCCTCACTAGAGGGATGGGATACGTGTGTATATATTTATATGACGATGTGTGGTAACAAGATAATGATGGCACTGGGTTGTGATGATATTACAGATGTATCCACCGGACCCCTTATAGGGCCGGCTATATGATATAATTTGTACATGCATGCTTTTATAATTCACAAGGTACAGGTATAGATTTCTCATATGATATGTTATCCCCTGCTTTGCGGTTTCAGATATGGTTTCAGTTATGTTATATTATGTTTTACATACTCAGTACATATGTCTTTCTGACTCCCTTCTCCGGGGGGCTAAGTTCATGCCCGCAGGTACAAGTACACAGTTTGGGGATCCGCCAGCGTAGGAGTCCCACTCAGCGGTCCGAAAGTGCTCCATTGTACTGGAGCCTGACTTTAGGGTTCTACACCTTATTGTACATATTTATTTTGTTCACGGGTACGGCGGGGGCCCTGTCCCGCCTTATGTTACAGTTTTCTTACTCTTAGAGGTTTGTGGATACTTATATGGGTGGTATACGTATGTAGGTTGTACGTGTATATGAGTGGTGTATGAGCTGTATATGAGTTGTATATGAGTTGTGTATGATCTGTATATGAGTTGTATATCAGTGGTACATGAGTTGTATATGTATGTATGTATAGCTGTACTGATATGACTTATGATTTGGGGCGTTCCCTGTATTGTGGCAGCCTTGTCGGCTCGCATATATATGTAGTACGGAATGACCCTATACGTTACTACAGCCTTGTCGACTTGTATGTTTCTTACATGTTGATGCATTTGGGGTATAAACAGGAGACATGTTATGTATAGTTGGCAGGGGTACACGTGTATGTCTGGTTTGGGCACCCGTCACGGCCTACGGGGTTGGGTCGTTAAAAGAAGTAAAGTGGAAGGTAAATAACAATGAGAAGTAAAAGAACAACTACACAAGGAACCACCCCAAGACCTGACATCAGTCGGTAATCAAGCATCTAAATCAAAATAAGAGTACAAGGCTTTTACAGATACAATATAAGTACATACCATCTTTGGAAACAAGTAAAGACTAGTCCTAGTCCAACATAGACGAAAATCGACAACTCTGGACGCCAGGAGCTCATCAAATCTCCGAATCAAAAGCTACTCCGCACCAATTAAAAGCAATGGTGATAACCCATATTATGATCTACAGGGGGCAGAAGTATAGTATGAGTACCAAGAGGATGGTATTCAGTAGGCATGTGCTGACTGAGTTCCACAAATAAAGTAAACATAAATCACATGTAATCAGATAAATATAGCACAAGTAAACAGATAAGATCTAATACAAGATAAAGAAGAAAATGGGAGTAAAAAGCTCAGGTATATAAATGAAGGAGACAGAGTCAAAGAATGCACCTGCACGCACTAGTCACAACCTATTTAAAAATAAGGAGGTACTAAAGGAGTCAACTAATCAAGGAAGGAAGCACTGTCTGCCACTACTAATCACAAAGCCACCTAAGGACTAAACCAATTGAATCTATAGGAAATTACCAATGACAATCTAGACTAAGACATCCTGCAAACCAACTACAAATAAGACAAAAGATAAGTACAAGCATAATCAGACAATAACTGACTAGACGCCCATACTCCTAGAAGGTACAAACAATGATAAATATACCCCAGACCCCCATAAAAACGGGGATCAAACAATAAACAAGTATACTGGTTATAGGCGATGCTGATAAATTTAAGTCTTTAGTAAAACCAGTAACATCATTGATGGATCTCAACAATCATCAACAAGTGTATAGACCCACCCCGACCCTCGACCTACTAGGTAGGACCCATGTAGCTCCCTCATCCAGTTAAGCGGTGCACTGACCAGAGGGACCCATAGGGGATGCAAAAAGTTCGTATACACTGCCTAGGCCCGAACTAGGTCTTACATAAATAATAGTATCCCCGTAGTTATACCGAAGAGTGAGTATCCAAGCCGATGTAGAAAAGGGTGACGCCACGCCAAATAATCAAGTATAGGCTAAAGCAATCCCAAATGTAGAAAAAATATAAAAAGGGCGACGCCACGCCGGATGTCAATAAAAAACTAAGCACATCCTCGATGCTTCTGAAACTGTCAGTATAAAAGAAATACTCCCTCAATGCCTCATAGATCTCAAAACCAGTATCAAAATATCAAAGTAGTATGACTCCCATTAAAATCAGTTTAAAAGTAGTAAAAGAGAAAGCCTTCTCAATAACAGTAGTGAAAATCCAATGAAACTACCACGATCGTACCATAAAACGAGTGAATATGCTCAATAAGTGCAAGGATTCCATCACAACCATCCAAACAAGACACACACAATCCAAATGGTAAGATCAAGCTAAACCACACTATCAAGGCAAAAGAACTGACTTGGAATTCAATCGTTCCTCGAACACGGCCTCTGGCCCAACAATTGTTAATAACTAAGATGACATCATAAGCCCACCGCTAAACAAAAGCAAAACAATCGAGACATGGTTCAAAATCAGATAGGGGGAGAAATATCTCTAGAATTGATGCCTTACCCCAAAATATGCCATCTCAAATCCCAACGAGCACATCTAAGTCAAACATACGACTACTACAAGCAACAAAGGCCTTCGAAACTAGCACTAAGTTACACCAACCATCACAAGCCCTACCAGAAGCTACGCCTGGCTATAAGGGGACTGGAATACAAGCTAAAACATCTAAGGCTCAAACCTAGACTAAGGCCATCAGTATCAATCCTAAAAGGGATAATAACGCTAAGTCACTACCACAAATGAGGCCCATAGCCTAAATTAAGGGTTTCATGGGACCGTTCTAGTTTGAGTTCCAACTGAGAATCAAGAAAATGGAATAAAATGAGGAGAACCCTAATATTGGAAAATACCAACCTAAATCATATGAAATATATACTAAATAATATATACTAAAGCTAAGTAAAAGTGGGAGACCCTAGCTTACATCGAAGCCAATCACGCGCACTCAAATCCACCAAATTGATGATCTCCGCCTCTAAATCACCTTCAATTGCCTCCACGCTTACAAAAATTGATCTGACGTCAATACAAACGTTTTGACAATAAATTTATATTTTTTAGAGACGAACCCAAAATTGAGTCTAAAATAAAACTGTAGGACCCGTAGCGAGAATATCAAATTTGACTCTATGAAAAGGTACATTTGAGATCAATGAACTTGTGTCCCAACTTGCAACACAATTCGATGCTCAAAAAAATAGAAATCAGCCCATGCATAATTTTTACCATTAAATCTTCAATAAGAGAGAGGGCAATCCCTTTTTTGATGAAATTAACTCAAAATGATACTTTTTAAATCTCCTCAAGACTCCACTATAAACCCACGCTGATTTCGGGTCAAATGCCCTTTGAATCACCTTAATCGAAGGTGTATAACTCTCCAAAATGCAACTAGAAGTTGAGGGAGAAAGCTTAAAAATGGGTTTAAAAAGACCACATGGTATCGCAAAAGCGACCCTAAAGTTCGCTTAAACGAACTCCTCAAAAGAGACGGGCCTCCTAAAGCGAGCCCTGACCTCTTAAGCAAGCATCGCTAAAGCGAGCCCTGGCCACTTAAGCGAACATCACTAAAGCTATGCCCAGGCCGCTTAAGCGACAAGCGCTTCGTTGTCATGCCTCGCTTATAGGATGCCCTGACAACTTAAGAAAGGTTAAAGCGACAGCACCAACGACTGATGCGACCATAACTTTGGCAAAATCCAAAATTCTCCGACGGGGTGCTCAAGATTAGTTCGGAATCCCATACTCGCAAATGAACTATGCTACCCTACCAAACTCGACGTTCCAGACTCAAAACCGCATTCAAAAATTTCATCCGAGGTCATCTCTCTAAGAAGTGAGTCCCACGTCCAAGTGCCATTTTAAGCCAAAATCTACAAGGAGGCTCAGAATGAGACCAAAAGCCTGAGGAATCGCATGAAAGGTCGTTCTAGACCAAACTCGACACTCTAGAGCTAACAACGCTAAACGAATTTCAATCTAAGCGTGTTTTCCAAGAAAGTTGACCAAAGTCAATCTTAGGCCATATTTCAAAGGCTAAACGCCAAATGGCCCCACATTCGCACCAAAAGCCTCATTACTCGTGCCGACCATGCTTCTAGCCTAATTTGGCTATTTCGGAGCTAATGAAACCGTCAAAATTTCATTTTAAGATTATTTTTCTGGAGTTTTGATCGAAGTCAACTATTCAAACTTCAAGAGCTCCAAAATAGGAAAATAGGCATAAAACCCAAACAAGCTGTCAGTACCAACAAGTCATAAATGATTTGGGGTAACTACATGTTAGCTCTAACTACTGAAAAGATCAAAAAACGGAGAAAATGAATTGGAGGGTCATTACATTTCACTTTTAACAATGGCGCCATCCATGAATCTTGACCCAAAGCCCTTATCGGAGCCATCATCAACTCGATCTTTTCCCCTATTTTTTAGACGGTTTTTCTACAGTCGAAGATGCATCATTCTTCGACTAATTAGATAATCACAATACTAAACGTTTGAGCATCCTCCATACATATCAGAAATTTGTAAATTAAAAAGATAAAAAATATTTTTTTAAAATTGATAACTGATGATTGGAAAGAAAAAAATGGATGAAGAAGAAGAAGAAAGTTTGTTGCGATTTGGGATAGATTGGAGGAAAGAAAATTTGAAATTTGAATTGTTTGAAGTTTTTACCATTTTGAAAGAGATTGATATCAATTTGTTTTGCGTGATTTGTGGAACTGACATTTAATTTTACCTTTAATTTTCTTTTTAAGCTCAATATAAAAGTTCTCTAATGTATCAACATTTATGTATCCAGATGACTATTATGTTTCCGGATGACACAAATTTGAAAAGAATTTTGTAAATTAGTAAAGGGTTGGGATATGAAATAATTTGCTCCTTACACTATGTGATTCCTAAAAAATATACATAATTTAATTTTCCATTATGTACTTACCATTGCACAAATTCTTTCGGAAGGAAAATCTGAATGTAATAAATGCTAATAATGAGAAAAGAGGTTCATTTTTAAAAAAGATTTTTGTATAGAAAATGAAGAAAAATTTCAAAATTCAGAGAAAATAGATAATTAGTGATACTGTCCAATAAGTCATGCCATATCAACGTGCTTATTTTAAGCTTTATAGATATACAAAGAAACAGTTATTTTTACTGTGAAATTAATGATAAATTTGTGTTATAAAGTAGAAATAGAGTTCTTCTTACCGTGAAATTAATGACAAATTTGTGGAAGTATCTGAACATTTTACAGTAATTTTTTTATGAAAAAATAATAATTATTTAGTAGTGACTTTACCATTTTAACTGGATTTTAATTTGCATTTTTGAAATTAGTGTATACTCCATTTACTTATACCCATCGACTTATAAATTACTGAGTTTGCCCCAGGAGCTTGAAAATATTGTGACATCAACATTGTTCAAAACTGCACTAGATAAAATTTCAACTTTCACCTACTGCTTACTTTAAGGTAGTTTATGAATCTTATGTTGGAGAAAGTCAAAACTTTTGCATGAGTGTCAATTAAGCAATTATGGCCTTTTCTTTTAAAGTAATTTCATCCATGTTCATTTTTAGTTTTTCTCATTTTTCCTTCTAATTTTAAATTGACTTTCCTCCTAGGTTCTCTTCTAAAATGACAGAAATGGAGCTATGATTCGAGATCGTTCTAGAAACGGTTTGAATTTTATGGATTTGAGTATGATGCTCTACATCAGCATGTTCGATTTACTGCATTTGATATTTATGTATTTATTATTATTTTACTATTTGTTTTTTACGTATAAATACATGAGCAACTGTGAAGTCAAAATTTTTATCAATAGGTACAAAATATAAAGAAGCAAACATATAAAATATCAAAGGTGCTCAATATCTAGTATATATACATAAAATAATTTTAATCATATATAAATGGAAAAACTGCTTAATTATACAAACATTCCTACCATATTTATTAATTCTCCCTATTGTTTGAAATAATTACACATTGTCTCACTAATTAATAATTTCATACCATAGGGAGAGAGACAATCAACGTGAGCGGGAGCGTCAGTGTATCCTAGATACATATGAATCACACTAAATACATGTGAATCATACTGGATACATGAATCTGGAATATCAAATACATTCCAAATACATTATGAAATATAGATACATACGGAGAGAGGCGAATGAGAGAGGGAGAAAGGATTGACGCGAGCGAGATAGGAGAGAGGTGAGGGAGAGAGTTAGTATATCCCAGATACATATTAATCCACTTGAATACAGTGTATCTGAAATAAATTATATTTAATTTTGACCTCATGTATTCGAGATACATATATCTAGATGCCGCTAGATACATGCATGGGGCTCCTCTAAATTTTGAATGAATGATAATTTCGAAAACTCACAGAAAGACAAGCAATTAGACTCTAAACTAATAAAATTTGTGTTTTTTATCCTAAATAAATAATATAATTTTTTATTGAAAGAGACTTGAATAAACTCTTTGACTCTGCCTAGCTCTGCGCCATAGGTAAGCCGTGTCTACTAGATTTGGATGAACTCATGATCAGAATTCTAGTCCGCCCTTTCCTCGGATCTCATATATTAGTCATTTTGGTTATAAGAAAGTCATTTGCTACTATTTTTAAAACTAGATATACCTTATTGATTAAATTAGTTGAATGTTAATTAAATGAAATAAAACAAGGTACAAATACTAATTTGGACAAATATTATTATTAGGTTAATTAAGAATATTAAATATCTTTTTCAAAGGAGTGTGCAAGAATATTAATTTGAACTAATACTATTATTAGGTTAATTAAGACTATTTAACATTATTTTAATGGTGTGTGCAAAAATAGAGAGTGATAATTTATATTGCCAGGAGATTGTAACATTTACCAATATATAAATTTGAATATCAATATATTTCCTCTCTTCCCTCAGTGTTGCATAAACATTACTGCAATAGACTACTTTATGGTTGATCCACTGCTAGAAAATAATAAACTAGTAACGGATAAAATTTTGTAACAAAACAATAAAAATTTCATGATAATTTTATTTCGCTACAAATTAGCAACACATTTTCAAAAAAATTAATTAGCTAGAAGTCTTTTAGCGATTGATTAGCTAAAGATTATCAATAAATTCTATACCGAATTCCGTATTTTCTAATAATGATCATTTAAGCAATATCAACGAAGCACTTAAGATCTTCACAGCAACTATAGAAATAATGGTATGTATTTTTTTTTTCACGTTTAGAATTGAAAAAACAGAATCGTAAAAGCCAAAACCACACACTACTAAATATTTTGACAATTCGTGTCAAAATTTCGTATAGCACACATAAGTATATGGATAGATCTATTTAATTGTCGTAAAATAACACATATTATTATTTGAAATTTTACAAGTAATTCATAGTTGAAGATTTGAAAAATCTCAAGTTTCACACAGCTAGACTTTGTTATATTAATATAACACAGGAGTATGCTATGTTAATCCAATTAATGACGGAATGCATTTGTCACTGTGATGTTAATCTTGAATAACGTTTATTAATTGTTGGTTGGTTGCATCATTGTATTAATTAACACAACATAGGACTCTCCATTGTTAAATTTATTCGCTTGTTTTGTCATTTCCAGACTACTAGCCTGACTTTTGTGATTATCGAGATACGAGAATAAAGTCTTAGTAGTTACTTTATAATATATTAATCAGCAGTTCTAGAAAGTTAATAATTCTATTAAAATAGTATGCTGATTAAGTAATCCCAAGAAATAAATAAAGAAAAAGTGGATGTAGTCTTTTGGCATCACCTCTTGTGATCCAATATAGTGTACATACATTAGTGTGTGCGCATTTGCACAAACTACCTATTAAAGACTTCTTCTTGTGGTCCCATGCAAGGCCGGCTCCATGCTTTGATAAATAAGGCATATGCCTTAGGCCCCAATTTTAGGGGGCCTCAAACCAAGGAGAAATTATGTGTTAATTTTTTTATAAAAAAATAATTATTTATGATAAAAAGTATATTTTTAAAAAAATTATATTATTTTACTTTCTTTAACACTATTTTGTTCTAACTCTTATTCTTATTTAAAATTTATCAATTTATTATTTATATAATTATGTTAACAATTTATATAATAATTGTCTTAGTGAAAAAATATTTTTCAATGTTATAAATGTTATCTAAAACTAATAGTTTAAAAAAAGATCGAAGAAATTATTTATAAAAAATATTCAGTAATAATTTGCATTTAAAAAGTGTAAGAAAAATAAATTTTAAATAAATATATATAAAGTTTGTTTAGATTTTAAGCCTCTAATTAAAATTTGCTTTAGGCCTCTGATTACGTTGAGCCGTCTCTGGTCCCATGCTTCTTGTTCTTGGAATTTTTTCATGTGAAGAAAATTATGTACTTTAATTATTTTAAAAAGATGATATTTTACTATGGTCGTAAGTACATAGTGCCCCACAAGTAGGGTACATTTTTTGGAACACAGTCCGAGATAACCGTAATTGTGTATGTATAGAAATATATTTTTGACGATGTCATTTCGAAATGTCCGCCTCAACTGCTCTTTCACCTCCCAAAGAGCAAAGTTGGACCTTAAATCCTAAATTCCAGAACTTAAATGACATGATGTCACAACCCGACCTAGGATCTAGTCATAACACGGCGATCGAAACCCCAAAGGGCTCCAACCAAGCCTCTTGTACATATCATAAACATACATAAGGTAAAATATACGAGCGGAAACATCATAAGAGAGTCTAAAACCATGAATAAAAATCTGAAAATGTCTTATGACAACATAGACACAAACATATGTCCAACTAGATGCTTCTAAACATGAGTATGAGAAGGGGCTAAGACATGTCCCTAACTCACCCTCAATATACAACGTAAACAGAAGTCTTTTGAAAAGAAAAACAGTATCCAACTTGAAACTAGTCCCCGGTCAATGAGGACTCATCACAACCCCTTCGAATAGGAACGCCTACTAGTTACGTGGACGATTAGGATCTTCAACCTCAACCCCTATATTATAAGATAATGTAGGAAAAAAGTATGCATTAGTACGTTGGAATGTACTAAGTATGAGGGCATGACATGCAACGTAAATCATGGAATGCAAAGGTCAAGTAAAACACATGATAAGATGGAATACGTAAAGTCATGAGAAAATCATATTGATCAAAGCATTTAAAAACATAAATTCAAGTCATAACATACTTAAGAAATCATACATATGTGGGATAACAACTATAACCGATAATAAGATCATGCGAGCTATAACATGGAATCCGATGATACCCACATCGAGAAGGAGGAGGCTACTTTGCCAAGATAGACTCCTAATCATGAACATGTGCTATTTGTGGATCCACTAGCTAGGCCATAAAGGCAACCTACAGTGACACGTAGTTTATGAGACATAAGACTACTACTAAGGATTTTGGTAGGGCCTCCACCTCAAGTCCACTTGGTGATAAGTCAAATCTCACGGAATACATACATAACATAAGATTATAAATAATATATCATAGTCATGATCATAGGCTTGAAATCATAGAGTAGCTCATTTTCATAACATACTTGTAAGGTGAGAATTTTCCCTTTCATCATTACAATCATATTTGCATAACTCATATTGTTAGGCCTTACGTTACCACATAGGTTCCTATGTCACCTTACCTCATAACTTGCATGAAAAAGCATAATTTAAAACATACTTATAATTCATGATCATAATGGAAATATATAGTCTTAATTCATACTTTGAAAATTCACGACCTTAGCTTGAACTTCAAATTAGGGTATGACATGAATGCATGATCAATTGACTTGAAAATCATGAAATTTACTTGAAGATATGCATGATCATAACTTTATATCAGCCCATACACAATTCATATAGATAATATCCTTTAGAAGTATGAATCAAAATACTTATAATTTATATCATGAACCCTAAAAAACAAAATAGGAGAATTCATGGAAAAACTTTTCAATTTAATTCAATAACCATCAATTTATATCAAAATAGACTCATGATCATATTTTAAATCAAAATTAATGCAATTGGGATGGAGATCACAAAATCCATAAAATATCATACTTTCATTTGATAGAAAACCTTGAGAAACTGATTGGGCTTCATAGATGGAAGGATCTATGAATCAATACCTCATACCTTGAGTGAGAACACCAATTAATTTGGAAGAACTTGAGAATTTTGATGGAGAAATTGAGTGAATTTGCTTGAAGTCTTCAATGGAAACCCTTCAGAGTCTTTTTATATAGAGAGATATATTTGATAGATGAATTGTAGAAGAATGAATAGAATTATAGGTTTAGGTTAATTTATAGAGTTGAATTAGGTCCTAAAAACGTCTAGGTTCATTAACTAATAATTTGGAAAAAGTCTAAAATGTCCTTAAAAACTTAAATTGGGCCAGAACTGCTTTCCAGGTCCGCGAGGCGGACCTATCACGATCACTTGGCCGAAAAACTATCCCCAGGTCCGCGACGCGGTCCTGTTGCGGACCACACTATTTTGTGGTTTATGTTGAAATCTTTCTTCCAATCTACGAGTCCTAAAAATCCACCGAGACCATTTTACCGCATATTTTGACCCCCTGATTAATATTCCGAACTCGAATTTTTCACAAAGATTAAGGATAATGCGTTATATGAGCGGTCTATTCCCAAGGCATTCTTAAGATATTTATGAGCATTTTGTGAGCATTTTTTTGAGGGATGTTACAATATCCCTCCCTTGAGAACATTCTTCCTCGATTGAGATTCAACTAATACAGGAAAGACTTGGAGAAAGGATTTAGAAACTCGACATGGATATGAGGACACTTTGAAAAATGCATAGAACGTGTAAACTTCATACTTAAAGCAAAACATAGTCCTCGAGAGAAATCATTTTCATGAATCATGCATACATATGAATGACATATGGAACTGAAGAGTAGAAGTTTAATTGATTTGATCATGAGCAACTTAGTACCTTTAGGCTTGAGTGAAAGGAAAAAGATAAGAATATCGCTTCATCATGTCTGATTCCGCTTCCCACGTAGCACTCTCTACTTGTTGATTCCTCCATAATACTTTAACGGATACGTCTTTATTTCTTAACCTCTTCACTTGTCGATCTAAAATCTCAATCGGGATCTCCTCATAATTCAAACTCTCTTCAATACTCACATTCTCTATTGGCACAATAGAATTCGGATCACCCACAAACTTCCTCAACATTGACACATATACCTTAGGCTACTACACCTCTATAGGAAAATAGAGTACTACTCCTTACTACCTGTACTCATCAAACCTCAAAACCTAATAAAGAAACACACAATGCATCTTACATTCACCCATATACCATCAACACTACATTCAAGCCTAGTTCTATAACAACTCTAATACACTTACTGAAAACCCTTAACAAGAAGTCATCAATAGAATACTACAATCTTTCACTTATCTACAACCACACATTCAAGCCTACCATTCTAACCACTTTATGTCTCCCTTGAAGTCAATATCACTTATTAATTTTTGTATCTACCCTAGCATCTCTATATCCTCATTGGTATTCATTCCTACCAAAGGTTACACCAATATATATTCCTACCTATCTTTTTCCCACAACAAGGTCTCATCTACTTCTTTCTCCCTTTCTATAACCTCAAGTGGGGAAAGCATGCCGCAGTTTATCGAAACACAAAATGGCCCCTCTCTCTCCATCTATCATGACCCCAAACTAGAGCCTTAAGACAAGAACTGAAGCTACCCTTAAATATTGAATCATGACCTTTCCATTATAGAATAGACTTATTTGGGAATTGAAACTTAACTCAATGAGTTCCATAATCTATAGAAGCATAAGATACCAATCCATACAAATTATTACTATTTCAAAAAGGGAATTTACACTTATCGGATGAAGCACCACGCTAAGTTTGGGGACCCACAGAGGGGTAAGGCTGAGATCGCCAAATACTATCCTTATCATTCTTAGCAAACCTTGGACAATGCCTCAACTTTTGATCCTTTGCTACACAACCAAAACATACACCCAGAACGGCTAGATAATCTCTCGGATGGTACCGTCCACACTTTTGACATGCGAGAAAAGCTTGACTACTATAATTGTCACCTTGATATCTAGGGTTAGGCACCCTATCCTTGTGATACTTAGGCACTGAAGTATTATCAAACAATGATCCATTTTCAATCCGGGCCTTCTTGATCATCCTAGGAGCCTCCTTAATCTTTTCCTCTTCAATTTGCTCGGCATGAGTTATTAGTCTAGAGATATTCATTTCCTTTATTAACATGTCCGTCTGACATTCTTCAACAACCAAATCTGAAACCCCTAATATAAACTTACTCATTCGGGCTCGAGGGTCGGACACTAAAGTCGGAGCATACTTGGACAACTTCATAAAGTTGAGGGCATACTCCCTCACACTCATACTCCCTTGCTTCAAGTTGATAAATTCCATCACGTTCGCCTCCCTCAACTCTAAGGGAAAGAAACATTCAAGAAAAGCAACTTTGAAATCCTCCCAACCTATAGGGCCTCTCTTTCGGCCTTCCATTGGTCAAACTACACTTGAGCGATACCCCTAAGTTGGTAGGCCATCATCTCCGCCTTCTCTTCCAAAGATATCCCCATAATATCCATAATCTTATATACCTCATAAACAAAGTCTTGGGGATCCTCATCTCCTTTTGAACCATGGAACTCGGGAGGGTTCATCCTTTTGAAGTTTCTAACTCTTGAAGCCGGTGTGATCACGGTTGGAGGAGCCATTACTCCTTGGTTGGACACTATGTGGGCTAGCATAGTGATAGTGGTCCAAAACTCTACATTAGTCACTTGGTCCGATAGAGGACTATTTTCTTGAGGAGCCGGGGGAGCTTGAGCTTCATTAACATTCTCTCCCCTTGGAAATGGTGGTCTTCTTAGAGCAATTTTTCTGAAAATCGCAAAGAAAGACTATTAGGGAAAAAAAGTCTTAACATAAATTCTATAGCACGACATGGATCATGAAAGAGGTAAGAATTCCTAAAATGCCTCATAGCCTCCTACTCATAAGTGTGGCGCACCTCACACCCATGAATAAGACTCTACTTGATGCGGCATATTGGACACCCTAGGAAACTTGGAAAATCTTGTGCTCTGATACCATGTTTGTCATGATACAACTTAGGAACTAGTCGTAACACGTTGATCGAAACCCCAAAGGTCTCCAACCAAGCCTTTTTTGGATATCATAATCATATATAAGGTAAAATATAAGAGCGAAAACATCATAAGAGAGTCTAAAACCATGAATAAAAATCTAAAAATATCTTTTGACAACATAGACTCAAATATATGTCCAACTAGATGCCTCTAAATATGAGTATGGGCGGGAGATAAGACATGTCTCTAGCTCACCCTCAATATACAATATAAACAGAAGTTTTTGAAAATAAAAATAGTAACCAACTTGAAACTAGTCCCCAGTCAATGAGGAATTAAGACAACCCGTTCTGATAGGAACGCCTACTAGTTACGTGGACGATTAGGATCTTCAATATCAACTCCTATATTATGAGATAATGTAGGCAAAAAATAGGCCTGACATGCAACGTAAATCATGGAATACAAATGTTAAGTAAACCACATAATAAGATAGAATAGGTAAAGTCATGAGAAAATCATATTGACCAAAGTATTTAAAAATATAAATTCAAGTCATAACATACCTAAGAAATCATACATATGTGGGATAGGAACTATAACCGACATTAAGACCATGCAAGTTATAATATGGAATCCGATGGTACCCACATCAAGAAGGAGGAGGCTAGTTTGACAAGGTAGACTCCTAATCATGAATATGTGCTATTTGTGGATCCACTAGCTAGGCCATAAAGGCAACCTATGGTGGCACATAGTTTATGAGACATGAGGCTACTACTAAGGATTTTGGTAGGGTCCCCACCTCAAGTCCACTTGGTGATAAGTCAAATCTTACGGAATACATACATAACATAAGATTATAATATCATATATCATAGTCATGGTCATAGGCTTGAAATCATAGAGTAGCTCATTTTCATAACATACTTGTAATGCGAGAATTTTCCCTTTCATCATTACAATCATATTTGCATAACTCATATTGTTAGGCCTTACGTTACCACATAGGTTCCTAAGTTACCTTACCTCATAACTTGCAAGAAAAACCATAATTTGAAACATACTTATAATTCATGATCATAATGGAAATATATAGTCTTAATTCATACTTTGAAAATTCACGACCTTAGCTTGAACTTCAAATTAGGGTATGACATGAATGCATGATCAATTGACTTAAAAATCATGAAATTTACTTAAATTTATGCATGATCATAAACTTTATATCAGCCCATACATAATTCATATAGATAATATCCTTTAGAAGTATGAATCAAAATACTCATAATTTATATCATGAACCCTAGAAATCAAAATAGGATAATTCATGGAAAAACTTTTCAATTTAATTCAATAACCATCAATTTATATCAAAATAGACTCATGATCATATTTTATATCAAAATTAATGCAATTGGGATGGAGATCACAAAATCCATAAAATATCATACTTTTATTTGATAGAAAACCTTGAGAAATTGATTGAGCTTCATGGATGAATGGATCTATGAATCAATACCACATATCTTGAGTGAGAACACCAATTAATTTGGAAGAACTTGAGAATTTTGATGGAGAAATTGAGTGAATTTGCTTGAAGTCTTCAATGGAAACCCTTGAGAGCCTTTTTGTAGAGAGAAATATTTGATAAATAAGTTGTAGAAGAATGAATAGAATTAGAGGTTTAGGTGAATTTATAGAGTTGAATTAGGCCCTAAAAATATCTAGGTTCATTAACTATTAATTTGGAAAAAGTCTAAAACGTTCTTAAAAACTTAAATTTGGCCAGAACTGCTTTCCAGGTCCGCGACGCGGACTTATCGCGATCACTTAGACGGAAAACTGTCCACTGGTCCGCGATGTGGTCCTGTCGCGGACCACACTGTTTTGTGGTTTATTAAAAAATTTTTCTTCCAATCTACGGGTCCTAAAAATCCACCGAGATCATTTTCCTGCATGTTTTGACCCCCTTATCAATATTCTGAACCCAAATTTTCAAAAAGATTAAGTGTAATGCATTACATGAGCGGCCTATTTCCTAGGCATTCTTAAGGCACTTATGAGCATTTTTTGACAATTTTTTTAAGGGATGTTACACATGAAATTTTTTTGACCAAAATAATAAGCAAAAAGAAAGTTTTGATTTCTACTTACAGTGTACTAAATTAGTGTACAATGTCTTACATAAATAGTACATGTCTTCACCGTCGTTAAGGTCCATGAAATTCTACAGTGCACTAATTTGGTGCACTATATGAGTCATTAAAACAGATGTCTGACTTTCATCAGAATTTTTTTAATTATATTAGTACTTGATTTGCACATATATATTTGTATAGTGGAGAAAAACAAATATATGTCATCCCACTTTTTATCCGTTAATACTACAGATTTAGCGGAGGATTATGTCAAGTTGTATATTCTTGAGATAGTCCCACTTCATGGAGTTCCCTTGTCTATTATCTAAGACTGAGGTTCTCAATTCACTGCTCACTTTTAGAAAGGTTTAGGATCAAAGATAAATTATTAGTACCATTTTCCATCCTCAGACTCATGGTCAAGCGGAGCGTATGATTTAGACTCTTAAGGACATGTTGTGAGCTTACATCATTAATTTTAAAGGTAATTGGGATGATCATTTGCCTCTCATAGAGTTTGAGTACAATAATATTTATCACTCGAGTAATCATATGGCTTTTCTTTAGGCTATTTTTGGGAGAAGATGTAGATCACCCATTGGTTGGTTCGAAGTTGGTGAAGCTGAGTTGATAGGGTTAGACTTGGTTCATCAAGCTATGGAGAAGGAAAAAATCATTCAAGAAAGGTTGAATACCATGCAAAGTCGTCAAAGTCCTACATTGATGTTAGGAGAAGAGTCTTAGAGTTTGAGGTGAATGACTAGGTATATTTGAAAGTTTCACCCATGAAGGATGTTATGAGATTTGGGAAGAAAGAAAGCTTAGTCCCCATTACATTGATCCTTACCAGATCATTAAGAGAGTTAATAATGTAGTTTATGAGTTAGAGTTACCATCAGAGTTAGTAGCCGTTGATCCCATGTTTCACATTTCAATACTTAAGCAGTGCTTAGAAAGATCCATTGCTTATAGTTCCTATAGAAATCATTTATGTGAAAGATAGCTTGCCTTATGAGGAGATTCCGGTTTAGATTCTTAAACGTTAGTTTCATAAGTTGAGAACCAAAGAGGTAGCTTCAGTTAAAGTTTTGTGGAGAAATTAATTTGTTGAGGACGCTACATGGGAAGCTGAAGAGTATATGAAATCTAGATACCCTCATCTTTTTTTTCCTCCTAGTGTGGATGATGAAGGTAATACTCTTTCCCTATCTCAAATTTAGTACCTTCTCGAGTATTGGAGTAATTATTCATGAGTTTGAGTCTTTGAGTTTTTGCATAGTATTTGTGCCTTGAGTAAAATTATAGCTTGGTTGGACGAATGATCCCAATGAGAAGATAATGTAACACTTTGTACCATTCAAACTTAGACCAATCACGAAGAGCCATGAGAAAAATAATCTTACTAGTGAGCCACAAGGGGAACCTATGACCCGTAGAAGGTTCTATGAGTCATAGGTGGGACTCGTAGGTCTCTCCAACACTTGGTGAAAATTAGAGTTTCGAAGATTCATTCTACGAGTTGCTTTCGTAGCCCCTAGAAGATTCTATGGGCTATAGGAAGGGTGCATAGAATTGACCCTGGGCCCAACCTTTAGACCATTTCCTACGACCTATCTCTACAACTCGTCAAAGGGTCTATGACCAATAATAGGGAATTGTAGACCAAGTGTCACATTTTAGTAGCAACTGGAGTTTGCAGTAAGTTCCATGACAGGGTTTTACAATCTGTATGGGGTTCTATGACCCATATAAATATCCATAGACCCCAACCCCAAAAGTCACCTAGTTCCTACGATTGGTCTTCTACGACCAGTAGAAGGTTCTACGATTAATAAAATGACCAATAGATGGACTTGAATAGTTCTTAATGAGATATAAAATCATCTTTTCACACCTCTTTCAAACTAAATCATACATTTTAGGAATACAATAAGCCCTATATCAGTACCCTACAATGGTTTTTTCACATTAACACTTTGAATATTTTAAAAGCAAAGATTGGAGTTTCAGCATTTCAATTTCTTCTAGTTTCACTTAGAACAATAATCTTCCTAGTATGTAAGGCTATTCATAGCGTTAAACTGAGTTCGTCATCGCTTCCTACATCTTAATTCCATAATTAAAGAGTCCAAACTTGAGTTTCAGTTCCAGTTATATTGAGTTTTGAGTTAGTTATGTAATCTTTTATTGAGTTCTCTATATATTTAATTTTATTGTGATGATTCCCATGATTTGAGTTGTTCAATTTTCGTTCATATTTACATTCACATGAACCTTATTGAGTATTTATAACTACTTCTTATCATGTATTGTTTGAGTTAAAGCATTAATATGTTTTCATGTAGTGAAAGGAGTTTTGATCATGTTATATCGCCTAAGTTTTGAGGTCTTTTACTACTGATTCTAAGCATGATCCTTATCAATTCTAATGACTATAGTTTTATGAATTTATTTGAGGCTTAGACTGAGAAACCAAGAGCTAATTTTTATGCATTTACTGAGTTGAGGAGTATACCTATTTTGAAGAGAATTTAGTGAGGTTGAGAAGAGTTGAGTTAAATTGAGAAAAGTCCAATTAGACGAAATAAGTTATATTTTGACTACTTACACTCTCTTTAGTATATGAGCATAATAAAATAATTATGAGAGTAGTATTGAGAATCAATTTTGGTAAGAGTTTAGAAAAAATCAAACCCCATAAACTACATAGCCATCGTAGAATAGGATCGTGCTTTTGGTTCAAGTGGCTCCTCACTTCAGTTCTTGATACGGACTTTTATTAGATCCATGAGATAAATTTTCCTCCCTTATCCTAGTAAGGTATTGGACTGTTGTGGCAACGACAATAGTCATTGTATCATCATGATTTTCATAGTAATGGTTGTCGGCTAGAGAAATTTTCTAAAGAGTAAATTTTATTTTCATAATGAGTTGCATTCATGTACTTATATTTTATAAAGCATTGACTTATTTCATATTTGTATGCTTTATTTTGAGTTGAGATATTTCAGTATATATTCCTTTAAGTATACTTGAGTTTGTTTCAGCCATTTTACATACCGTATATTTTATGTACTAACATCATTTGATGCTGTATCATTTTATGATGTAGATACATGTGTTAGAAATCCTCAACAGGTCCATCATTGAACATCACAATCATCCACCTAATTGGTGAGACCTCCTTGTCTTCGTAGGAGCTCCATTTAGCTTCATTCAATCTTTACTTATGGACTTTTGAGGTAGCTATGGGTGATCGATTAGGGTTTATCCATGATGTAAATATAATATAGTAAATAAGATCTAATTTGGTGTCAAGAATTGATGATTGTAATTATGTGCATGGTATGGCCTGATTAAATGTAAATGTGTAAAGTGTATTTGATTGTATGATTGTAAAATTGTAGCCCAGGCCATATCATATTTAGAGTGATGGTTTTGAAATAATTTACTCTATAGATTAAATTGAGTATTTGATAATTCTTGAAACATGTTTACCATGGGTAAGGAGCTAGGATAAGTTTCTATGTGGTTAACATAAAACTTTTGTGTTAAAATTGACATGGACTTACTATTGTAAAGATGGTAAAGAGAAATAATGATTTGTGACTTGGAGAAATTTTAGTTTTGGGATAGTCGATATTGGCTGAAATCGCAGGGAAAGGGTTATTTTTATATGATAGAAAAATTGTGATGTGATGAATAATTTCCTGGTATGTGTATAGTTGATTTTATGTTTAAATGATGCGAAGTTCTTATTTATGAAATGTTGGATTGGTCATGGGGCTATATTTGAGACCATGATGAGATCTCTGAAGTTGATATTAATAGCTGGAATTGAGGAATGAGGAAACTTTGCAAAAAGTCATAAATTTTTAGCTGACCTCATCGGGACCACCAAAGCGATGCTGACCCATTACAACAATCCTGGTATGGCAGAAATTTTCCCTCTATAGTAGAGGTTGCTATAACAGTGTGCCAACTACTAAAACAGAAAGACAGGGACAGAATCCATTTCCTATTTTCCCATGTTTCATCTTTCATTTATGGGGCATTTTAAATCACTAATTTTTGTTGGGAGTCATTATTGGAACAATGGAAAATTGTTAAACACATCATAGCTTGCATATGCGGGGAATAATAACAATATAAATTATTACCAAGCATCTATGTGCAATTTTTTCAAAAACACTCTCTATTCCTAGCTGTCAAAACTCTACTATCCTCAACCTTAGAATGTCGGATGGCTAGGATGATCGGTGGGCAACCTCCTCAGGAGGCTGTTCTACTAGTTCCTATTCTAGAAATCAAACAACTGAATGGTCAGATGTCATATGCCGCTACTTTGCAACTTATGATGTTAGTACATGCAACTGTTCTTATAAAACCATTATCATACTGCATGCTGAACCTAATTTCATATGGGAAGAAGAGGAGGTGTTGTAGATTATAGTTAATAAGGAGCTAGAATATGTGTAACACACTGACAGACTAGAATTATGAGCATATTTGGAGAAAAATAGACATAACATTGATGTTTAATGGGTGCTGGGAGGTGATTTCAATGTAATCATGGATGCATCAGAGAATTGGGAGGTCTACTTGTCATGTAGCTTGAGACAATGGATTTTGCTCAATGTATTAATTCTGATGCTTAAAATCAGTTGAAGTTTACTGGTAGAAAGTATACATGGTGGAATGGAATAATAGAGGAACACTGCTTTTTCAAAAGATTGGATAGGGTCTTTGAAAACATAGAATTCATGCAACAATTCCTTGTATCAGAAGTTCAACATCTTATAAGGGAAGATCAGATCATGCTCCTCTATAGTTTCTGTGTAATGCAAATAATGATAGGATTAGTAAGCCTTTCAGGTTCTTAAATTTTTGGGCCAAACATGAAAACTTCTATCACTTGGTGAAGGAGAACTGGCAGATAAACATACTAGGGAGCCCTTTTTACACAGTTAAGCAGAAAATAAAACTCTTAAAGAAGGTGCTAACTAAATAGAGTACAGAAATATATGGAGACATTTTTCATAAAGTCTCCACCATTGAAGATGTAGTTAAGGTGAGGGAATTGCAATTGAGATACATTTCACAAAATCAAATAGGATAGAATTAATAAATGTAGAAGAGGAGCTTAAACAATTCTATTAACTAAAGGAGAAATTTTGGAGCCAGAAATCTGAAATAAAGTATTTTAATGATGGTGACATGAATACAATATTTTTTCACTCATATGTGAAAGAAAGAAGAAGAAGGCTACAAATAAATGATATTCAAGATGGTCAGGAGATGATGCTGAAGGATGCCAAAAATATAGGAGAAGAAGCTGTGAAAGTTTTTAAAGAACAATTTACAGAAGGTATAGTGAATGAAGATCAGTTCCAAAGATCATCACAGAGGACACAAAAAGAGATTACGGATAGAATTCCCCTGGAAGACAAGGTAAGGGAGGTAGTTTTTTTCCTTAAACAGTGAGAGAGAGAGTGTTTCTGATGGCTTTTTAGGCAAAGTTTTTGAAAGTTTCTGAGAGATCATTAAGGAGGATATTGTCAAAATTATGACTGCTTTCTTTTTTTGGTGGGACTTTCCTAGATATGTGACTCATACAAATATGGTTATTATCCCCAAAAAGAACAAGTAACTAGATTTATGAATTTGGGGCCGATTGGTTTAAGCACATGTATAAACAAGGAGATTACAAAAGTAACACATGGTAGAATAGTGGAGGTGCTTCCAAAAATAATTTTCAAAAAAATCAAATAATTTTAGTGAAAGGGAGAAGTATATCAGAGAATATTTACTGGCTCAAGAGATTATCAGAGACATAAACAAAAGGAACAAATATCATAATGTGGTGGTTAAGTTGGACGTGGCTAAGGCTTATGATAAAATTTCATAATTTTTTATGTTCAGGTCATAAAGGATCAAAAAGGATGATGACAGTGTTGAGTAACTATGAAAAGAATTTTGGCCAGCTCATTAATTTGAATAAAAGTTTCCTATATCTCCATGCAAAGGTTCATGTTGTTAGAAATAAAATAAAAAAAATCAAAAGGATTGCAATTGGATCTATTCCTTTAACATATGCCCGATCTTCTTTGGGAGAAAGAATAAATATCACTTGACGTATGGAGGTAGATATATGCTTGTTATAACATCCTATGATCATTTCCTACATATTTGATCTCTGCTATGAATCCTCCTAAAGGGATGATAGATCAAATTCATAAAATAATGGAAAAATTCTTTTGTAGTAGGACGGGTGGGATCAAAGGAAAACATTTGGTTGCTTGGGAGGATTTATGCTTACTCAAAGAGGAAGGTGGACTTTGTTTTAGATTGATGCACATTGTTGCTGATTCACTATTTTCCAAGCTTTGGTAGAACTTTTGAATATCCTTAGATTCATTGTGGGCTCACTACATATGGAACAAATACTTTAAAATGAAATATTCAGTTATTATACAAGGTGCTGGGGCTTCACATGTAAGGAGAAAAATCATTCGTATTAGAGAAGAGGTGACACATAATATTTGGTGGCAGCTTAAGATAGGAGAAGCAAGCTTCTGGTTTGATAATTAGACAAAATAAGGGGCTTTATACTACATTGAGGACAAGAGTCGAGGGGAAGAGAAAATAAAAGATAAAGAATCATAGTAGCAGGAAGATGGGATAGTACTTGAGGCAGTACATATTAGAGGAGATGGTTGAACACATAGTGGGAAATATCAGTCCAATATTAATGGATAGAGGCATATATAAGGCTTGGTGGATGGGAGATACCAGTGAGATTTTCATTGTTAAATCATCTTGGAAAATGCTAAGACACAAAAGGGAGAAGAGAGAGATCTTCTAGCATATATGGAATAAAGGGCTCCCTTTTAAGATTAACTTTTTACGTGGAGGATATGGAAGGGAAGAGTCCAATTGATGAAAATCTACAAAGAATGAGGATCCATATGGTATTAAGATGTTGGTGCTGTGAACCATATTATCAAGAGACCATGGTTCATTTATTTCTAACAACTCTAACAGTTGTAAAGCTATGGAGGTATTTTAATGATTTTGCAGGTATGATTATGGAAGGGATGAAGTTACCTCATATAATGATGATATGGTGGTACATTGAAGGAGACAAGTAAACTAAAGTTAATATATAGGACTGTCATGCCCCAAGCCTACACCCTGAATATGGTAGGTACTCAAAAACCATTGTTGGTCGCAAGTAAACTCTTGGCCTGGATGCAATTAAAATCATTTAAATAAACTTGAAACATCTCAATCTTCTTTATGCAAAAGTCTGAAAATAGCTTTGAATATAAATAGTAAAATTATTTACAACATTAGAATAAATAGACTAAACTGACTCTCCAACTTTGCCCATAAAGCTTCTATTAAATTGAGATTGGTGGTGAGACAAGAGTCACGACTACTTGACTATTCCACTAAAAATGATCAAGAAATAATGAATTGATCTAAATAAATGGGAGCCCTCTAGAAGTGAGGAAGTATCATCAACTGCTGATGGAAAGAAATCTTATTGAACTTGTTATTGAGAGTACCTGAATCTGTATCAATACATGTAATTTACAATATGTAATAAAGCTGAATGAAAATATTGAACTGAATTAAATACTCATGCTGAATGGAATATTGAAAATACCTTGACTGAAAGTAAAACAATGCAAGAGTAATGAAAATCCTCAAAGGCTTTTAAGGGAACATGAGTGTCCCATGCATAATGAATAGTAATGCAAAAACTCAAAATCAAATAATCTACCCGGAACACTCATGTTCCCTTGAAACTCTTTATCTTACTCAACGTTTTGAAATACTTTTATTTAATTAAAAATAATGCATAATGTATAGTAATGTAAGACCATCAACAACACAAAAAGGTTCATATGGAAAATAATCATGAACAATATTCAATAACTAGAATCATAAACTCAACAATAGAGAATCAAATTCAATAACAATGAATTATAGAAACTCGAATTTCAATAAAAGAATTGGGTTAAAACCACTATGATAGACTCTTACTAACTGAATTTAGATATAGGATGTGAGGATGAACACAGTCCAACACTATGATTAGCCATACAAATCTAAAAGAACTAGATTCTTGGAGAACTTTGAAGAAGATGCTCGAAACCTTATTTCTTCTCCTCTAGAATCTTGCTCTAAGACTTTGAAGTGATTATGAGGGTATGTCGATAGAATAATATTGATAGAGAACTGAAGTAGGTGTAAAATATTTAGGGTTAAGTCTTAGAAGGGTTGAAAAAAGATGAACATAATCCTCATTAAAAACTGGTAGAGGCCGTCTACATGACCATTTGTGGTCTGTATAAACTTCTACGGGCTATAGATGCCTGTTGTAGAAAGCTTGACTTAATTCTGAGGTTTTTGAACTTGGGTTAAAAACATAAGTAGATACTGAATTTGAAATGACAGGTGGGCTATGATATCAAATGCTTTAATTTCGGGGAATAGAATTATGGGCTTGATATAAGAATACGAGTAATATGCCTTAAGCAATACGACTATTAGCTATCGAGGTTCGCAACTCTTCTCAACTATACTCTTCGTTTTGATTACTATACTTCATCAATTGAAACTTATAGCCCCCACCAAACCCTATGTCTAACTGCATACTCTTAATATGTTCAAACCTAACTCTAGTCGCAGGGTGCTACACATAAGATGATTATATTTATCTAAACCACAAGATTCATGTTCTATACCTCCATAGGGAATTTTATCCCAAAAGTACTAATCCTTACCACCACATTCAACAAACCTCAAATCCTAATAAAGAATCATTTAATGCATCATGCGTTCATCCACATATTATCAACATCACATTCAAGCCTAGTACAATAACTAATCTATGGACTCTAAGTAACCAACTCTTTTAATAATTTCCCACTTTTTTATGTTCTCTAGCCGCTAAAATATCATGTATCACTACATAAAGATCGACCAAATACTCTCATCTGACTATTACTCATAACAAAACCTCATCTTGTTATTTCTTCATATTTATAACCCTACCTTAGTGAAATAGCTAACCACCACTATCATAACAAGAAACATCAAACTTCTCCTATCTATAAATACTCAACTACTGCCATTACTATCACCATCAAAACTAAAAAAGGATCACTGGAGTGGCTTAGAGAGAGAGAGATCCAGAACATGATTCATTTGAGAACTTATGATATACGAATATGTGTGACATAGATGTCACGACCCAAGTCTAGGACCTAGATGTGATATGGTGAATGAGACACTCGGAGGTATCTCATCCAAGCCTCTTAGCATTCATTTAGCTTCTCATAGGTAATGACATTTCAACAAGTAAAAATAAGAGAAGTAATTGGACTAAGGTAAAACCGCACTTGATAAGAGTCAATAGCAACATTAACAACTTCTACTTGTCCAACAATACCTCTACGTCTTTAGACTTAGCGGAGTCTAAGACATGTTTTTAGCCTACCCTCATAATAAAGAAACAAGTACAAAGGAAATACAAAGTTTATAGAATTCATAAGGTAGAAAGGAAAAATGGTATTATTCCCCAAACATGAGAACTCACTAAAATAGTAGTAGCCTTCAATGATCGAATTAGACACGGGGAGGAGAGTGTGGAGAAATGACTGTTCCTATATGGTGATATCATGTAGGAAAAGACTACGCATTAGTACTTTGATTGTACTAAGTATGCGAGCATGCAATATAATGAATGACGTTGAGATATTTACAAGCATAGTACATGAGTGAATGTATGCATGAGAAATCATATATATAACATTAAACATTCATTTTGTGGGAAGATGACCATAATCGATATTTAAGACCATGCGAGCTATTACATGAAATCCAACATAACCCCTTATGTTGGCACGGAGAGACTACTTGCCGGGTAGAACTCCATCAACTTTAATTATTTCTTTAACTTTAACTTTAAGGGCTATTTGCGGATCTGTTTGCCTAAATAGCCTACAAGGGCTCCTATATTAGCGCATAGTTAATGCGAAATGAGAATTTACATAAGGACCCCTTAGGTTGTGTCCCCATCTACATCTACATTCAGTGCTAGGTCAATCCTACAAAATAACATTTAAATATCATAATTATATAAGCATTCATAATTATGAATTTTTATTTAATTCAAATATGTGAGAATTATCCTTATCACATTGAATCCATTCTTTGGCTAAGAATCCCTTTTATCATCATTCAATCATTCTTTCATTTTATAAAACTCCCTTTAGACATAAACATTTGCTTTCATAAAACCTTCATTTGGAGACAAAGCTTTCAATTCAACTCCATTTCAATAAAGTAAAACTAAGTGGGCTCATTTCATTTACCTTTCAAATATATTTAAAACAATTCAAGCATGCATGAGAGTGATGAAAATGCGTTAATTAAAACATCTTAAAATAACCCACCATATACAGTTTAAAACTACTTTCATGCCTTCATATAAGAAACTTGACAAATCACCCATTTTATGAAATTGAGAATCAATATATATCAATATAGGTCAATAAACTTCAAATAAATCATAATCTATGCATATGGATTTATCATATAAAAACCCATAAGATTTCCTTATTTAAAATTGAAATATTAAGGTGATAAAAATATTTTGACTCAATTAGTGGAAGAACCCATGGATGAAACCCACATACCTTAGGGAAATAATTTCCTTAATGCAAAACTTGAAAAGAAATGGAAGCTTGATCTTCTTGGAGTGAAACCCTAGGATCTTTCTTGAAGATAAATGAGACTTTGAGAGCACTTGGGAGGGTAGGGTTTGAGTTCTTAGAATGAAAGTGAGAGTGACTATGTATAGAAAGACTTAGGGTCTTTTAGATAGGTGAATTCTGCCTTCAAAACGAGTTCACTTTGTGTTAAAATGCAAGAAAAGACCAAAATGTTCCTTTTTCAAATTATGACTGGACTGGCTTTACTAGGACACTTTATGGTTCGTGGTGCTCACCATGGCCAGTAGGGGGGGGGGTCCCATAGTAAAATACTTGGGAAAATATTTTTGGATGTTTGCAGGTTAAGTCTCTGAACTTTCTCTATGGTGCCCTTCACGGTCTATAGAGGGTATCACGGTCCATGAACCGTGGCCATGGTGCAGGCTCTGTAGGAGCACTTACAGGAGTGACCATCATGTATCACACCACGGTCTGTGAAGAGCTCCATGGCCCATGGTGGTCTTCCGTGGTCTTTGCCTTGGGAAGTTTCTTGAGATCTTTGGGGAGGGGTCACCATAGGGGGCTTCACGATCCATGTTGCTTTATGGGTGAAATATTCAAATATACCCAATCATCCATATTAAACTCGAGATACCTCTTTCTGTTATCGAAATAGGAGTTTTGATGACATTGATCCATCTTCAACCTTTCTCTAATAACTTTCACCTTCTCCAATGCATTGAGCACCAAATCAGGACCCAACATGGTTATCTCACCACTTTGAACCAACCAACTGGAAACCTATATCGCCTCTTATACAAAGCCTCAAATGGCGCCATCTCAATACTTGAGTGGTAGCTATTATTATAGGAAAACTCGATGAGTGGTAGATGATCATAACAACTCCCTTTGAACTCTAACACACAAGCCCTTAACATATCTTCTAGTGTTTGAATTGTTCTTTTGGGTTGCCCATTAGTTTGAGGATGGAATGCGGTTCTTAACTTTGCTTTAGTACCGAGATCCCTTTGAAATGATTTCCAATAGTGAGAAGTAAATTGGGTACCAAGATCCAAAATAATTGACAATGGCACACCATGCAATCTTACCAACTCCCAATATACAACTTAACATAATCTTCGGCACTATAATAAGTCTTGACCTGTAGAAAGTGAGCCAACTTAGTTATTCTATCAATAATTTCCCATATCAAATCATGACATTTTCATTATGAGGCAAACCCACTATAAAATCTATATTCACATCTTCCCACTTCCAAGTAGGTATTTCAATATCTTGTGCTAGGCCACCCGATCTTTGATGTTCGGCCTTCACTTTTTAGCAATTCAGACATTTGGATATGAACCTTGCTATGTTATTTTTATGCCACCTCATTAATAAAACTCCTTTAAGTCTTGATACATTTTCATCAAATCGGGATGAATATAGTATGAAGAATTATAAGCCTCCTTCAAAATTAAACCCCTTAGGACATCCACATCTGGAACACATAACCGATCTTAGTAGTATAGTACCCCATATCCCCCTTGTGAAAAGACCTCTACCTTCTTTTTCTTCACCAACTTCTTTAACTCAATAAATGTCGGGTCAAGGTCTTGTTTTAACTTAACATTCACCATCAAAGTATATTGAGCCTATTTGAAGGTTTCATCCATGAAGGGTGTAATGCATTTTTATAAGAAAGGAAAATTGAGTCCTTGATACGTTGGACCTTGTAAAATATTGAGATGTGTTGGCAAGGTGGCTTATGAATTATATTTGCTACTTGAGTTAGCTATGGTTCACTTGGTGTTTCATATATCTATGTTGAGGAAATTCATGGGTGACTCAAACTCCATCGTTCCATTGGAGGATCTAAGTGTTGAAGAGAATTTGACTTATGAAGATATTCCGGTAGAGATCTTAGACCAGCAAGTTAAGAAGTTAAGGAACAAAAAAGTTGTGTCCGTCAAAGTGTTATGGAGGAATCAACGAGTAGAAAGTGCTACTTGGGAGGTGAAGGTGGATATGATGAAATGATACCCGTACCTTTTTCCATCTACTCAAGCCTAAAGTAGTAAGTTGTTCTTATTCAAGTTAATTGAAATTTTGCGTATTCAGTTCTTCCTATGTCATTCATATTCATGTGTGTTAATGAAAAGTTGATTTTAAAGTCATGATTTTTTGTTAAGTTGAAGTTTTCATGTTCCAAGTATTTTTAAGGTATCAATATATTCATGTTGGGTTGCTAGTCCTCTTTCCGTGTCCTTCCTATGACAAGTTAATCTCATTTGAGAAAGAATGTTCCCAAGATGGAGATAGTGTCAGAACTCGAAAGTCGGAGAGTTGGAAATAAGGAGAAATTCCCCAAAATGTTGATTGGATAAGAGTTTACGGCTTACTCTACGACCCGTAGAGGTTTCTATGACTCGTTAGCCTTTGTACTCGTTCAGGACCAAACCTCATGGAGGTTCTATGACTCAATAAGATGAGTCGTTGTCCTATTGATGAGTCGTAATAACCCCTCATAGACAAAGATCAAAGACTCTCAAAGTTATGTCTCGTAGACCTATAAATGAGTCATAGAAACAACTCGTTCTCAAACTTCAGAGACCTAAATTTCAGGCCTTTTCCACAGCTTGCAGGATGAGTCATTTTGATGACTCGTTATTCCTTCGACGACCATAAAAGGTGATTCGTAGGTTCAAATTTTGGATTTAATGAAGGGCATTTGTGTCATTACCCAAGTTATTTCAATGAACCCAGACACTTTTATGGCCAAGTTCAAAGTATATATATATATATATATATATATATATATATATATATATATATATATATATATATATATATATTCAATTCTTTAAATTCCCCTCATATTTAATTCATTCTTCAAATTTTCTCTAAGACAATTCCAAAGAATTCTCTCAAGGTTTCTCTTCAAGCTAACGCTAGGGTTTCCAGATTTCTTCCAAGGTTTCTTCTCAATTCTTAGTGAATTCAATCAAGATATGTGTGGATTTAGTCATGGGTCCCTTTCACCCATTAAGTCCCAATATTTTCTCAAGTGTTTTTTTAATTTCAATTGATTATGAACTCTAGTTTTGATTAAATGCATTGGGCTAATTTGATTCCATTTTTAGATGTTATCAATGATCATTATATGCATGTTTTCATATGAATTTCATGATTTTAAATTGAATTATGAATGCTCATGCATAAAGCTACTTTTAAGTTATGATTATGAAGGTTAAAAATGATTTTATAAGTTGATCATTGAGTTTAATAATTTTCCATAAAAGTTTTTATTATTTAAAGTTGAGATTATGATTTTATGATAAAAGTAATGATGATGATCAAAGTTAAGATCAAAGATGTTTTTATGATGTGATAACTACATCTCTTAAACAATCATGTTATAAGATGGTGATAAGGACAATTCTCACCAAAATTATGGATTCTTATGAAGCACTAAGTTAATGAACTATTCCAAATATGTTTTAAAGATGGATTGATAAACAGTTACTATTTTTTTCAATCTTGTTATGATCATATTTTTAAGAGTTTTTGTTGGGATATTGACTAAGCTTTGAGAGAGCTTCCAGGTGGAATTCAGTTCGATAATCCAGTTAGTTATTCAAGAGAATCCTAGTAGGAACCTGAAGTCCCAAACTTAGTTGCCCACGTAGGATTGCCTTCATGGCCTACCTAGTAGATCCATATATAGCACAATTGAATCGAGTTGAGATGAGTTATATGGTGGAGTATACCCTAGCAAGGTAGCCTCCCTTTTTTTGATGAGGATTCCATCGGATTCCATATAGTAGCTCAATGGTCTTAGATATCGGTTAAAGGTCTTATCCATCACAAGTTAAATATCAAGTTATGAGTTCATGATGAAATTTTATGATATGCATTGACCATGAGTTTTATATGTTTTCAAATGCTTATAAGATTAATTCATGTTCATTATGATTGGTCATGCATCATATGGAATATTGATTATGTTCCTCTACTTGTTCATGAATACCTCACATACTTAGTACATTCAAATGTACTAATGCATATTTTGCCTACACTGTCTCATAATGTAGGGACGGATGACACTCACGACCATCCTATTCATTGCTCTAGATTCTCAAGGAGTTTGTTATTCCTTATTTTATTAAGGACATGACTTTTATTCTTGTGTTTAATTGATTTCCATCTACGGCTTCAATTGATCACGGTATGTGGAAATTCATCCGTGGATCCTCTTTTATCCAAAGAGTCCCGAAGGTTTCTCAAATCCCTCTTTCATAAATTCCTTCTAAATTTTAGTTTTGATCACATTGGATATGGGTCAACTCAATATGATTTATTTCACTTAAAATGGTTCATTCATGCATGCTTTCAATTCAATTACATTTTTAATATACTTTTCAATGGCTCACATATTATGCTATCAACTTCAAGTATGAATTATGGATTTATGATCATGAAGTTTATGAATTCTCACGTATGATTTATGAAAGATATGCATTATGATTTAAGCATGTTTTCAAGTATAAAGTCATGCATTGTGAAAGGTTTCTCTTAGTATGTAAGTTATGATGAGTATGGATGCTTAGAAAGGTAAGTATCCACAAGTTCAAGTTATAATCATGGTTTTCATAGAGCTATTCTTATGATGTATTTTCATGATGTTGGATTGGTGGATTTACTTTTTCTAATGAATACATTTTATATATCACGTTGGGATTAACTTAGCATCGAGCGAACCTCGAGCAGGGGGTCCATGAGAAAACTATGTGTCATCGTCGATTGTCTTTGTAGCTTAGCTAGTGGATCTACTTATACTTCCTGTTATGTTATGTTTATGATACATAGTCTACCTTAGCAAGTAGCCTCTATCTTCTCTATGTGGGTGTTTCATCAGATTTCATGTTATAACTCATATGGTCTTAAATGTCTATTAAAGTCAATATTCCACATACGTATATGCTATGTCATAGGATGTTATGAAGATTTTATGATGCATTTACCATATGAAAATGACTTCAAATATTTTCAAGTTTTACTCATGTTTTAAGATATTGGTCATGCATTATATATTTATATTATTTATATTCGATTATCATTGTTCATGTATACTTCTCACATACTTAGTGCATTTCATATACTAACAATACTTTTACCTACATTGTATCATAATATAGTGTCCGAAGATGATCACACACACTCTACTCATTGCTAGAAATTGAGCTTACTTCATCTTGTTGGGGAATCCTCATGATTAAATGATGAGACATTTATGATTTCTATTATCTCTTATGATTTTTACTTCTTAGGTTAGTGAGCTCGGATCTTGTCCTACGCCGCATCGAGACTAGTAGAGGCATGATAGATTGTTATAGAGTCTATGTTATAATTTTTTTAGAGTTGCTTTCTTCTTTATAGAGATATTAATGTTGAGACTTTTATTTTGCATTTATTATTTGATATTATTATTTTATTTACCTTATGTATGCTCATTTATGATATATTAAGAGGCTTGGTTGAGGTCTCTTGGGATCCTAATCTCCATGTCATATCTAGGGCCTAGCTTGGGTTGTGACAAACTTTGTATAAGAGCACAAGATTTAAGGTGTCCTGTCCTAGGGAGTCTAACATGCCGTATCAAGTAGAGTCTTGCTCATGGGTGTGAAGCGTTCCACATATATGAATGGAAGGGTAAGATCTATTTAGGAAACTTCACTTCTTTTATCATTCTTATGCAGTTTGATAGAGTTGAACTCTAAGACTTTTTCCTCTAGTGCTTTCTTTTTGCGATTATAGAAATATGCATCCACAAAAAAATTCCATGAGAAGAAATATTGAGGAGGAGAAATAATATTCAAATAACCCTTTGAATGAACAAGTCTCTCATGCATAGTTTCAGGCAGCATTTTAAGTACTTGCCCTTGCTGTAGCTACTCAAGAAAATAGGAAAGTTGTGGCTCTTTTGAACCCAAATATGGGTATGAAGTCTAGATGAGTTCATGACTTCACTCATATGAACCATCCCAAGCTTCATGCCTCTAAGGTGGATGAGGATCTACAAGAATTATTTGAGGGTATTGGCAAGTGTTTTAAGATCATGGGCATTCGTTTGGTGGAGAAGGTGGACTTGACGGTGTATCAACTTAAGTGAGTGGCTCAAGGGTTGTTTGATCAATGGAGAAGTTAGAGAGATATAGATATAGATCCAGTTGATTTGGAAGAGTTCAAGAATGTTTTCCTTGAATGCTTCTTTCAACTGGAATTGAGAGAAACCAAGGTTCAAGATTTCATTAACTTAAGGAAAGGAAGCATTAGTGGGGGAGTATTTTCTTAAGTTCACTAAGTTGTCAAAATATTCTCCTTTCATGGTTGCCGATCCAAGAGCTTGAATGAGAAAATTTGTTTTGGGTGTGTCAGACTTGACGGTTAAAGAGTGTAGAACCACCCTACTAATCAAGGAGATGGACATCTCAAGGCTCATGATACATGCCAAATAAATAGAAGAGGAGAAGTTGAAGGAGAGGTTTAGAATGGAGTCTAAGAGGGCTCAAACTGATAGTGGTGAATACTCTCATGGTAAGTCGGGCAATGGTGTCCAATCTCAATTTCACGAAAACAACTCCAGAAAAAATCCAAACACTTAAGCTCCAAAGTTCAACAAATATAGGATGTCTAACCTAAATCCTCAAGGAGGATCTCTTCTACTACAGGTTGATTGGCTCAGTAGGGTACTACTTCGGGTGGCGGTCAATGCCAAAACAAGTTTTATACATTGCAAATTCACCAAGATTTAGAGGATTCACTTACTTTTGTGATTGGTTTGTTGAAAGTATTTGAGTTTGATGTTTATGCATTTCTAGATCCGAGTGCTACTTTATCATTTATTACTTTTTATCTTGTTATGAAATTTATTGCTAGTCTCGAGATCTTGTTAGAGCCTTTTTGGGTCTATACTCCTATTGGTGATTTAGTGTTTGCTAAAATAGTCTATGGAAATAGTTAATGAATTTTTGAAAGTGTTTTTCGATGACTCCCAGGTATCCCTCCCGAAAAGGAGATAAACTCTAGTATTGATCTTTTCTTTGATACCCAACCCATCTCTATTCCTTCTAACCGAATGTCCCCGACGGAACTGAAGGAGTTAAATGATCAGTTGAAAGACTTATTAGATAAGGGTTTTATTAGACTAAGTATATCTATATAGGGTGCTTCAGAAATCTTTCTTAAGAAAAAGAATGGTTCTCTCCGTATGTGTATTGTCTATCAACAGTCGCACAACGTCAAGATTATGAGTAAATATCTCATTCCAAGGATTGATGACTTGTTCGATCAACTTCAAGGTGCAAGCCAATTTTCAAAGATTTATCTTCAATGGGGTTATAATCAACACTGATAAGAAAGTGTGACATTTCGACGATGGATTTTAGAACTTGGTATGGTCACTTTGAATTCTTGGTTATGTCTCCTGCAACTTTTATGGATTTGATGAACAGTGTGTTCAAGCAATATTTATATATGTTTATTATTCTGTTTATTGATGATATTTTGATATGTTCTTGGATAAGGATGAGCATGCCGATCATTTGAGAATTATCTTGCAAATTCTCAAGGATCGTCAACTATATGCTAAGTATAGCAAGTTTTAGTTTTAGTTGAGGTCAGTTGCTTTCCTTGGACTTATTGTGTCAAATGAAGGTATTATGGTTGATCCTAAGAAAACTGAAGCAGTTAAGGATTGGCCTAGGCCCTTATACTTCAGGAACAGACAGAGGTCCAAATAAAATGTATGCTATGGTTAATCGCCATGACTAAGAGAACTCACCAGATATTGTCACTGGTATGCTTCGATTATTTTCCCATGATGTTAAAGCTTTACTAGATCCAGCTATTACCTTGTCTTTTGTGACTCCTTATGTAGATTTATGTTTGGGATTCTTCCTAAATAACTCTTAGAACCATTTAGTGTCTCTATTCCTATTGGTGATTCCATTCTAGCTAAGAGAGTTTACTGTAATTGTATAGTCTTTGTCTATCATAAAGACACTTTTGCTGACTTAGTTGAGATAGATATGGTTGAATTTGATGTAATTCTTGACATGATCTAGCTTTATGCTTGTTATGCCTCAGTTGATTGTAGAACCTGAATAGTCTAGTTTAAGTTTTCAAATGAGCCAATTATAGAATGGAAGAGTAGTCCAACTTTATCTAAGGGTCGATTCATTTCATACCTTAAGGGAAGAAAGTTAGTCTCCAAGGGGTGTATCTATCATATTGTTTGAGATAGACTGACAGTGTGGAGACACCATCCCTTTTTTCAGTTCCAATTGTTAATGAGTTTCCTGAAGTCTTTCTTGAGGATTTGCCTAGAGTCCCTCTAGATAGGGAGATAGACTTTGGAATTAGTGTTCTCTTGATACTCAACCCATTTCTATTCTACCATATAAAATTTCTCCCGTAGAGTTAAAATAACTGAAAAAATATTTGAAGGATCTCTTAGATAAAGGAATCATTATGCCGAATGTCTCACCTTGGGGAAATCCTGTCCTATTTGTGTGAAAGAAAGATGGTTCTTTGAGGATGTGTATTAACTATCGACAGCTGAAAAAATTCATCGTAAAGAATAAGTATACCTTCTGAGAATCGATGATCTTTTCAACCAACTTTAGGGTGATACTTGTTTCTCTAAGATAGACCTCAGATCAGGCTATCATCAGTTGGAAGTAAGAGAATGTGAGATGTCTCAAAACCAAGTATGGTCACTATGAGTTCCTAGTCATGTCTTTTGGTTTAACTAACATTTCTGCAACATTTATGGACCTCATGAACAAAGTGTTCTAGCAGTATTTAGATATGTTTCTTATCATGTTTATCAATACGATCCTGATCTATTTGAGGAATGAGGAAGATCATGCAAACCATCTAAGAATTATCCTCTAAACTCTCAAGGAAACTGAGTTATATGCTAAGTTTTTAAAGTGTGAGTTCTGGCTTGCACCCGTGGCATTATCAGGACATATTATCTTTAGAGATGGTATTCGAGTTGATTCACAAAAGATTAAAGCCGTTAAGAATTTGACCAGACACACATCCCTGACCGATATAGAAAGTTTCATGGGGTTGGATGGCTACTATTGGAGATTTTTTAAAGGATTCTCATCCATATCATCGCCATTGACTAAGTTGACTCAGAAGAAGACTAAGTTCCAATGGTCCAATTCTTGTGAGAAGAGTTTCCCACAGTTGAAAACAAATTGACTACTACTCCAATTTTGTCCCTACCCCAGGGAACAAATAGTTTCATCATATATTGTGATGCATCCAAAATTGGATTGGATTGTGTTATAAGGCAGAAGTTAAAGTCATAGCTTATGCTTCAAGATAACTTAAGATCCACAAGAGGAATTATCCAACTCATGATCTAAAGTTGAAAGTGGTATTATTTGCTCTTAACATTTGGTGTCATTATTTTTATGGCATGCATGTAGACATATTCACAGATCACAAAAGCCCGCAATTGGTAATCAGTCATAAATAGCACAACCTAAGGCAGAGTAAACAATTTGAGTTGCTCAAGGACTATAACATGAGTATTCTCTACCATTCTAGTAGGGGTAATGTTGTTGCTGATGTTCTTAGCAAATTTTGTATGGGAAGTACCACTCATGTTGAAGAGGAGAAGAAAGAGCTGGCCAATAAAGTGCATAGACTTACATAGTTGGGAGTTCATCTTTTGGATTCTAATAAGGGAGGAGTGATTGTTTAGAATGAGACTTAGTCTTCATTGGTTGCTGAAGTAAAGGAAAAGTAAGACCAAGATCCTATTCTCCTCCAATTTAAGGATGATATCCATAAGCATAAAATGATGGCTTTCTCCAAAAGGGGAGATAGAGTGTTAAAATATCAAGGCAGGTTATGTATTTTGAGTGTTGATGATTTTTGAAATAGAATTATGGAAGAGGACCATAGCTCTAGATATTCAATTCATCCAGCCTCCACAAAGATGTAACATTACTTGAGAGAAGTGTATTGGTGGAATGGAATGAAAAAAAGACATAGCAGTGTTTGTATCCAAGTGCTCGAATTGCAAACAAGTCAAAGTTGAGCATCAAAGGCTTTGTTATGTAGATCAAAATATATAGTGTCCTGAATGGAATTGAGAGATGATCAATATGGAGACTCTATATGGGTGATTATGGATAGGATGACCAAATCAGTACACTTATTTCTCATTAAGTATACGTATTCAATAGAGGATTATGCAAGGTTATATATTCAAGAAATAGTCAGATTGCATGGGGTTCCCTTGTTTATCATCTCAGATAGAGGTACTCAATTCACTACACAGTTTTGGAAGTCCTTTCAGAAAGGTTTGGGTTATGAGATGAATCTTAGTACCACTTTCCACCCATATGCAGATGGTCAGGCAAATCATACTATTCATACGCTTAAGGATATGTTGAGAGCATATGTTATCGATTTCAAAGGTAATAGGGATGACCACTTACCGTATATTGAGTTTTCTTACCATAACATATTTCATTCGAGCATTCAAATGGCTCCATATGAGACTCTTTGTGAGAGGAGATATAGATCGCCAATTAGTTAGTTTGAGGTTGATGAAGCTGAGTTGATAGGGCCAGAGAGAAAGTGAAGGTCATCCAAGAAAGGTTGAAAACTATGTAAAGTCATTAGGACAGACTTAGAGTCTGAGGTAAACGATTGGGTGTATTTGAAAGTCTGAACCATCAAGAGAGTTATGAGGGTTGGGAAGAAAGAGAAGTTGAGTCCGCATCATAATGGTCCTTATCAGATCATAAAGAAAATTGGCAATGTTGCTTATGAGTTAGAGCTACCACTAGAGTTAGATGATGTTCATCCAGTGTACCATATTTCTATACTTAAGAAGTTCTTGGGAGATCCTTCACTCATATAGCTTGTCCTATGAAGAAATTCTTGTCCAGATTCGTGATCATCAATTTCATAAATTTAGAACCAATGAGGTTGCTTCAGTCAAAGTTCTTTGGCAAAATTGATTTATTGAGAAGGCTACATGGAAAGACGAGGAGGATATGAAATCTAGGTACCCACATCTATTCATCCCTCCTAATGTCGATGTTGAAGGTAATACTCGTATTCCTATCTCTGATGTTAATTCCTTCTTAAGTCTAGTAGTTATCCTTGAGTTGATTATTTGAGTCTAGCATTACATTTGTGCCTTGAGTGAATTCCTAAAATAGTCATCATTTGAGGACGAATAATCTCAAAGGGAAGATATTGTAAGGACTTGGAAGTTGGAAAGTCAAGTAAATAGAGTTTAAATGAAGTCTCAGAAAATCCCAGCTTTTTAGCCCTAGGTGGTCCTTCGTGGAGTCCTTCACAGGTTGTGGTTCTCTTCACAGAGCCGTGGAGAGCCACCGTGGAAGGGCACTGATAAGTGGGAATTTTTGGGAAAGGTTCTACATAGGGCTCCATGGCTCATGGTATGTACCACAAACCGTGAAGACGTTGATGAACCTAACCCCTCAGGACCAGAAGTTCTGATGGATCACTACGAGAGGGTCTACAATATGTAATAATGTTCATATACCGTGAAAAGGTCTGTGAAACTCGACCCTCAGAACCTTTAGGAATGGTCAACTTTATAAGGACCTGCATGGCCCATTTGACCTTCATAGACCATGGTGGCCTCTGTAGAAGTCTACCCCCTAGCATGAGTTCTCCCCTCAAGACCACAACCATCACCATAGACCATGGTGAGCTTCACGAGCCGTGGTGACCTCCCATCTAAGAGCCCATCCAGTATTTTAAGGAGGGTTAGTTTAGTATTTTCTCACCTTTTCCCAACTTAACCCGACATATTTTGGAAGAAAAACTTAGTCCCTTATCATACCTAATAGTTTTTTCCTCTCATTAACACTTAGAACTTTTAGAGAAAATATTGGGGAGAAGAAGAAGATCTAGAGTTCAAGGTTTCCAAGTGAAGTCTTTGATTTTTAATGAGATAATCTTCTTTCCAGGAATGTAAGGCTATCCAAACGTTGGACTAAGTTCTTCCTAGTACTCTACATGTTTCTATAATCAAGTTAAGCCATGATTTGAGTCTCAATTCCCATAAATTAAATTCCTAAGTTATTCATATAATATTTTGTTGAGTTGCGATATATATTTGATTATACTTTGTTGAGTTGAGTTTTGAGGTTATGGGTTCATGTTTTGAATCATATGAACCCTAGTTTAGTCTTGCATTTAAATACTTTATGAATAAAATTTATTTTCATCAATTACTTGAAAAAGAGTTTGAGTATAGATGGATAAAGTAAGGACAACTCAGTTTGCTTTGTTCATTTTGAGGGATTTTTCTTCATATTAGTTCAGCCAATTAATGAATGAATATTATATAAGTGTTGACCTAAGCCCCTGCGTAGGGGCTCTTCTCCCAAGAGTTGAGTTTGAGAAGTCTCTTAATTAACATTTTGGATATGAGTTGAGTTGAGTTGTTTCTCAATCATATTTTGAGTATGAGTATAGATACATTTACGCATTTATTTAGAGATTAAGTTGAGAAGTAAATTCTTGGTTTAATGCATTCATTTATTTGAGATCATACCCTTAAAGAGAAAAGATGAGTTGAGAAGAGTTGAAATTGAGCTAACTCCAAAGAGGACTAACTGATTAATTGAGTAAATACACTCGCTTGAGTTATGAGCATAATAAACTATATTTTGGGAGTAATATTGTGTATCAATTTGGGTAAGAGTGTAGAATAACTCAAACTCCATAAACTATATAGCCAGCGTCAGATAGGATCGGACCGTTCATTCAAGCAACTCCTCATTGTCCTAAAAGAGGACTTTTATTGGATCCAGAGATGAGTTTGAGTTCCTTACCCTAGCCAAGTATTGGATGGATGTGGTAACGGCAATAGTTCTTTGTATCATCACGTAGATCATGAGTGATGGCTGCCGATTAGAGAAACTCCGCAAAATGTAAAGTGTTATATTTTATTAGACTGAGTTGCATTCATTATAACATATCTTTAAAAGCATCGTTTTAATACATTGCATGCTTATTTGAGTTGATCTATTTTAGAGTTGAGTACCCTGATGTAAGTTTCCTTTGCCATTTTACATACTCTATATTCCATGCACTGATGTCATTTGACTTTCATTGTTTTATAAAGTAGACAAAGGTGATAAAGATCCTCAACAGGAGCATCGTTGAAGTTCCAATTTTCTACCCAGCTTTGGTAAGACCCCATTGAATTTATAGGCGATCTTAATTCTTTACTTTTTAGTTATTATTTATTAGTTTGAGCCATGGACCTATCCTGGTAGCTATTTTAGAGTTAGTATTCTAGTGGCTTCATAGACTAGTTAGATAGTGTTAAGTTTATTTCATCGAGTATGTTTGAAAAATATTGTGTAAGACCCCATAAGTCAGAAAGTTGGAACCAAGGAGAAAATTCTCAAATCTTGAACTGAACACCAGTTTATGATTGTCTCTATGAGTTGTAGAAGTTTACACGACTTGTAGAAATGAGTCATGGAGAGAGTCGTTATTGGTAGTCATGACCAACCTTAAAGGGAGTCTTACAACTCAGGTTTACGACCCATTCTAATTTAGATGATCCATAGACACAACTCATAGGAAGAGTTCCGAGGCTAAGTTCCAGAAGTCCATCAAGGTCAAGTCTATGACTTGACAGGACGGCTCATAGAAACTATGTCGGGTAATAAGAACAAGTCGTCACAAAACTTTAGAGACTTATAATTTGCATATTTTTGGGACCTGTAGGACCGACCAACAAGATGAACCGTAGACAAGATGATGGGCCATAAACCTTTCTCATTCCCAAACTTCAGAAACTTGATTTTTAATAGACGACTCATCAACACTTTGATGACCCATAGAAATTGATCCGTCAGGTGTAATTTCCAGATCTAATAAGGGTAATTGTGTCTTTTGCAAAGTTTGGTTCAACGAACCTACACACTTTTATGGCCAAGTTCAAAGTTTATAAATATTCAATTCGTTAAATATTCCTCCCATTTAATTCATTCTCCCAAGATTTTCAAAGGCAAGAACAAAGTCTCTTAAGGTTTCCTCTTCAAGCTAAAGCTAGGGTATCCAGAATTTTACAAGGTTTCTTCTTCAATTCTTAGTGAATTCTATCAAGGTATGTGGGGATTGATTCATGGGTCCTTTTCACCCATGAAGACCCAAATATTTCTCAAGTTTTCATTTAATTTTCAATTGATTATGAACACTAATTTTGATGAATTACAATAGGCTAGTTTGATTTCATTTTTAAATGTTATCAATGATCTTTATATGCATGTTCTCCTATGAATTGCATGATTTAAAATAGAATTATAGATGCCCATGCATAAAACTATATTTTCAAGCTATGATTATGAATTAAAGAAGAGTTGATGAGTTGATCATGATTTAGATGATTTTCAATGAAAGTTTTATATGAGTTAAAGTTGGGATTTATGATTCTAAAGTTAAAGATGTGATAATGATCAAAGTTAAGATCAAAGATGTTATTATAGTGTGATAATTCCAATTCTCACACAAGCATGCTTAAGATAGTGATAAGGGCAATTCTCATCGAAGTTGTGGATTCCTATGAATCACCAAGTAGATGAGCTATTCCTAATATGTTTGAAAGTTTGATTGATAAGTGGTTACTATCTTTCCCTACTATGTTATGATCATGTTTATAAGTTTTCATAGGGATATTCAATAAGCACCGAAAGAAATTCTAGGTGGGATTCGGTCCAGTAACACAATTAGTTACCCAAGGGAATCCTAGTAGCAACCTAAAGTTCCAAACTACATTACTCATGTAGATTGCCTTCATGGCCTAACTAGTGGATCCATATAGTACAGTTGAATAGTTACTTTTAGAGTATACCTTGGAAAGGTAGCCTCCCCAGTTTTGATATAAGATTCATCGGCCTGTCTAGATGCAGGAGTCATTGGATTCAGTATAATAGCTCGCATGGTCTTAGTTGTTGGTTAAAGGTCCTATCCCACAAAAGTTGGAGTTAAGTTATGAGATGTCAATTTATGAGTTTATGAAAAAGTTTTATGATATGCATTAACAAGAGTTTCTTATGTTTTAATTTTTTTTAAAGCTATACTCAAGTTCATTATTATTGGTCATGCATCTTATTGCATGTTGATTCCATTCTTTTATTTGTTCATGCATACCTCACATACTTAGTGCATTGAAATGTACTAATCGAACGACACTCGCGATCATCCTAATCATGGCTAGAGACTTATTTAGATTTCAAAGAAGTTGGTGAGTCCTTATTCTACCGAGGACAATTCTTTTATTCATGATTAATATTGTCTTCACTTTCTTCTATTGTTAGGGTGAGCTAGTAACTTGTTCTAAGCCCCCATCAGAGATTAGACTAGAGGCATATTTAGACGATACACATGGGTGTAGTCCATATTTGATATTATAGAGTTGATTTTCCTTAGTCCCATTCCCTACTTAATGATTACTTCCACTCATATTTATATTATTCTTAACCTTATGTATGTGATGTAAGCTAAGATGGCTTATGGTTGGGGTCCCTCGCATCTCAATCACCATGTTATGACTAGGCCCTAGGTTGGGTAATGACAAAATTGATATCAGAGAACAAGGTTTAGAAGAGTCCTAGGGAGTCTAACATGCCGCGTTAAGTAGAGTCATATTCATTGGTGTAAAGCGTGCCACATCCATGAATAAGAGTCTATGAAATATCTTCAAAAAAGTCTCACTTCTTTCATGATCTATGTCATGCGATATAGTAGTTATGTCTTTTCCTCTAACTCTTGTTCTTTGTAATTTTTAGAGTATGCCTCCATGAAGATGCCCTGCTAGAAGAAATGTGGCTGAAGAGGAGAAACAAGCCCTGAATGAAACTATGAATGATCAAGTTTCTAATGTAAAGTTTAGAGCAACCTTTCAAGTACTTTCTTATGCAATTATGGCTCAAGTCAACCATGAGGTGGTTTCTCCAGTAAACCCAAATATTGGTATGGTGGTAACAAGAGTTTGTGATTTCATACAAATGAATCCTCTAAAGTTTTGGGGTACTAAAGTTGATGAGGATCCCAAGAGTTTGTCGATAGCATCCATAAGATTGTTGAGATCATGGGGATTAGCCAGGTTGAAACAGCAGAGTCTACTACAGAATAATTGCGGCGTGTCTCTCAAATTTGGTTTGATCAATAGAAAGGTGAGAGGCCTAGAGAGGCAGAGCCCATGACTTGGGATAAGTTTAAAGGGGTGTTTCTTGATCACTTTTTCCCACTAGAGTTGAGGGAGGACAAGATGCAAGAGTTTATCAACTTTAAGCTAGGAATTATGAGTGTGAGGGAGTATGCCTTCAAGTCTTCTCAATTGTCAAAACATGCTCCATTCATGGTTGCTGAATTAAGAGCTCGTATGAGCAAGTTTGTATCAAGTGTATCAGACATGGTTGCAACAGAATACAAAATGGTGATTTCGATTCAGGAGATGGATATATATAGACTCATGACCTATGCGGAGCAAGCAGAAAGTGAGAAGCTAAAGGTGAAGAATAGAGAGTCTAAGAGTCCAAGGACCGATGGTAGTGAATTCTCTCATGCTAAGTTCGAAAGTGGTCGATATCCTTATTTTGGCTAAAATTACTTTGGCCAAGGGTCTTCTTATGCTACTACTCCAAGTTTTGACAAAGATAGGCTGCCCAAACCTAAACCTCTAGGAGGTACTCCTATAGGACAAGTTACTTCTATATGCAAGAAGTGTGATAGGAACCACTAGGGTGAATGTCTAGCCGGGTTGAATGTGTGCTACTGGTGTGGTAAGCCAGGTCATCATGCTAAGTAATTCAAGGTAAAAGATGCTCTTCCTTAAGGCCAAGCTGCTCAAGGTGCCTAAGTGCAACCAAAGGGTGGTCAATGCAATAATAGGTTCTATGCCCTCCATGGTAGGCAATAGGTGGAGGAGACTCCTAATGTTCTTACCAATATGTTGCAAGTCTTTCACTATGATGTTTATGCTTTACTCGATCTGGGTGCAAATTTTTCTTTTGTTTCCTCTTTTGTGGCCATTAGATTTTATATTATTCCTGAGATATTGTTAGGGCCTTTCTCCATTTATTCTCTCATAGGTAAGTTGGTTTTGACTAAAAGAGTCTATAGAAGTTGTCCGGTTATGGTCTTCCATAAAGTTATCCTATGTTACCTAGTTGAGCTTAGCTTGAGATGACCGATTTTGTTGTTATCCTTTGTATGGATTGACTATATGCATGTTATGTTTCTATTGATTGTAGAACCCGAGTGGTTAAGTTTTAATTCTCAAATGAGCTAGTCCTAGAATGAAAGGGTAGTAACTCCGTATTTAAAAGTCAATTTATTTCGTGCCTTAAAGCTCGGAATATGATTTCTAAGGGTTGTATGTACCATCTTGTAAGGGTTATGGATGAGAATTCCAAATCCTCTATCCTAGATTCAGTTGCTATTATAAATGAGTTTTTGGATGTATTTCCTGATGATTTACCTGGTGTTCCTCCAGAAAGGGAGATTGATTTTGGTATAGACCTTATTTCGGATACTCAACCTATTTGTATTCCTCCTTAATGGATGGCTCCGGTGGAATTAAAGGAGTTGAAGGGTCAATTGAAGGACTTCTTGGGTAAGGGGTTTATTAGGCCAAGTATTTCTCCATGGGGTGCTCCCGTTTTGTTTGTTAGAAGGAAGGATGGTTCACTACATATGTGTATTGATTATCATTAATTGAATAAGGTAACCATCAAGTAGAAGTATCCTATTTCGAGAATAAATGATTTGTTTGATCAATTGCAAGGGGCAAATTACTTCTCCAAAATAGACCTTCATTTCAGTTATCACCAATTTAGGGTGAGGGAGTGTGACATTCCCAAAATAATATTTCGGATGAGGTATGACCATTATGAGTTTCTAGTCATGTCATTTGGTTTGACCAATGCTCCCATGGCTTTTATGGACTTAATGAATAGGATGTTCAAGAAATACCTAGATATATTCATGATTGTATTCATCAATGACATTTTGGTTTACTCTCGGAATAAGGATGAGCATGCAAGTCCCTTGGGATTGTGCTGCAAACTCTAAGAGACAAACAACTATTTACAAAGTTCAACAAATGTGAGTTTTGGTTAAGGGAGGTGGCTTTCCTTGGTCACATTCTGTTAGGTGAAGGGATTAGAGTTGATCCTAAGAAAATTGAGGCGGTTAAGAATTGGCCTAGACCATTATCTCCTTCGGATATTAGAAGTTTCTTGGGCCTAGCCGGATATTATAGGAGATTTATGGAAGGATTTTAATCTATCTCGTCACCTTTGACCAAGTTCACTCAAAAGAAGGTGAAGTTTCAATGGTCGGAAGCATGTGAAAAGGGTTTTCAAGAGTTGAAGGATTATCTCACTACTGCTCCTATCTTGACCTTGCCAGAAGGGTCAGATGGCTTTGTGGTATATTATGATGCTTTAAGGGTTGGTGTTAATTATGTATTGATGCAACATGGCAAGGTAATAGCCTATGATTCTAGGTAACTGAAGGTTCATGAACGGAACTATCCAACCTATGATCTTGAAATAGCAGCAATTATGTTTGCTTTGAAAATTTGGAGGAACTATCTTATGGTGTCCATGTGGATGTGTTCACCATCCATAAGAGTTTACAATATGTGTTTAAGCAAAAAAACTTGAACCTTCAATAAAGAAGATGGCTTGAGTTGTTGAAAGATTATGATATGAGTGTATTGTATCATCTGGGAAAGGCAAATATAGTTGTCGATACAGTAAGTAGATTATCTATGAGTAGTGTGGTGTATGTTTGAAGAAGATAAGAAAGAATTGATCCAAGATGTTCATAGATTGGCACGTTTAGGTGTGCGGTTGGTTGACTCCAACGATGGAGGTGTTCTTGTGCATAATGGTTTGGAATCATCTATTATAGAGGATGTTAAGGCTAAACCATACTATGATCCGTAGCTAGTCGAGTTAAAGAAGTCGGTGGCTGAAAAAGCTATTGAGGCTTTCTCCTAAGGGGGATATGGTGTGCTAGGTTACCAATGTTGTTTGTGTGTACCTAATGTTTATGGGTTGAAAGAGTTGATATTGAATGAGGTCCATAGTTTAATATATTCAATTCATCTGGGTTCCACCAAGACGTATCATGACTTATGGGAATTTTATTAGTGGAATGGTATGAAGAAGAACAACGGAGTTTGTAGCTATGGGTCCAAATTGCCAACAAGTCAAATTTGAGCATCAACAACCGGTAGGTCTATCCCAAGATATTGAGATTCCTACTTAGAAGTGGGAAGATGTGAATATGGATTTTATAGTGGGTTTGCCTCGTACTAAGAAGTAACATGATTCCATTTGGATTGTTGTAGATAGGATGACCAAGTTAGCTTATTTTCTATCGGTTAAGACTTTCTACGTTGTTGAAGACTATGCCAAGTTGTATTTTCGTGAATTGGTCAGACTTTATGGTGTGCCCTTGTCCATCATATCGGATTGAGGTAAATTCACATCATATTTTTGGAAGTCATTTCAAATGGGGCTCGATATAAAGGTTAAGTTAAGTACCACTTTTTATCCTTCAACCGATGGTCAAGCCAAAAAAATGATCCAAACTTTAGAAAATATGTTATCAATTTTAAATAAAGTTGGGATGAACATTTTCCATTGATTGAGTTTGCGTATAATAATAGTTATCACTCTAGCATCCAAATGGCTCCTTTCAAAGCATTGCATGGGAGGAGATGTAGATCTATGGTAGGATGGTTTGAAGTTGGTGAGATGGCCATGATTGCTCCAAATTTGGTTATCAATGCTACGGAGAAGGTAAGACTCATAAGGGAGAGGTTGAAGATAACTCAAAGTCATCAAAAGTCCTATTCTGATGTTAGGAAAAGAGAGCTTGAATTTGAAGTGGATGATTAGGTTTATTTGAAGGTTTCATCCATGAAAGGTGTAATGAATTTTGCCAAGAAAGGGAAATTGAGTCCTAGATATGTTGGATCTTACAAGATATTGAGACATGTTAGAAAAATGGCTTATGAGTTAGATTTGCCAGTTGAGTTAACTATGGTTCATCCGGTGTTTCGTGTCTATCTTGAGGAAGTTCGTGGGTGATCCAAACTCCATTGTGCCCTTAAAAGATATAAGTGTTTAGGAGAATTTGACTTATGAGAAAGTTCTGGTGCAAATCTTAGACCGGCAAATTAAGAAGTTAAGACACAAAGAAGTTGTGTCTGTCAAAGTGTTATGGAGGAATCAACAAGTAGAAAGTGATACTTGGGAGGCGGAAGCGGTTATTATTAAACGATACCCATACCTTTTTCCCTCTACTCAAGCCTAAAAAAGAAAGTTGTTCCTATTCAAGTTGATTAAATTCTTATGTATTCAATTCCTCCTATGTCATTCATATGCATGTATGTTCATGAAAAAGTTGATTTTAAAAGTTGTGATTTTGTGTTAAGTTGAAGTTTCATGTTCCATGCATTGTAAGATGTCATCATGTTTATGTTGGGTTTCTAGTCCCCTTTTTGTGTCTTTCATATGATAAGTTAATCTCATTCGAGGATAAGTATTTCCAAGGGGAGATATTGTAAGACCCTGTAAGTCGAAAAGTTGGAACCAAGGAGAAAATTCTCAAATTTTGAACTGAACCTAAGTTTACGACTATCTCTACGAGTCGTTGGAGTTTGCACAACCCATAGAAATGAGTCGTGAATGGAGTTGTTATTTATAGTTATGACCAACCTTAAAGGGAGGTCTTACGACTCATGTTGACGACTCATTCTCACTTAGACGATCCGTCGACACAAAATTGTAGGAAGGGTTCCGAGGCTAAGTTCTAGAAGTCCCTCAAGGTCAAGTCCACGACTTGACAGGACGGCTTGTAAAAGCTATGATGGGTCGTAAGAACCACCTATCAAAAAACTTCAAAGACTAGTAATTTACAAGTTTTTGTGACCTGCAGGATGGGATAATTGGAGAAACCATAGACAAGATGATAGGCCATAAACCTTGCCCGTTCCCAAACTTTAGAGATTTGATTTTTAATACTTTTCTCAAACCTGCAGGACGAGTTGTTTAGATGAATCGTCAACACTTCAATGACCCTTAAAAATGGACCCGTCGGGCCAAATTTCCAGATTTAATGAAGGGTAATTGTGAATTTCCCAAAGTTAGGTTCAATGAACCTAGACACTTTTTCAAATTTTATAAATATTCAATTCTTCAAATTCCCCTCCTATTCAATTCATTCTCTTAAAATTTTCTAAGGCAAGAACGAAGTCTCTCAGGGTTTCCTCTTCAAGCTAAAGCTAGGGTTCCATATTTCTACAAGTTTTCTTCTTCAATTCTCAGTGAATTCTCGCGAGGTATGTAAGGATTGATTCATGGGTTCTTTTTAATCATGAAGTCCCAAAGATTTCTCAAGTTTTCACTTAATTTTTAATTGATTATGAACCCTAGTTTTGATTAATTGCATTGGGCTGGTTTGATTTCATTTTTAAATGTTATCAATGATCTTTATATGAATGTTCTCCTATGAATTGCATGATTTAAAATAGAATTATAGATGCCCATGCATAAAGCTATATTTTTAAGCTATGATTATGAATTAAAGAAGAGTTGATGAGTTGATCATGAGTTGGATGATTTTCAATGAAAGTTTTATATGAGTTAAAGTTGGGATTTATGATTCTAAAGTTAAAGCTATGATGATGATCAAAGTTAAGATCAAATATGTTATTATAGTGTGATAAGTCCAATTCTCACACAAGCATTCTTAAGATGGTGATAAGAACAATTCTCATCGAAGTTGTGGATTCTTATGAATTACAAGGTAGATGAACTATTCCTAATATATTTGAAAGTTTGATTGATAAGCAGTTACTATCTTTCCTTACTATGTTATGATCATGTTTACGAGTTTCCATTGGGATATTGAATAAGCACCGAGAGAGCTTCTAGGTGGGATTCAGTCCAGTAACACAGTTAGTTACCTAGGGGAATCCTAGTAGCAACTTAAAGTCCCAAACTACGTTACCCATATAGATTGCCTTCATGGCCTAACTAGTGGGATCCATATAGCGAATTTGAATAGTTACTTTTGGAGTATGCCCTGGAAAGGTAGCCTCTCCAGTTTCGATGCATGAGTCATCGGCTTGTCTCGATGTAGGAGTTATCGGATTCCATGTAATAGCTTGCATGGTATTAGTTGTCGGTTAAATGTCCTATCCCACACAAGTTGGAGTTAAGTTATGAGATGTCAAGTTATGAGTCTATGATAATGTTTTATGATATGCATTGACCAAGAGTTTTGTATGTTTTAAATTTCTTTTAAGCTATACTCAAGTTCATTATGATTGGTCATGCATCTTATGGAATATTGATTACGTTCTTTTTATTATTTTCATGCATACCTTACATACTTAGTACATTGAAACATACTAACGCATATTTTACCTCCATTGTCTCATAATGTTGGACCGGACGACACTCGCGATCATCCCACTCGTGGCTAGAGATTTCTTTAGATTTCAAAGAAGTTGGTGAGTCCTTATTCTACCAAGGACAAGTCTTTTATTCATTATTAGTATTTTCTTCACTTTCTTCTATTGTTTGGGTGAGGTAGGAGCTTATCCTAACCCCCATCAGAGATTAGACTAGAGGCATGTTTAGACGATACTCATTGGTGTAGTCCAGATTAGACATTCTAGAGTTGATTTCCCTTAGTCCCATTCCCTACTTAATGATTACTTTCACTCATATTTATATTGTTCGTTACCTTATGTATGCGATGTATGCTAAAATGGCGTATGGTTTCTCTCCTTCGTATCCCGATCACTGTGTTACGACTATACTCTAGGTCGGGTCGTGACATATTGAGTTAAGTCTTATACATTAATACATATTTGTGTTTCGTGATTTATGCTAAAGAGTAATAAGTTGCAAGTTTCATTGTGCCCATCTGAGTCCATTTATGAGTTATATTTTTCCACTGAGTGAGTTAGCTTGTCCAAGCGGTTCGCTTGGGACTAGTAATGGTTTTTGAGTGCCGACCACATCCAAGGTGTAGACTCGGGGCATGACTGATACACAAAAGCACTAAGAGGTGTACCCAATATCGTATATAGTCGGATGAGGTTCTTAATAGAGGTGTACCCAATATCGTATATAGTCGGATGAGGTTCTAATTAAGTCTATGATTTTCAATGTGGTTCTCTTGGGACTAGTAATGGTTTTTGAGTGCCGACCACATCCAAGGTGTAGACTCGGGGCATGACTGATACACAAAAGCACTAAGAGGTGTACCCAATATCGTATATAGTCGGATGAGGTTCTTAATAGAGGTGTACCCAATATCGTATATAGTCGGATGAGGTTCTAATTAAGTCTATGATTTTCAATGTGCACCTAGATAGTATATTTGAGCTGGCAAATATGGAGTAGGTTGATGTAATTTCATTACCCAAGCTAGGCGCTAGACGTAACATGGTGATTAGGATCTCGAGAGACCCCAACCAAGACTCTTGACATATCATAAATAAGCATACAAAAGGCAAATGAAACAATAAGATCTAATGATAAATATGGAATAAAAGCTCAACATGAATATCTCGATAAAGGAGAAATCAACTCTGAAGTAGGATGTCATCACGGCTCAAGGTTTGCACTATGGGCCATGGAGCTATTTGTGGTCCTTTGAATTCTGTTTTTTGAGTTTCAAACTTTCGAGGTCTTACAATATCTCCTTCTTAGGAACATTCGTCCTCGAATGGGACTCAAGCTAGCATGAATGGAATAGAAAAAATACATAGAAACCCAACATGAATGCAAAATATCTCGAAAATGCATAAAAACATGGAATATTCAATCCAAGCTAAAAAATGACTTTAAAACTCATTCCAGGAAAATGAATGCATATGAAAACATGAGAATGACTGAAACCATGGTTTTCACTAAGTAGATCATGAAGGACTTTAATACCTTAACTAGGAATAGAAGAAAAGAGATAAGGATATTGGGACATCATATCGACATTGGTTTCCCATGTAGCACCCTAAACCTCTTGATTCCTCTATAACACTTTAACTAAACCTACTTCCTTGTTTCTCAACTGTCTTACCTGTCTAGGATCTCAATAGAGCCTCCTTATATGAAAGACTATCTCTCACACTAATGATGTCCAAAGGCATGATAGAGATAGGAACACCAATAAATTTTCTTCACAAGGACACATGGAACACTGGGTGCAATGATGCCAACTCTAAAGGCAAATCCAACTCAAATTCCACCTCGCCAATCTACCGCAAAATCTGATATGGACCAATATAGCAGAGACTTACCTTCTCTTTCTTGCTAAAACACATCACACCCTTCATGGGTGAGATTTTCAAGTAAAACTATGTCATGACCCAACCCCGTAGATCATGAAAGATGCCCACACTGAACACTCGCGTATTCCCCTTCTAACTGTAAGTAACCCTGTCTCCTATTTGCGTCATACAGAAACAACAGGCATGATAACATATAAGCCGACGAGGCTGCCATGGAAAAGGGAACGTCCCAAAACATAAGTCTTATAGGCACCACTGTACATATACACATATACAACTCACATACATGTCCACAGACCTCTAAGAGTAAGAACAATAACATAAGGCGGGACAAGCCCCCCGTCTTACCCGTGAATATATAAATATATATATAGAGGGTTAGTACCAAAATCTAGGCTCTAGTATAATGAAGCACTTCTGAACTGCTGAGCGGGACTCCTACACTGGCGGATCCCCAAAGTGTGTATCTGTACCTGTCGGCATGAAATGCAGCACCCCAGGAAAGAGGAGGTCAATATGATATGTGTACTGAGTATGGAAAGCATAAAATACCACAAGGAGCGCACAGTTGACATAGGGATGCAGGGAACAAGTATAATAATTAATAAATCACTGTAGCTGCATCTTGTAAAACGACGTTATGTATCTCAGTATCATATTCCGTACCCAACCCATTGTGGGACTTGGTGTTACAAATGAATCATTATGTCATCATATGCGTATATATATCATACCCGGACCTTTATAGGACCCGGGCAATAATTATGTCATTTTACCATTGTATACATATATCATATTGATAGGACTCATCATACCTGGCCCTTTATGGGACTCGGTCATACCCGGCCCTTTATGGGACTCGGTAAATACTTATATCATCTTATATCATATCCGGCCCTTTATGAGACTCGATCGTACCTGTCTCTCTTGTGAGGGACTTGGTGGAAGAAATATTAACCATATGCAAGCTAAATCATTATCTGAAACTCCATGAAATAGCCAAGTGAACCGTCACTTGAAGATCCGAGTAGTAATTGTCTTGAGTACCCTTTGAGGGTCATTAGGGATCATATTAAGTGGAGCCTCAGGCGTCATAGATGTGCATCAAGATAATGCTACACAACTTACGCAATCAGAGACATTCATCGCCCTAGAGCCCTTAAGAATACGAGCTTGCGTATCCAGTTACTACCTAACATATGAAAGGCTCGAGGGTAGTAGTTCAACTGTTTTAGGACCTTTAACATTCAGAAGTGAGTACTAGCCATGAGTTAGATCCAAAACATATAAATGGAATTACCTCTAACTCATATCGTATACCGCTTCACTTACATTATGCCATTTTAAGAGAAGGAAGGGATAGGCTTCATATGTACTACCTTTTGTCATGTAAAAAACTTATAAGACAATAAATCAACTATCACAGGAGTTCTAACATCAAGAAGCGAATAAGATTTATGAAACATACTCGGGGTTCTATGAATGGAATTATCCCCACAGTACATATACCAACCACTTATGACTAAGACATGCCAAGAGAAAAGAAGAGATAAACTTTACATACTCTCTACCCTCATATAGTCGTCATACACATATGTGCCGTGGAATGTACGGCCCAATCCTTAGATAGTAACATATATCCTACTTGGCCCATCAAGGGACTCAGTACCATAAACATTTCATCATAACATCATAACTGATGTGAAAGACATATCAAGAGAGAAGAAGGGTAGTTTTACATACTTATGCCAAAAATATGCCAAGAGAAAGAAGGTAGCTTCACATACCTCTTATGGTTTACCCTTCACCATATTCACCTCGTCGTATTTTGAACCTATTTAACATTAAAGAAATACTAAGATTAATAACCTTCCACTGTCCAACTCCCAAATTCACAACCAAGTATCCATAGGAATGATTTACTTATCCATTTCCCTTGACTAGTTTACTAATAGTTCAAAAGTTGGCCGAAATCGGGCAGCATCTCCCCTATAACTTGCCCTATCCCAATTCTAATATTAGCATCCATATTACCCACAAAAAACAGCATATATATACAATCAAATCACTCCAATACAATGAAGTAAAAATTCTAGACAACTCGCCCAAAACTACAATACCAAAATAGAGTTTTTAATTTTTGTTTCATAAAACCTTTAACCATACGAAATGGAGGGTCGTGTGGCTGAAACCAGAAGTACCCATACCCTTTTTAGAACACTTTCCATCCCTGCAACACACAACCAACCCAGCTGCAACCACAACACCACAATCACAACACACTACTCGACTTTGATTTAACTATAACGACTTTAATTTAGTTTGTTTCTAACGTCAAGCATACTTATGCATTTTTTACACTTACAACCTCATTTAATACATTTAATATAATTCATAAAAACGTCATAAACTCCAATTTGAAATGAAAAACTTGACCTTGCCTAAAACTCGCCAAAACTTGCCAAAACTCACCTCGAAAGTTCTCCTAGCGCGGCTGAAACTTCATGGCTATTTGCTATACTTTTAGTGCTACTCCAACCATAAATTTACATTAATAACACCTTCATACCCTCGTGGTATACCCTAGAAAATTAATTCACAAAACAAAATCGGAGAACTTACCTTTTGTTTCTCCCAAAATTCGTAGCTCTCTTCTGTCTAGCTTAAGGATTTCTCTTCTCTTCTTTCTCTAGAATTTTTGGATAAGAATTAAACTTATAGGATAAAGATGAACTAAAAGTCATAAAACATATATATATATATAGAGGCCACTTTAGGGGGTGACACCTGTCATCCCCTAAGTGGTAACATGTGTCAAGCTTTTATTAGGACAACACACCACCTCCTCTAACTACGTGCTGCCACATGGCATGTGGGGGTACACCCCTAGCTCCAGATGCTTCCACGTGGAACTTCCAGCTGCTACCACATGGCACTCTCTCATGCTTCCACGTGTCACCTTCTTTTCCCCCTTGTGAGTTTGTAATCTAATCTTATTTTAAGAACCTATGTAATCCTTGTTAAGTAAGCTTGGTATGTACTCAAGTAACTTAAGTATGTAAGATTTCCAAGTTGGTATCTTACCTAAGTAAGTCGAGTCCTACGACTCATTACTTGGCCTCTAACTCCTTCCGGATTCTTATAATCATATTTCCAATCTTTCTTACTATGGGGTGTCACATTCTCCCTTTCTTAGAGTTGTTTGGTAGAGTTATAGATTATCCAGCTCGCATGGTAACTTCTAAGAGGCTTACGGACCTTCCACGAAAATTAAGAACCTTTCAAGAAAATTAAGAAGCTTAAGAAGCGTTCCAAGATACAAAACTACGAGGTATAACAAACCAATCATTAACCTCAAATTCAAGTTCCTTTCTCCTCATATCTGAATAGAGTTTTAGTCGACTTTGGGTTGTCTTTAATATTTCTTTAATCAGTATAAACTTCTCAAATGCCTCATGCACCAACTCGGGTCCTATCAAAGAAAATTTGCCAACTTCGAACCAAACAATATGAGACCTACACCTCCTATCATATAAGGCTTCGAATGGAGCCATCTGAATGTTGGAATGATAACTATTATTATAGAAAAACTCTATTAATGGTAAATGATCATCCCGGTTACCTTTAAAATTAATAACACATGCTCTCAACAAACCCTCTAAGGTCTAAATGGTATGTTTGGCCTGACCACCTGTCTGAGGGTGAAAAGATGTAAGCTTCACTTAAGTACCAACACCCTTTTGTAAAGATATCCAAAATTGAGATGTAAACTGAGTACCTTGATCTGAGATGATACACCATGGGACACCATGAATCTTAACCATCTCCCGAATATATAATCTAGCATAGTCCTCTACTGAATATGAAGTCTTAACAGGAAGGAAATAAGCTAACTTAGTCAATCGATCAACGACCACCCAAATTGAAATATGTTTCCTTCAGGTACACGACAAACCTATAACGAAGTCTATATTCAAGGCCACACACTTCCAAGAAAGAATCTTAATGTCTTGAGTCAAACCTCCAAATTTTTGATGTTCGACCTTCACTTGTTGACAATTAAGACATTTAGCCACAAACTCCTCAATATCCATCTTTGTGTCATTTCACCAATATACTTTCCTCAAATCTCGATACATCTTTGTGGATCCAAAATGAATAGAATATCTCTAACTATAAGCTTCGGACAATATCATTTCTCTTAAACCATCAACATCGGGTACACACAAGTGGCCTTGATATCTCAAAACACCATCTCCCCCTTGGGAGAAAGCCTCAATTGCTTTATCGGCAACCGCTTAATTTCTTTAACTTGACCAATGTAGGATCATCATCTTGTTTGGCCTTAACATTGGCCATAAGAGACAATTATGAACCATTTTAAAAAATAATGCCAACATTCTCGGAATCAACCAATCAAATACCCAAATAGGCTAATCTATAAACATCCTGACCTAACTCTTTCTTCTTATCCTCTACATGGGAAATACTATTCATGGACAATCTACTAAGAGCATCGGAAATCACATTCGCCTTTCACGGATGGTATAGCACACTCATGTCATAGTCATTTAACAATTCTAGTCACCTCCTTCGTCAAAGATTCAAATGCTTTTGAGTGAACACATTAAGAACTCTTGTGATCGGGAAATACATCCACATGGAAACCATGAAGATAGTGTCTCCACAACTTCAAAGCAAAAAACCACTTCCACTAAATCCAAGTCGTAGGTTGGGTAATTCTTCTCGTGAACCTTGTGCTACCTAGAAGCATAGGCTATCACCTTACCATTTGCATTAGAACACAACCAAGGCCAACTCGTGAAGCATCATAATAAATGACAAACCCATTGGAACCTTCCAGCAAAGTCAAAACTAGAGCGGAAGTAAACCTATCATTCAAGTCATGAAAACTCTTCTCACATGCCTCGGACCATTTTTTACCTTCTTTTGAGTCAAAGTAGTCAAGAGCGATGCAATGAAAGATAGCTCTTTCACAAACCATCTATAATAACCAGCTAAGCCAAAGAAACTCCAAATATCAGAAGAAGAAAATTATCTAGTCCAATTCTTAACTACTTTGATCTTCTTAGGATCAACCAAAACACCTTACTGGAGACAATATGGCTAAGGAAAGTAATTGAACTCAACCAAAATTCACAGTTGTTAAGCTTAGCAAATAATTGATGGTCCTTGATAATTTGTAAGCTAACTCTTAAATGATCAGCATGCTGATTCTCACTCTAAGAATAGATTAAAATTTAATCAATGAACACAATAATGAACATTTCAAAATATTAATTAAACACCCTATTCATCTAATCCATAAAAGTTGTAGGACAATTTATTAGTCCAAAAGACATAACCAAGAATTCAAAGTGACCATACCGAGTTTTAAAAGTCATCATTGGAATGTCATATTCTCTTACTTGGAGTTGATGATAACCTAATCGAAGATCAATCTTTGAAAAGTAGCTTGCTCGTTGAAGTTGATCAAATAAGTCATGAATCCTTGGAATGGGATACTTATTCCTAATTGTGACCTTGTAAAATTGTCGGTAATTAATGAAATATAGAAAGAACCATCATTATTCTTAAAAAAGATAACTATAGCACCCCATGGAGATATTTTATGTCTAATGAAACCCTTATCCAATAAATCCTTCAACTTATTCTTTAACTCTTTCAATTCTACCAAGGCCATCGATATGGAGGAATAGAGATAGGTTGGGTATCGGAGAGAAGATCGATACCAAAGTCTGTTTCACTTTTGAGAGGGATATCTGAGAGATCATCAGGGAAAATTTCTAGAAACTCATTAACAATCAAACTAACTCAAGAGTAGGGGCTTCAGAATTTTTATATCTAACCCAGACTAGATGATAAATACAACCTTTAGAAACTATTTTCTGAGCTTTATGGCACGAGATGAATTGATCTTTAAACACAGAATTACTACATTTCCATTCTAGGACTGGCTCATTAGGAAACTGAAACATTACCACACCGGTTCTGCAACATATAGAATCATAACATGCATGAAGCTAATTCATCCCGAGATAACATCGAAATCAATATTATAAAACTCTGCAAGATCAACTGAGGTGATTTTATGGAAAACTAAAATTGGGCAATTTCAATAGACTCTCTTAGCCCCAACTGAATCACCAACAAGAGTATACATTGAAAGAGGCTCTAGCAAGATCTCAGGACTAACAATTAATTTCATAGCAAGATAAAGAGTAACAACTGGATGTAACAACGCATAAACATCAAACTCGAAGACTTTCAACATACCAGTCACAACATAAGGTGAATCATTTAACTCCTTACAAGTCTAAAGGGCATAGAATCTATTTTGGCGTTGACCACCACCCGAAGTAGTAATACACTAAGTCAGACAATAAGTTTCCTAAGTCTAAGTCTAGGGTCTAGCACCACTCCTAAACTCCTTCACGGGATGACCCAGCTTTCCACATCTATAGCATATATTCAATCTTGCTAAGAATTCTTCCTTGTGGTTTCTTTCACACTTCTTGCATGGAGGGATGTCTTGACCACTTAGTGCTCCTCCTTTTAACTTAGGATTAGGAACCTTATCTTCATCAAATTTTGGAGTTGGAGTTCTTGAAGAGTTTTGGCTGAAAAACTTATGACGAAACTAAGGATGGCCACCATTCTCAGACTTACCATGAGAGAAACTACCACCATTGATTCGATCCCTCTTGGGATCCCTTTTTGACCTCTCCTATAACTTTTTCTCCTCAATATGCTTGACATGTGTAATCAATCTTAAAATATCCATGATTTTGATAAGAATGGTAGTTCTGCATTCTTTGATCACCAAATCAAACACACCCAAAACAAATTTGCTCATATGAGCCCTAGGATTGGTAACCATAAAAGGAGCATATTTAGACAACTTTGTGAACTTGAGGGCATACGCCCTCACACTCATGTTACCTTATCTCAAATTTATGAACTCTTGATAAAGATGAAAGTATTATGATCAAAGCACGAGGACTCACCAATAATAGAAAGTAAAGCTCAACTTTAGCAACGAGTGGGAGGTGCGTGAAGATTGTCCAACCCTACATTATGATACAATATAGGTAAAAAGTATGTGTTAGTACATGGAATGGACTAAGTATGTGAGAAATATGCATAAACAATGAATATAGGACATAATCAATATGAACATGAATGAATGACCATTATCTTAAAACATGAGTAAAACTATGAAAACCTTGAAACATCATAATCATATGGTCAATGCATAAAAATATCATTTTCATGAGAACTTCATACCTTTCCATATACCTTGATATGGGATAGTACCTCATCGGAAAGAAGCTTGCTTACACCTTGCTTTATATTGCAAGTAGTCTTTCTCAGAATTTTTTCCCATTCACATCTTTCTAAAAAAAAACTTCGCTCTGGAGAGCATTTTTTTTGGTTGTAGTGTTGTCTACTTCCCACGAGTATTTTTGCAATTTTATCCATCTTTTTTAACCGACATATAAGACCATGCGAGCTATAACATAGAATCTGATGTGCCCCACACCCAAAAGGGGATGACTACCTTGCCTGGGTATTTTGTGATGGTACTCTCTCTAACTTTGTACTATATGTGGATTCACTAGCTTCACCATATCATCATCAGAAATTTATGTAAGCAAACATAGTTAGGGACTAAAGGTTACTACTAAAATTCCTTTGGGTAGCTACAATGGCTATCAGAATGAACTCCACCTTAAAATCCTCTTGGTGCTTAGTCATTATACTAATGGAACATCATGAAAACATAGTCATTAACACGATTAGGAAAGATTATAATAGACATAATCATTAATATGATTAGGAAAGGTTATAATAGATACCAATCCATCACTATAAAATAACATAAGAGTAGCTCATCTATTACCTTCATCATGACTGTGTGAGGAAAAACCCATCACAACCTTTGAACTTCTTTAACATGATTATGCGAGAATTTTCCTTATCACACTATAACTTCTTGCTTAAAGAATTATTGAAACATCATTCATAATCTTTAATGAGTCATTCATAAACATTGATAATCATTCATAAAGCTTTCATTGAAATCTATTGAAATTCATGATCATGATTCATTGAAAACATACTTGAAACTAGCATATAACATAGGTCATTTAAATTCATTTGAAATCATGCAATGTGATGTGAATTATGTATAATTTATATCAATAATCATAATATATATCATGTGTAAGAAGACCTAATGCAAAATCATGAAATTAGGGCTTTTAGAAGAAGATTTCATAAGAGATTTTGAGAGAAAACTTCGAATTCCAAGCGTGAAAGGGACCATGAATGAATTTACACATAACTTTGATCTTAGGAGCCCTAATTTTAAGAGAATTGAAGATTTGACATTGAAGAAATCCTTTGAGTTCCTTGAGGAGGAAGAAGACCCTTGAGACAACACCTTCGAGAGATGATTTTGTGTTTGGAGTGTTTGGGTGTGAATGAAAGGATTAGGAGGGCTTAGGGTAGTTATTAGGATAGAGACCCCCCAAAACCATTCACATTCATTAATGAAAATATAGAGAAAGACCAAAATACCTATAAATATAAATTGGAACTGCACCTGGATGGAAGGACCAACCACAGTTCGTGAAGCTCAGCATGACTCGTGGTGGTGATCATGTTGAGTGATTTGGACTCTGGTTTGGAGTGGTGAATTCCACAGAGGCCGCCATGGCTCATGGAGTCACCACAATTCATGGTCCTTCCCTATGATACTCACCCTGAAATTGATGTTTGAGGATGTGAATTCACGGACATCATCACAACTAGTGGTTTGCACCACGGGTTGTAGAGCCATTCATGGTCCATCCTCCAAAATTCCACTTCACTAAGGCACCTTCACGATTTCTAGCCGTAGCTCGTGAAGAGCTTTATGGTTGGTGAAGGGCTCCATGAAGGACCACCTAGTTCCATATAGCTAACATTTTCTAAAAAACATCCTTTGAACTCTATTTTCTGACTTTTCAACTTTTTGGGTCTTACAGTCATAGACCCTTTCGTAGAGTCCCCCTGAAATTTCATTATGTCTGATCAATTACATGGGACACCTTCACGGGTTGTGGTTCTTTTCAAGGTCCATTTGAAAGGTCTGTATAATGATTCCCTCAGATCACCACTTCCAAATGACTTTTACTGTCCCTTTCCATGGGCTGTGGTGCCTTGTACGACCTTTGAACGGCCTCGTGGAGGTCAAAAAAGCTACAACTTTTGTTTGATTTCTTTCCAACTCCATGTTTCCAACTTTTCAATTTTTGGGGTCTTAAAATATCTCCCTTTGGGAACATTCTTCCTTGAATGATACTCAAGCTAGTTTGACTAGAGTACAAAAAGAGACTATCAACCTAATATGAACATAATGATACATCAAAATGCATAAAAACATGGAATATATAATCCCAGGTTAAATCATGACTTTAAAACTCATTTCATGAACATGCATGCATATGAAAACATGTGAATGCCTAAAATACATGAATTTGGGAGAGTGAATCATGAAGGAATTAATTACCTTAACTTGGTAACAAAGGAAAAAGATGAGGATATTGTGCCATCATATCATCTTCAACCTCCCATACCCTCAACCTCTTTGTTCTTCCATAGCACCTTAACAGACGCTATTTCTTGTTCCTCAACCTTCTAACTTGCCAGTCTAGAATCTCAATCGGAATCTCCTCATAGGATAAACTCTTCTTCACACCAATGTTGTCCAAAGGCACAATAGAGCTAGGATCACCCACAAACTTCCTTAAATTTGATACATGAAATACCGGATGCCTCGATGCCAACTCCAAGGATAAATCCAACTCATATACCACCTTGCCAATCTGTGTTGGAATCTAATATAGCCATAAATATCAGGGATTAATGTCACGACCCAACCTAGGTCCTAGTCATAATACAGAGATCGAAACCTCGAAGGGCTCCAACAAAGCCTCTTGTACATATCATAAGCATACATAAGGTAAAATATAAAAGGGGAAACATCATAAGAGAGTCTAAAACATGAATAGAAATCTGAAAATGTCTTATGACAACATAGACTCAAACATATGTCCAACTAGATGCCTCTACACATGAGTATGTGCGGGGGCTAAGAAATGTCCTTAGCTCACTCTCAATACACAACATAAGCAAAAGTCTTTTGACAGGAAAATAGTAACTTGAAACTAGTCCCCAGTCAATGAGGACTCACTACAACACCTTCGAATAGGAACACCTACTAGTTACGTAGACGATTAGGATATTCAACCTCAACCCCTACATTATGAGATAATGTAGGATAAAAGTATGCACTAATACATTAGAATGTACTAAGTATGAGGGCGTGACATGCAACATAAATCATGGAATACAAAGGTCAAGTAAAACACATGATAAGATGGAATATGTAAAGTCTTGAGAAAATTATATTGACAAAAGTATTTAAAAATATAAATTGAAGTCATAACATACTTAATAAATTATACATATGTAGGATAGGAACCCTAACCGATAATGAGACCATGCGAGCTATAATATGGAATCCGATGATACCCACATCGAGAAGGAGGAGGCTACTTTTCCAAGGTAGACTCTTAATCATGAACATGTGCTATTTGTAGATCCACTAGCTAGGCCATAAAGGCAACTTATGGTAGCACATAATTTATGGGATATGAGGCTACTACTAAGGCTTTTGTAGGGCCCCAACCTCAAGTCCACTCGGTGCTAAGTCAAATCCCACAGAATACATATCTAACATAAGATCATAATATCATCTATCATAGTCAAGATCATAGGCTTGAAATCATAGAGTAGCTGATTCTCATAACATACTTGTAATGTGAGAATTGTCCTTTCATCATTACAATTATTTTTGCATAATTTATATTGTTAGGCCCTAGGTCACCATATAGGGTCCTAAGTCACCTTACTTCATAACTTGCACGAAATTCATACTTTGAAACATACTTATAATTTATGATCATCATGGAAACACATAACCATAATTCATATTTTGAAAATTCATGATCATAACTTGTACTTGAAATTTGGGTATGACATGGAAGAATGATCAATTGACTTAAAAATCATGAAATTTACTTGAAGATATGCATGATCATAAACTTTCTATCCTCCCATACATAATTCATATAGATAATATCATTTAGAAATATGAATCAAAATACTCATAATTTATATCATGAACCCTAGAAAACAAAATAGGAGAATTCATGGAAAAACTCTTCAATTTAATTCAATAACCATCAATTTATATCAAAATAGAATCATGATCATATTTTAAAACAAAATTCATGCAATTGGGATAGAGATCACAAAACCTATAAAATATCATACTTTAATTTGATAGAAAACCTTGAGAAATTGATTGGGCTTCATGGATGAAAGGATCCATGAATCAATACTCACATACCTTGATTGAGAACACCAATTAATTTGGAAGAACTTGAGAATTTTGATAGAGAAATTGAGTGAATTTGCTTGAAGTCTTCAATGGAAACCCTTGAGAGCCTTTTTGTAGAGAAAGAATTATTTGATAGATGAATTATAAAAGAATGAATAGAATTAGAAGTTTAGGTTAATTTGTAGAGTTGAATTAGGGCCTAAAAATGCCTAGGTTCATTAACTAATAATTTGGGGAAAGTCTAAAATGCCCTTGAAAATTTAAATTCGACCAGAACTGCTTTCCAGGTCCGTGACACAGTCCTGTCGTAGACCACTCATCCAGAAAGCTGTCTCCAAGTCTGCGACGTGGTCCTGTCATAGACCACACTATTTTATAAATTCTTCGAAAATCTTTCTTCCATTCTACGGGTCTTAAAAATCCACCGAGACCATTTTTCCACAGCTTTTGACCCCCTAATCGATATTCCGAACTTGGATTTTTCAAAAAGATTAAGGATAATGCATTACATGATCGACCTATTTACAAGGCATTCTTAAGGTATTTTGTGGGTTTTTTGAGGGATGTTACAACTAGTCTTCCCCCCATCTTACAAAAATGTGTAACACCCTTCATAGGTGAGATTTTTAAGTAAATCTAATCATTGAGCTCAAACTCATGTTTCTTTCTTTTCACATATAAAAAGGACTTTTGTCGACTCTGAGCAATCATCAATATTTATCTAGTATGTCTAACATTTTCCATAGCCTCATGCACCAACTCGGGTCTTATCCAGGAAACTTCATCCACTTCAAAGAAACATATATGAGACCTACATCTCCTACCATATAAAGCCTCAAATGACACCATCTGGATGTTAGAAAGATAGCTACTATTATATGTAAACCTTATCAATGGCAAATGATTAGCCAAATTACCCTAGAAATCAATAACACACGATCTCAACATGTCTTCCGAGGTCTAAATGGTATGTTCATCTTGACCATCCGTCTAAGGGTGAAAAGTTATTTTAAGCTTAACTTGAGTACCAAGACCCTTTTAAGAAGACCTCCAAAATTGAAATGTGAATTGAGTACCTCAATCCAAAATAATAGATAATGGAACACCATAAATCTTAACAACCTCAGTAATGTAAAGTCTAGCATAGTCCTCGACTAAATAGGAAGTCTTAATAGGAAAAACATATGCCGACTTAGTCATTCGGTCAACAACCACCCAGATTCAATCATGTTGCCTATGGGTACGAGTCAAACCCATAATGAAGTCCATATACAAGTCTTCCCACTTCCAAGAGGGAATTTCAATGTCTTAATCTAAATATCCTGGTTTTTGATGCTCAACCTTCACTTGTTGGCAATTAGGGCATTTGTCCACAAACTCTGCAATATCCTTCTTCATGTCATTCCACTAATACACTTTTCTCAAATCTCGATATATCTTTGTGTAACCCAAATGAGTAGAATACCTCAAATAATGAGCTTTGGACATTATCATTTCCCTCAAGCCATCAACAGCGGACACACATAAATGGCCTTAATGTCTAAGCACATCATCTCCCACTTAGGAGAAAGCCTCAATGGCTTTTTCAACAACTACTTTCTTTAATTCAACCAAAGTCGGATAATTATCTTATTTTGCTTTAATATCTACTATATGGGATGATTCAGAACCTTTTTTCACAACTACACTGCCATCTTCCAAATCAACCAAGAGAACGACCAAATGAGCTAGTCTATAAACATCAACAACTAACTCCTTCTTTTCATCCTCAACATGGGAAACACTATTAATGGATAATCGACTAAAAGCATCGACAATAACATTATCTTTACTTGGGTAGTATAACACACTCATGTCATAATCCTTCAATAACTCAAGCTATATTCTTTGTCGAATATTCAAGTATTTTTTGGTTGAACATGTATAGAAAACCCTTATGGTCTTTGAATACATCAACATGAACACCGTAGAAATAATGTCTCCAATTCATCAAAGCAAACACAACCACCACTAACTCCAAGTTATGAGTTAGATAGTTCTTCTCATGCGCCTTAAGTTGCCTATATGTATAGTCTATCACCTTACCAATTTTCATCAACACACAACCAAGATCAACCTTTGAGGAATCAAAATACACCAAAAACCCATCCAACCCTTCCAACAAAGTAAACATTAGAGCGGCAGTAAGTCTTTCTTTGAACTCTTAAAAGCTTTTCTCACATGCCTCAGACCATTAGAATTTCACCTTCTTTTGAGTAAAAATAGTCAAAGGGGATGCAATGGAAGATAATCCTTCCACAAACCATCTACACAACTGGCTAAGCCTAATAAACTTCTAATATTAGAAGAAGACATCCCCTCTCTAATAACTTCTGTTGTGTTGTGCTGCCAAAGAAGATTGGAATCTATTACCCCTATTACCTTGAATATCTGAAGGATAATCTCTCATAAAGTGATCTATTTATCATAATCTATTACAACAAGTACTTTCATCTCAACTCTCCCAAGGGGAGTCCTCTACACTTACTACATGGTGGATTGCGGGACGAGCTCTGAACCATGCTTTCTTAGGATTGAGGGCCTTGGGCTCTGAAGTTCTTTTTAACTTTAGACCTTTGGTCATTTTTGTTGTTAGATGCAGGTGCACCGACGGTAGATGGTGCATAACCAGAAAATCTCTTCTGGAAAAATAAATAATTACCATTACCACCCTTCTGATGGTTACCCTCATTAGTTGTGGATTTGGACCTATTGCTTTGGTGCTCCTCTCTATCCTTTTTATTATTGTCCTCAATTTTTTGGGCATACACCATAAGTTTGGAGGTACCCATATCTGAGATAAATAATGTCGTATGGCACTTCTTCTTCACATGTCTGCCTAATCTCAAAATGAACTTTCTCATCTTGTCTCTCATATTGAGAACCATTTTTGGAGCATACCTAGAGAAGTGAATGAGCTTGTGACTATATACTTTGGCAGTCATCCCTTTTTTCTTTAAGTTCACAAACTCTTCTACCTTTGATTTTCTCAGCTCTCACGGAAAGAAGTAGTCTAAGAATGCATTATCGAACTAATCCTAGACGTCGGCTCAGTGTCCTCACCTTTAGTTTCCTCCCACTAGTTTTAACTGACATTAGGAACATCTTTCAAATGATAGGATATAAGTTCAACTCCTTCTATTTGTATGGCATGCATAGCTTTAAAGATCTTCCATATGTCATTAATGAAATTTTGAGGGTCTTCTTCGACCTTGGAACCACTGAATATATGTGGGTTCATCCTCTGAAAATCATAAGTCCTGTTTGCAAAAGACAACTCCTGAGAATTGGAGCTCAGGACTGGGGTATTCTAATGACCGATTTGTGCATACATCAACTGGGTGAGCATAAATATAACTCCCCTAAACTCAGCCTTAGAAGTCATCATGGGGTAAGTAGTCTGTGGAACTTTCTGAGTCTCATTCTCAACTTCATTTTCAGTCTCAGTAGCTTGGGCTCAATTTTGGGTCTGAATTATGGATGGTCGTGGGATCTCATCCTCAGCAACATTCCCTTTGGCTCAAAGTTATCTTCGAAGGCATGATCTAAAATCATGAAACATACGAATTGGAAAGAGATTTCATAGAGTTAAACTCTATATCACGAACTCAAAATCCATTGTTGATCCCAAGCGAACTACTTGGCCTGGATAACTCTTTCAGTGAAAGACTATAACTCATAAATGGACTCAGATGGGAACAATGAAACATGTAACTTATTAATATGTAATCATGAAACTCAAATATGTAATAATGTATAAGACTTAACTCCATCTTTTCGAAACATACTCAATGAAGTAAACTAAACACTGTCTAACTATTTTATGAAGCCTTTAGAATACTGACTCTGAAATAGGTATTGAGACAGTGCCATGACTACCTAAAATTAATAAATAATAACTGAAAAGTAAAGACTCAAGAGCTTCTCTGAATGCAAATAGATCTCGCTAAAGCTGAGTAGAAAACTGGATCTTCAACAATGCACATATTGAGGATCTCTATCAGATGTGACAGCATCATAAAATGATGTAGGTCGAATGCCGTCAGTACATGAAATATATAATTATGTAAAATGGCAAAGGAAACATATATCAGGATACTCAACTCAAAAACTCAACTCTAAAAATAGCTCAACTCAAATAAGGATGCAATGTATTAAAACACTACTTTAAAATATATGTGATAATGAATGCAACTCAATATAATAAAATATAAAACTTTACTTTTTGGGGAGTTTTTCTAACCGACAATCATCACCCATGAGCAAAGTGATGATACAATGAACTGTTATCGTTTCCACAACCGTTCAATACCTTTCCAGGGTAAGGGATACAAACTCATCTCTCAATCCAATAAAAGTCCTCTTTTGGGACAATGAGAAGTCTTCTAAATGAATGTTACGATCGTATCCTATGCTAGCTATGTAGTTTATGGGATTTAAGTTGTTCTATAGTCTTGCCCAAATTGGTGCTCAATACTACTCCCAAAATATATTTTATTATGCTCATAACTCAAGAGAGTGTATTTACTCAATTAACTCAGATAGTCCCCTTTGGACTTAGCACAATTTCAACTATTGTGAACTCATCTTTTCTCTTGAAAGGGTATGATCTCAACTCAATGAATGCATTAAAAAAAGAATTTACTTCTCATCTCAATATCTAAATAAATGTGTTAAGGTATCTATACTTATGCACAAAATAGTACTAAGAAACTACTCCACTCAAATCATACCCAAAATGTTAATTAATAGACTTCTCAAACTCAATTATTACTCAAACTCTTTTTCAAGTAATTGATGAAAATAAACATTCTTTATCTCAAAGAAATGCATAAAGTATTTAAATTCAAGACTCAAATAGGTTTCATGTAATTACAAACATGAATCCATAACCTCAAAACTCAACTCAACGAAGTATAATCAAATATATATAGCAACTCAATAAGAAATTAGATCAACAACTTAAGAATTTAATATATGGGAATTAAGACTCAAACTCATGGCTTAAATTGATTGTAGAAACATGTAGTACATGAGTACGAACTTAGTCCAATGTTTGGATAGCCTTACATACACAAAATATATATTATCTCGTCGAAAATCAAAGACATTTTTTGAAAACTTTGAACCCTAGCCCTCTTCTTCTCCTCAATATTTTGTCTTAAAATTTCTAAGTGTTACTGAGAGAAAAACCTTATTGGGTATGATAAGGGACTGATTTTCGGTCCCAAAATATATTGGGTTAATTTGGGGAAAAGGTAGAAAAAGACTAAACTAACCCTTATTAAAATACTGGACGTGCTTCTGGATGGCAGGTCACCATGGCCCGTGAAGCTCACCACAGTCCATGGTGATGGTCATGGTCCTGAGGGGAGAACTCATGCTAGAGGGGTTGACTTCCACATATGACACATGGTTCATGAAAGACCTCGTAAAGTTGACCCATTCCAAAGGTTCTGAGGGTTTAGTTTCACGGACCTCTTCACGTTCTGTAAACATCATTATGGGTCATGGACCCTTTTGTAGTGGTCCATCAGAACTTTGGGCCTTCAGAGGTCAGGTTCACGAACGTCCTCATGGTCCGTGGTATGAACCAAGGGTCGTTGATCCCTCCCTATATCCTTTCCCCATAATTCCCACTTACCGATGCTCTTCTACAGCGGCTCTCCAAGGCGCCGTAAGAACACCTGGTAGTAAAAAGCTAAGCTTTTTTGAGACTTTCTCTAAACTCCATTTACCCGAATTTCAAACTTCCGGGCCTTACATTATCTAGTTACTTAGCTGCACTTTATTGCTTTTATATAAGGGTCACAATATCAAACTGGCGCCACTCACATTTATTACAAGTTAAAATCTTAATTCATCACATACTCTATGTCAAACCTTCTAGATCAAATCTTAAGACTAACATCATCACCTTCATGTTTCCATTATTCTTTATCAAGACACTCATATAAAATTCAAGGTTAGTATCTCGTACTAAACACTGATAGCAATATAATTGCTCACATACTATACTAACTTATAACTACTAGATAATATTAAGAAACACTCACCCACTAAGACTTTGTGAGAAGTAGTTAATCATTATCTCCTAGTCTACCTAGCTGCAGTTTATCGTCACATTCCCTTTCACAACCTGAGTACTATTTACCCATTCACTACACATCATTGCCTAATTAGTTCCATAACTCTATGTATATCATAGGGCTCTCCCTTCAAAATTATAAGCCTAGATTAGCTCTATCACCTCATGAGTACCTATCCTTCTCTTTAACACCTATACATGATAGCTACTAACACAATGATACATCATTATAAACTGCTTTCGTGGTTCGAGGGTACTCTAATTCATCTTAGCTAACAACTCTTTCTCTAAATTCTATAATGAAATACACCCAAAACACATTACTATTTAACCAACACATAAGGGAATATTACTTCACTAATGACTTATTGGTACATGAATGCAACTACATACTTTACTCAATACCAACCCCACTTCTTGGGTTACTATACTTCTAAATTCATACTTCTAACTCTGGGCACTTCTACTACTACTGAATTATAACATCGCAGATCACACTACCTATCGAGTGATAATACTACCCTAACATTCTAAAATATACATCCTTCTTAAAAGGTGTCATCTAAAATAAGGTTTAGAGAAAAAATCTGAGAGTACATATTGCTTTGTCTCAATGCACAATTCATATAAATAAAGATGCGTTCTCTAAATCAATAAACTTAAGTACACTAATGGCTCCTCTCATGCCCTTGTGCAATCTCTTTACTTACTGAAGACATTATTTGAGAGTAACTCATCAATAAGGATCTGAGCTTTAATTTTTGACACTTGAGTATGAAGGGTAGTCAAACGGATTTGAGATACATATGATTTCTAAATAAGTTTCTTATGGCACAACTCTATTGCACGATTTAGATTATGAAATAATGAGAAACGTCTCCTAAATGCCTTGTAGCCTCCTGATTATATATATGGTGCATGATACATCCATAAGAAAGACCCTACTAGACACGATTTTATAGACACCCTAGGAGACTTCATCTCTGTGCTCTGATACCAAGACGCCCCAATCCTATACCCTAAATGTGGCTGGCACTCGAAAACCATTATTGGTCCAAAGTGAACTCTTGGCTTGGTTGACTACTGAATGGAAGACCAAAACATACATGTGGATGATTTATAAGATGAGTAATCAAAATTATTCAATAAACTTAAAATATCTCTAACTTTCTTTATGTAAACATCTAAAAATAGCTTTGAATATAAGTAGTAAAAATGTTTACAATATCAGAATAAATAGACAGAACTGACTCTCAATAACTTTGTCCATGAAGTCTCTACTAAAGTGAGATAGGTGCCAACAGAAGACTCATAGGTACCTGAATACTCCACTAAAAATGACCAATAACTAAATGAACTGAACTAACTAAACTAGAGTCGTCCAGAAGAGATGAGGTCTCACCAAACGTTGATGGAAAGAGATCTTACTGAACATTTGCTATCGAGAGTACTCGAATCTACATCATAAAATGATATAGCATCGAATGATGTTAGTAAATGAAATGTAGGGTATGAAATAAAGCTGAATGAAAATACTGCACTAAACTAAATACTCATGGTCAAGTAAAACAATGCAAGTATAATGAAAGGCCTCAAAGCTTTATAGATGAAAAATATGCAACAATATTGAATACTGAAAATAATATAACTTTACTTTTCCTGGAGAGTTTCTATAACCGACAATTATCACTATGAGCCTCATGATGATACAATGTACTGCTCAAGTTACAAGAGCCATCCATTACCTTCGCACAATAAGGGACCTAAACTTAACTCATGAATTCATAAAAAAATCCCTGAGTGAGGTTGGTTAGGAGTCAGCCGAATCAACGAAATGATCCTACCCTATGTTGGCTACATAGTTTATGGGGTTTGATTTATTTGAACTCTTACCCAAATCCATTCTTAATCCTACTCTCAAAAACTAAAATAATTCTCATACTCATTAACATCTCTGGGTTGAGTTAATACTTAAAATACTTCTTTGAAGTTATAACAGACTTTTATTATCTGACTGAAACTATTTTCTCAAACTCGTTATGCTTTCTTTTAAAATACCATGCTCTTTTTAATACAAGTAGCATTGGAACCATTTAGGTTTCCTGAAAACTCTTTCTTGATAATAAATGGAAAATAAGTTAAGTCACTTAAAACTCTAGAAATCATACATAATGAATAGTACCGTAAAAACTTAAACTCAAGTTATGTACTTGGGATACTTATGTTCCCTTGAAACTCTCCGTTTTACTCATCATTTTAAAATACTTTTACTTTAACTAAAAAATTACATAATGTATAGCAATGTAAGACCTTAAATGACTCAAATAGGGTTCATCTGAAAAATAAGGATGAACAACATTCAATAACTAGAATCATATAAGGAATCATAAAATCAATGATAGAGAATCGAATTCAATAACCATGAATCATAGATACTCGAATTTCAATAGAAGCATTGGGTTAAAATCCATATGATTGAATTTAGATGTAGGGAATGAGGGAAAAATCAGTTCAACACTATGATTAGCCTCACATACTTGGAAGAACTAAATTCTTGGAGAAATTTGAAAAATATGCTCGAAACCCTAGCTTTTCTCCTCTTGAACATTGCTCTAAGACATCAAAGTAACTGTGAGGGTTAAACGATGGAATAATACTAAAAAAGACCTTAAGTAGGTGTAAAACCATTGGGGCTTAGGCTTAGAAGGATTGGAAAAAGATGAAAATAACCCTCTTCGAAAATTGGCAGATGTTGTGTATGGGACCATGTACGATCTGTGAAACTTCTACGGGTCGTAGAAGCCTCTCATAGAAAGCTTCTCTTAACTCAGAGGTTTCTAAAATTGGGTGTATGGAATCGATCTATGTACCATAGACCATTATACGGGTCATATTGAGGGATCATAGAAATCAGCTTAGAAGGAGTCTCAAGACTTTGCTTTTATGCGTCTATCTACTATCATGGTCTAAATTAGGACCATGATGGCGCCTACTAAAACCGGAGAGTAGGAAAGCTAACCAACCAAATATGTGGAACTCAAACATCAAATAAATAAATAAACAACAACATAAGAAGGTAGAAGCAGGAATAATATAACAAAGGAGATCAAACCATGGTATAGATGTGTAAATACAATATAAAATATACAAAAAGGCTTGAAAGTTACCAAAATGAAAAACTGACACTAGAAATATCCTCAAACCTAGTTCACCTATACAGGAGCTACTAAGTATAAAAGGCTAAAATAATATATGCATTACAGAACTGACTATCCAAAATACTAAGTACAAGCCAGTACAAAAGAAGAAAGGTGGCAAGTCTCTAAACGTCGGGAGCTCACCACTATCTGGATTTGTGTCAGCCATGAATGATCAGGCGCACGCTAGAGGTGGCTCGAACTGAGAGCTGTATCAAAAGATATAGAAGTGCATTATGAGTACAAAAACATGAGGTACCTAGTCGGCATCATAGGCCGACTGATCTCAAAAAGAATAAATATATATAAGAAGCAAAATAATACTAATAATAACATAAATGCGTCATAATCTACAACTACGGGTGCATAGGTGTACTGGGAGAACATACTAAGGTCAAATAACCAAGCAACAATGGATAAACAAAATAAATGTCTTAACTTGCACAATACATGAAAAATATAAAAGATATAACATAGCAAAGATATAAAAATAACCCCAAAAAAATTATGGAACATTCAGAATAACCCTCGAGCTCATCAATATCAAGATAATAACCCGTAATATGTATCAAAGGGCTGCCCAGAATTAACACCTTGGACTTATCAACAGTGAATATAATAGTGTAGCCCAAAGTCAATAAAAGGGCCTCTCGAAATGATACCTCAAGCTCATCAATAGCAGGAAACACCATAATCAATAAGATTTGACTAATTTGAAATCCTTATACTTACCTATTAACCAAAAGCTTAGTCCTTTCATTGATTTATCCATCTGAGGGGAAAATCTCTGATTTTAGTCAACAGTGAAGCAACCAAGGAAAGTAATACATCAAAAGGGTCATGTATCACTCAAAATTGGGTAAAACTCCCGCCAAGGGAATTAATTTACTAACCTGCATTTCCAGCATACAAAAAGTACGGCGTTGGGTCTAACATTTCAATAACTCAAGCAAACAAAACACAATTATCACCCAAAATCTCACCAAAAAGAGCAACCAAAACAAAACAAGTCAAACGAGCGGCAACGTAAGTTCAAGTCACCTAGAAGCAAGTTCTAAGGATACTAAGTGATACAAACAAATCAAGAAAACACCTAAACTAAGGCTTTAATAACTAAGGATCCAGCCTAGCACCAACGATGGTCATCGACTCCTAATATACTCAAAAAGGCTACTAACACCTAAAACCAACCTAATCATGCAATATTACTCATAATATTTTGACTCTAACCGATCCAAGTTGAAGGAAAATAAACATAGCCTAAATCAATTCCAACATGAACCACTAAATCGAAGCTTTTCCTTTTTGGGACGCCTACGAATGACGCCACTCTACCATATTATCGAAGAACGCATAAAAAAGCCAATGATACTCATATTACCATTATTAAAAATAGAACCAAAAATTGGGTCAAAAATTGACTTTAGCACCCACGCATGAAATTGAAAAACCAACTCCGTCACAAGGTCTCAAATTGCTCAATGAATTTGTGCCCCAAAAATGGGCACAATCCGAGCATCGAAAAGGCTCAAATCAGTCTAACCAAACTCAAGCCCTGCGAGGGTAAAAACTGGTAGAATTCAACAAAACATGCAATACTTACAAGATATTTTGGCCAAGAAAGAGTTCTAAAACATCCCAGCAAAAGTTTCCAACATAATGCAATAAGAATTATCAAAAAATTCTAAGAATTGCTCTCAAAATCCCAAATTTTATAAGTCCCAAAATGGGATTTGAGATGTTGAAACGGGTATTTTATTTTACTGAAAATGGTGAATTTTTTCTTTGCGATCGTGGGACCCAAGTCCACTATCACAAGGCTTAAAAAATTTTCCCTTCGCAATCATGGTATTCATCTCAATAATCGCAATGACTAGTGACCCCCACCTTCGCGATTGCAACCCCTGGCTCACGAATGCGAAGAGTAAAATGGCTTTTACTAGCTGTTTAGCTGGTGCTGAACTTTGAGGAATTGAGATTTCTCCCGATGGTGGTCCGTAATTCATTTAGAACCCCATCAATGCAAACAAATTATGCTACCCAACATTTTCAAAGAAAACACATAAGATGCCCCAAATGGCAAAAATGTCATTTCGAGCACCTTGGGAACCAAATCATAGGTCTATCTAGATAAAACTCAACGTTTCGGAGCTAACCATGGTGATGAGTACATTTAGTCAAAATGTTAACCAAAGTCAAACTTAGCCAAAATATTAAAGTTAAAACAACAAATTGCACAAACTCAAAATAAAGACTCCAAAACCCTAATCAACCTTCCTTCTAGACCAAAAAAGAACTTTCAGAGTTGATGGAACTGTCGAAATTTCTATACGATGAACAAAAAATTAGATGATGAAAAAAGTCGACTCATTTCACTTTAAACCTCTAAAAGGGAAAAACTCACAGAAAGATCACCCAACCACTGCGAGGAGCGTGCCATCCATCTCAACATCACATAAAAGCTATAGAGAAGCTATGATAAGGGGTAAAATGGTAAAAATATATAAAAGCATGAAAATGACCTTGGAATTAACTACAATATCAACAACTAAAAGTACTTTCATCCTTGAATGTCAAAGGAAGAAAAGATACCTAATGGTTCAAAAGGTAAGGATATCGAGTTCGCATATCCCACTCAGTCTCCCAAGTAGCCTCCTCGATCGGATGATGCTTCCACTGGACTGTCACTAAGGGGATTTCCTTAGAACTTAGCTTCCTAACCTGCCTATCTAAAATAGCCATAGGCTTTTCCTCGAAAGCTGACTCACCAAGATGAACCGAATCCCATTGCGACACATGAGACTTATTTAGAATGTACCGCACCACCATGGAAAAATGAAATCCATAATGAAAACCTGAAAGTGCTGGGGGGAAAGTATAATTCATAAGCTGTTATACCCCACACTTTTGAACCTTGACACATGTCCCTAATTGTCTTGAAAGTAGCCATGAGACCCTTACTGTCCACACACACCAAACAACTCTAAGGAAAGAAGATTGTGATACCTCGCAAGAAGGAAGGTTGGAAATAGAGTCATAAGAATCCGAAAAGAGTTGGAAGCTAAGAAATGAGTCATAGGACTCGATTTACCTACGTAAGACAATAAGTTAAGAGTCTTATACACTTTAGTTGCTTAAGGATATATCAAGCTTATGTAGTGCGGATTACATCGGCTCTTAAGACAAGACGAGATTACGAACTCACGGGAAAGAGGAAAATAAGACACGTGGAAGCAAAAGGAGGTGCCACGTGGCAGCCTAAGGAAGTGACACATGGCATTACGTGACCCACCTACTTGGAGGTGGGCCCCACTAAGGACACGTGGCAGCCTGGGAGGCTAAGGGTGGATCTGTGGCCCAATAAGAGCTTGACACATGTCACCCTTAGGGGCTGACACGTGTCACTTCCTAAGGAACCATATATATATATATATATATGTGTTAATGACTCTTAAATCATTTGGAGTCCAAAAAAATCAGCCAAACATAGATAGAAAATGTGAGAGGAAGAGAGTACTACGGCAGCCATGGTTCAAGAAGAATTAAGGTAAGTTCTTCACTTTTCTTCCATGAATTAATTATCTATGATGTTCCCTAAGTACATGGATATGTATATATGTGTTTTATGATGTTTATGGAACCAAAATTTCAGCTTTACAATTGAAAAGTTGGAAGAAAAAGAAGAGAAAAATGTTAAAGGGGCAAGGAAGGAGGGCTACGGGTTTGGCCCTTTTGGGGTAAGCTTCCGGATTTTGTTCCATGAATTAATTATTTAAAGTGTTCCTAAGTTGTACATAGGTATTTAATAACATAAAATTTCAATTTGGGGAAGCGAAGAAGTAACACAAACAGCCCACCCAATTTCAGCGCATTTGGAGAAGTTCCTAGTTGCGCTTTGACAATTTTGGCTAAGTTCGGGCAAGGTAAGGTTTCTTCTTTCAATTTGGACTTTATGGTCGAATTGTCGTCAAAGTAAGGCATTGTTCTTGTGAGTTGTTGCTGTAGGGGTGTAATGTATTGTTTCAGGGAATAAATGAATTCTAAAAGGGGTGTGTATTCTTCTGGTTGCAGCCACATGACCCCTCATTTTGTATAGTTAAAGGTGTTACAAAATAATGGCTAGACGCCCTATTATGATATCGTATTTTTGAATAAGTCATTTGGAGTTTAGGTTGTATATTGTTGGTGTGAATTGCTGCAGGTTGTTGTTGTTGGTTGGATGTAGGTCTTAGGGACCTAATTGGAAATTTGTATAGGGAATATTGTAGGGTAGGTGCTGCCCAATTTTTGCTAATGCCTTAACAAACTAAAGAACTAGTCGAGGAAACGACTAAGGAAATAGGTTCCATTAATACTAATGTGTAACCTAAGATGCTGGAAAGTTAAGAAGGGTTGATATTCACATTACTTTTATTTTGGATAGGTTCAAAGGACAACGAGGCGAACAGGATAAGGAATAACTCAGACAAGGTATGTGAAGCTTTCTTTTGGCATATTTTTGGCATAAGTATGTAAAGCCTATCTTGTTTCTTCTTTTGGCATGTCTTCAAGTTATGTAATGAATGATATGATATTGAGGGTAAATCTACTCATAAATTCCAAGTGTAATTCACAGTCCTCATTTACTTCTTGATGAAAGCACTCTTACAGTAATTGAACTAGGGCTTCCCATGCCTTCCATACGTTAGGAAGTGATGAGTATGTAAGGCTATCCTTCCTTTCTCTTGGCGTGTCTTAGTCCTAAATATGATGTATATATAACATGTGGGGACGAATCTACTCACGAAGTTCTGAATATGATTCATGACACCTACCTACTTCTGGAGGTGAAAGCTCCTATGCTAATTGAGTTAGTGTCTCTCACGGTCTCCTAGATAATGGAAAGTAGAGGGTAAATAAAGCTAATTCCTTGCTCTTGGAATATCCATGATAGAAGTGCAATATGTATATCTGCGTATGCAAGTGGGGATAATCCCATTCATAAGGCCCCGAGCATACCTCCTGATTCTTATCCACTGCTGAATACTAGGATGCCTACAATAGGTAAATTATTGTCTCACAAACTCCTTTGGGATAGGAAGGGAGAAACAGGTGAGGCCTACCCTTTCTTTCTTTTGACATGTCTTAAAGAAAATGATACATGATACGAGCTCTAGAGTAAGTCCATTCTTAAGATCCAAATACGCTATATGTCTCACATTCACTCCTTGGCAGGAAAACTCTCATCGTAGTTGAGCTAACTTCCCTGAATCGTCTATATGTCGATTAATAGTGGGACTTAGAGCTCCTATTACTAAGGACTCTGTGATGACAGATGTTTATGATTTCCTGATGACGGTTGGCATTACCCAAAAATATGTCTATAATTCCTGAGACTTCACTTAATATAGCCCTAGTGGCACTCAAAGGGCACCTGAGATGATTATTATCCTGATCCAAGAATGATAGTTCAGTATGATTACCCTAGTGAGTCTCAAATAATGATCTACATATATATGATGATTATGACATCGAGTCCCCTAAAGGACCGGGTACGGTATATGATGATATAATGATAACACTGAGTCCCTTAATAAGCCGGGTATGGTATGTGATGATAAGATTATAACACCGAGTCCTCTAAAGGGCCGGGTATAGTATATGATGATATGGTAATAACACTGAGTCCCCTAATAGGCCGGGTACGGTATGTGATGATATGATTATAACACCGAGATCCATACTAGGTCGGGTACGGTATGATATGTAATGATAGATAGGCATGCATATGAAAACATAATAATGTAATTGTAACATATGCCACGACGCCGTATGCAATGACATGGTAACACCGAGTCCCCTAGCGGGCCGGATACAGTATATGAAGATGGTGTACATGCCCTTATGTTATAAGATGCAGGTATAGTGCCTTATTAATTGTTATACTTGTTCCCTATATCTCTATTTTAGTTGTTCTCTCAGTTATGATGCGTTATGCTTTATATACTTATTACATATATCGTACTGACCCCCTGTTCCTTGGGAGACTGCGTTTCATGCCTGCAGGTACAGATGTTCATTCTGGAGATCCGTCAGCTTAGGAGTTCCTCTCAGCTATGTCGAAGTGCTTTATTGTTCTGGAGCCTAATTTTTGATACTGGTCACTTAATGTATATGTTTGTATATTTAGAGGTATGACGGGGGTCTTGTCCCATCATATGTTGTTGTTACTATTCTTAGAGGTCTATAGACATATGGATGTAGGATGCTTGTAAGTTCGTTTTGATTGTGCCTATACGGCATTTTGTGAATATAGTTATGTTACAGCAGCCTTGTCGGCTTGCATGCCCTTATGTCCTATGAAACGAGTGAAAGAGGCCACATGTGCATGAAAAAGTTTTAATTCATTGGGGTTTTTGCGAGTAGTATCACCTTGTTCATAGTTCAGTATGACTACAACTGATAGGTAGATATACGGGGTCTAGGTCGGACCCTAGTCGCAACCTACGGGGTTGGGTCGTGATAGAAGTGGCATCAGAGTAGTTCGTCCTTAGAATGTCTACAGACCGTGTCTAGTAGAGTCTTGTTTATTGGTGTGTTGTGCACCATATCTATAGACAGGAGGCTATAGGACATTTAGGATGTTACTTTCTTTCATATCTAAGATCGTGCGATAGAGCCGAGCCATAGGAAATAAAATTCTTCATACTGACTTGCGAGTTTAGCAGGAGGATAACGCCGATAGAAGAAAGTAACTGACAATATTGGATGTTATGAAGCACGCAGGTAAGAAAAGGCACAAAAGACCTATGTCAGGTAAGGTGTTGCAATATAATTGATATATAAAATTGGAAAATGAAAGGAAAATTATACAGGAAAGTACAACAGGTGCAGTTCAAGGGGACATACGAGGTAAGTCCATGTTCATACTGCTAATGTGGGCGCCCTGTGTGGCTGCAATATGATACGATACGAATATATAATTGTGTGCCCTGTGAGGCATTGTTGGTATTTTCTGTGTGCAGTTATTGAGATAGTAAGAAATACAGAGGAAACTCTGCCCAAATTTTCCTAGAAATAAGAGGAGAATAAGATACAGGGCTATAGTATGTCTTGAAAGGTTGTTCTCACAACAATGATGATATTTGACTAAACGAGTATGGTTGACCTCAAGAAATAAGTTAATTGTTGAGTTAATGGCAATAGAAACTAGGAGGTCAATACTGGAATAGTAGAACGAATTTAGAAATGACCTATAAGCCAAAGAAGATGACTCAGAGAGGACTGATAGATCAGGAAAAAATGATATAGTAAGGCATCGCCTGAATTGATACATAGGGATAGACTATGACAAGTTATAGTTGAAGGAAGTAACAGTATGATTAAGACAAGAGTACGAGGGATAAAGAATTGTGATGGATATGAAGTGTTAATAAGACAGCTTGTGAAACATTAAGGATAATACTAACTAAGAAAGGTAGGTAGCCCATAGTAAGAATCATGAAGAAAGTCAAGCGGTGTTATACTATGGGACTAAATGTGACAGGGCACCAGGTGAATATAACAAAAACCATTGTGAGAATAAGTAAAGCTTAGTAAGGAAAGTTACAAATAAAGGTTGTGTGATGACAAAAAGGGTAGCTAGTACACGGAAATAAAGAGTAATATGGAATTTCTTCTGCCCAACAAAAAATGGAAATGAGTTGGAGGAATAATAGAGAAGTTATAATATAGGCATTCACGATAGATGTGATTAATTAAAGTATAAGTACACTCGAATGGGGAATTTGCACAAATTATGATCCCCCGCTAATTACTGATTGGGATGAATGGAATGTGGCTTTGAATGCACTGCTACATTATGGATATTACTCGAGTATCAATTGTTAGATGAGATTTTATACGATATATTCCTAATATTAAAGAACCCTATGGTTGTGCTAGGGTTTCCTATAAAGGCAACCTAACATATGGAAGATTTAACAGAACATGTAGATATGGTGCAGCATGTTAAATATGTTGGAGTGGAATCGTTCGCGTGTGAATAGCTAAAAATAAACAGAGGATGACATGGGTACACCCTGAAAGAGGGGAAGTGGACAAGAGAAGTACAAGCGTAAGAGAAAATCTACTGACGCTATCATATGTAAATGGGAACGCTTAAACTTCAAACGAGACCCCATAAGGGATGGACACAATTATACCCGTACTAATGCATCGGATTCCGTCAAAACTCGAAAGTTAAGCATGCTTGGACGAGAGTAGCACTGGGATGGGTAACCCTCTGGGAAGTGAGAAAGGGAACGAAACAAGTATGATAAACAGAGATTATAAAGGCGTGTTAGTACAATGACACATATAGAATAGAGTAAGCTAAGAGCAGAAAAGAGTATGACTGAAATACAATGCAACTCATGAAAATGGCACAAGAATAGTTGTGCAGCTTACGAACATTGGCATACTAAGAGCGAGGTCAAATGATTACTCGATAAAAGAAAGTTAGTAATAGCAATGTGATTGCCATATTTAGAATTTATTAAAGAAAAGTGTAAGATGGTTTGAGGCAGAACTACTAAGATATAATCGGTATTAAGAGAAAAAGCCATAGTGGAGCCCTTACCTCGATCGAAGGAGGTAAGCCGCTAGTATAGCGACACTAAAGCATTTTCTGAATGGCTCTACGTACCTACACACATTTGTGTAAGAATTACAATATAACGTGTGGTAATAAAACTAGAAGGAAGATCTGAGTAAAGGAGCAAGATAGCATACCTAAGGTGTTACAAGTTGAATTAAGAGGAGTTGTATAATGGCTTAAACGAAGAGGAGCATCAGAGGCTTGATAGCCTGTAATGGGGGATGGGAATCCCGACTCGGAAATGGAAGGTGATTAATGTAGGTTATAGTGCAGGCTGACCTCGCACTCTACAGAAGTATAAGTTCATATGGTTATGGTAGATAAACGGACAAAATTAACCCATTTCCTTCCAGTTAGGAAGGTATATTCAACTAAGGGTTATACGAGATGACATAGCAAGGAAACAATAAGATTTCACGGGGTTCCCACATCTATTATCTCGGACGGGGAAGTTCAACATATGGCTAATTACTGGAGATCATTCCAGTAAGGATTAGGAACACAGGTGAATCTTAGTACGATATTTTTCCCTTCGACTAAAGAATAGGCCCAAAGGGGATCCTGTAAATTATTGATGAAGTAAACCTTAATCCGGGAGAAGCTATCGATTAGAAGCCTAAAGTCGGCAAAAAGTGGATATATTAATCCTTCTTAGGGCATTTGTAGAATAGATAAAGCTGCCTATGAGTGGGACCTACCGTCCGATTTGAAATAATACATTCAGTTTTCACAGATCAATGCTCAGCAAGAATATGAACGACGCTCCCAGAATATTTCCCGTGGAGGAGGTCCACATAACAGGGAGTTATCCTATGAGGGGCAACCTATTTCCATTTGGGATTAGTAGATTAAACGGGTTTCGAACTAAGGACATAGCTTCCATCAAGGTACTGTAGTGGAATAAGAATCGTGAAGCCATAACCTGGGAAGTTAAAGAGGACATGAAACACAGGTTTCCGTACCTATTCCTGATGTCTAAAGATAACCCCCAGTCCTGGAACTTGTATATTAATTACTTGGATGAAAATGTATGTTATTCCAGTAGAAAGGAATCTCCCTATGATCTGTATAAAGTCTTAAGTGAAATTTATTTAACATTCGGGGATGAATATTGTAAAGGGGGGAAGGATGTTATACTCCACACTTTTGAACCATGACACGTGTCCCTAATCATCTTGAAAGTAGCCATGCGACTCTTACTGTCCACACACACCAAACAACTCTAAGGAAAGAAGATTGTGATACCTCGCGAGAAGGAAGGTTGGAAATAGAGTCATAAGAATCCGGAAAGAGTTGGAAGCTAAGAAATGAGTCATAGGACTCGATTTACCTACGTAACCCACTAAGTTAAGAGTATTATACACCTAAGTTGCTTAAGGATATATCAAGGTTACGTAGTTTAGATTACATTGGCTCTTAAGACAAGACGAGATTATGAACCCATGGGGGAGAGGAGAAGGCAACATATGGCAGCAAAAGGAGGTACCACGTGGCAGCCTAGGGAAGTGCCACATAGAAGCAGGTGACCCACCTTCTTGGGTTCAAGTAGGTGACCCACCTAATTGGGGGTGGGCCCCACCAAGGAGACGTGGCAGACTTGGAGGCTAAGGATGGATCCGTGGCCCAATAAGGGCTTGACACGTGTCACCCTTAGGGGATGACACGTGTCACTTCCTAAGGAACCATATATATATGTGTTAATGACTCTTAAGTCATTTGGAGTCCAAAAAAATCAGCCAAACATAGAGAGAAAATGTGAGAGGAAAGAGTACTACGACAGCCATGGTTCAAGAAGAATTAAGGTAAGTTCTTCACTTTTCTTCCGTGAATTAATTATCTACGATGTTCCCTAAGTACGTGGATATGTATATATGTGTTTTATGATGTTTATGGAGCCAAAAATTCAGCTTTACAATTGGAAAGTTGGAAGAAAAAGAAGAGAAAAAATGTTAAAGGGGCAAGGAAGGAGGGCTACGGGTTTGGCCCTTTTGGGGTAAGTTTCCGGGTTTCGTTCCATGAATTAATTATTTAAAGTGTCCCTAAGTTTTATAATGGGTTTTTATAACATAAAAGTTCAATTTGGGGTAGCGAAGAAGTAACACAAACAGCCCGCTCAATTTCAGAGCATTTGGAGAAGTTTCGAGTTGCACTTTGACAATTTTGGCTAAGTTCGGCTAAGGTAAGGTTTCTCCTTTCAATTTGGACTTTATGGTGTTGTTATGGAGTGTATTATACACCTTCTGTGTGGCTGGAAACGTGAAAACCGTATAGAAATGCTTGGCGTTGAAGACAATCCATATTGTAGTCATTATAGTCGAATTTTCGTCGAAGTAAGGCATTGTTCTTGTGAGTTGCTTCTGCAGGGGTGTAATGTATTGTTGCAGGGACTAAATGCATTCTAAAAGGGGTGTGTATTCTTCCGGTTTCATCCACATGACCCCTCGTTTCGTATAGTTAAAGGCGTTCCAAAATAAAGGCTAGACGCCCTATTGTGATATCGTATTTTTGAATAAGTCGTTTGGAGTTTATGTTGTATATTGTTGGTGTGAATTGCGGAAGGTTGTTGTTGTTGGTTGGCTGTAGGTCTTAGGGACCTAATTGGAAATTCAGATAGGGCATATTGTAAGGGAGGTACTGCCCAATTTTTGCTAACGCGTTAACAAACTAAAGAACTAGTCGAGGAAACGACTAAGGAAATAGGTTCCATTAATACTAAGGTTTAACCTAAGATGCTGGGAAATTAAGAAAGTTTGATATTCATATTACTTTTATGTTGGATAGGTTCAAAGGAGGACGAGGCGAACAGGATAAGAAATAACTCAGACAAGGTATGTGAAATATTTTTTTGGCATGTTTTGGGCATAAGTATGTAAAGCCTATCTTGTTTCTTCTTTTGGCATGTCTTCAAGTTAAGTAATGAATGATATTATATTGAGGGTAAATATACTCATAAATGCCAAGCATAATTCACGGTCCTCATTTACTTCTTGATGAAAGCACTCTTACAGTAATTGAACTAGGGCTTCTCACGCCTTCCATACGTTAGGAAGTGATGAGTATGTAAGGCTATCCTTCCCTTATCTTGGCGTGTCTTAATCCTAAATATGATGTGTATATAACATGTGGGGACTAATCTACTCACGAAGTTCCGAATATGATTCACGACCCCTACCTACTTCTGGAGGTGAAAGCTCCTATGCTAATTGAGTTAGTGTCTCTCACGGTCTCTTATATAATGGAAAGTAGAGGGTACGTAAAGCTAATTCCTTTCTCTTGGCATATCCGTGATAGAAGTTCAATATGTATATTTGCGTATGCAAGTAGGGATAATCCCATTCATAAGGCCCCGAGCATACCTCCTGATTCTTATCCACTGCTGAATACTAGGATGCCTACGATAGGTGAATTATTGTCTCTCAAACTCCTTTGGGATAGGAAGGGACAAACAGGTGAGGCTACCCTTTATTTCCTTTGACAAGTCTTAAAGAAAACGATACATGATACGAGCTCTAGAGTAAGTCCATTCTTAAGCTCCAAATACGTTATTTGTCTCACATTCACTCCTTGGCAGGAAAAATCTCATCGTAGTTGAGATAACTTCCCTAAACCGTCAATATGTCGATTAATATTGGGACTTAGACTCCTATTCCTAAGGACTCTGTGATGACAAATGTTTATAATTTCCTTAAGCCGATTGGCATTACCCTAAAATATGTCTATAATTCCTGAGACTTCACTTAATATAGTCCTAGTAGCACTCAAAGGGCACCTGAGATGATTATTATCCTGATCCACGAATAATAGTTCAGAATGATTACCCTAGTGAGTCTCAAATAATGATCTACCTATATATGATGATTATGACACCGAGTCCTCTAAAGGACCGAGTACGGTATATGATGATAACATCGAGTCCCCTAATAGGCCAGGTACGGTATGTGATGATATAATTATAACACCGAGTCCCCTAAAGGGCCAGGTACGGTATATGATGATATGGTAATAATACCGAGTCCCCTAATGGGCCGGGTATGGTATGTGATGATATGATTATAACACCGAGACCCATACTGGGCCGAGTATGGTATGATATATAATGATAGATAGGCATGCATGTGAAAACATAATAATGTAATCATAACATATGACACGACACCATATGCGATGACATGGTAACATCGAGTCCTCTAGTGGGCCGGATAAAGTATATGAAGATGGTGTACATTCCCTTATGTTATAAGATGCAGGTATAGTGCCTTATTAACTGTTATACTTGTTCTCTGCATCTCTATTTCAGTTGTTCTCTCAGTTATGATGTGTTATGCTTTATATACTCAGTACATATATCATACTGACCCCCCATTCCCCGGGGGGCTGCGTTTCATGCCCGCACGCACAGATGTTTATTTTGGAGATCCGTCAGTTTAGGAGTTCCTCTCAGCTATGTCGGAAGTGCTTGAGCATTCTGGAGCCTAATTTTTTATACTGGTCACTTAATGTATATGTTTGTACATTCAGAGATACGGCGGGGGCCCTATCCCACCATATATTGCTGTTACTATTTCTAGAGGTCTATAGACATATGGATGTGGGATGTTTGTGAGTTCGTTTGGATTGTGCCTATACGACATTTTGTGAATATAGTTATGTTACAGCAGCCTTGTCGGCTTGCATGCCCTCATGTGCTATGAAACGAGTGAAAGAGGTCACACGTGCACGAAAAAGTTTTAACTCATTGGGGTTTTTGCGAGTAGTATCACCTTGTTCATAGTTCAGTATGACTACAACTGATAGGTAGGTATACGGGGGTCTAGGTCGGACCCCAGTTGCGACCTACGGGGTTGGGTCATGACAGAAGTAGTATCAAAGCAGTTCGTCCTTGGATTGTCTACAGATCGTGTCTAGTAGAGTCTTGTTTATTGGTGTGTTGTGCACTATATCTATAGACAGGAGGCTATATGATATTTAGGATGTTACTTCCTTTCATATCTAAGATCGTGCGATAGAGCTGAGCCATAGGAAATGAAATTCCTCATACTAACCTGCGAGTTTAGAAGGAGGACAACGCCGATAAAAGAAAGTAACTGACAATATTAGATGTTACGAAGCACGCAAGTAAGCAAAGGCACGAAGGACCTATGTCAGGTAAGGTGTTGCAATACAATTGATATATAAAGTTGGAAAATGAAAGGAAAATTATATAAGAAAGTGCAACAGGTGCAGTTCAAGGGGACATACGAGGTAAGTCCATGTTCATACTGCTAATGTGGGCGCCCTGTGTGGCTGCGATATGATACGATATGAATATATATATGTATGCCCTGTGAGGCATTGTTGGTATTTTCTTTATGCAGCTGTTGAGATAGTAAGAAATACAGAGGAAATTCTGCCCAAATTTTCCTAGAAATAAAAAGTGAATGAGATATAGGGATGTAGTATGTCTTGAAAGGTTGTTCTCACAACAATGATGAGATTTGACTAAACAAGTATGGCTGACCTCGAGAAATAAGTTAATTGTTGAGTTAATGGCAATAGAAACTAGGAGGTCAATACTGGAATAGTAGAACGAAGTTAGAAAGGACCTATAAGCCAAAGAAGATGACTCAGAGAGGACTGATAGATCATGATAAAAAGATATAGTAAGGAATCGCCTGAATTGATACATAGGGATAGACTATGACAAGTTATAGTTGAAGGAAGTAACAGTATGATTAAGACAAGAGTACGAGGGATAAAGAATTGTGACGGATATGAAGTGTTAATAAGACAGGTTATGAAACATTAAGGATAATACTAACTAAGAAAGGTAGGTAGCCCATAGTAAGAATCATGAAGAAAGTCAAGCGGTGTTATACTATGGGACTGAATGTGATAGGGCACCAGGTGAATATAATAAAAACCATTGTGAGAATAAGTAAATATTAGCAAGGAAAGTTTCAAATAAAGGTTGTGTGATGACAAAAAAGGTAGCTAGTATAAGGAAATAAAGAGTAATATGGAATTCCTTGCGCCCAACCAAAAATGGAAATGAGCTGGAGGAATAATAGAGAAGTTATAATATAGGCATTCAAGATAGATGTGATTAATTAAAGTATAAGTACACTCGAATGGGGAATTTGCACTAATTATGAGCCCCCGCTAATTACTAATTGGGATGGATGGAATGTGGCTTTGAATGCACTGCTACATTACTGATATTACTCGAGTATCAATCGTTAGATGAGATTTTATACAATATATTCCAAATACTAAAGCACCCTACGATTGTGCTAGGGTTTCCTATAAAGGCAACCTAACATTTGGAAAATTTAACAGAACATGTAGATATGGTGCAGCACATTAAATATGTTGGAGTGGAATCATTCGCGTGTGAATAGCTGAAAATAAACAGAGGATGACATGGATATACCCTGAAAAAGGGGAAGTGGATAAGAGAAGTACAAGTGTAAGAAAAAATCGACTAACGCTATCATATGTAAATGGGAGCGCTTAAACTTCAAACGAGACCCCATAAGGGATGGACACGATCATACCCGCACTAATGCACCGGATTTTGTCAAAACTCTAAAGTTAATCGTGTTTGGACAAGAGTAGCACTGGGATGGGTGACCTCCTGCGAAGTGAGAAAGAGAACGAAACAAGTATGACTAAAAGATATTATAAAGGCGTGTTAGTACAATGACACATATAGAACAGAGTAAGCCAAGAGCAGAAAAGATTATGACTGAAATACAATGCACCTCGTGAAAATGGCACAAGAATAGTTGTGCAACTTACGAACATTGGCATACTAAGAGCGAGGTCAAATGATTACTCGATAAAAGGAAGTTAGTAATAGCAATGTGATTGCCATATTTAGAATTTATTAAAGAAAAGTGTAAGATGGTTTGAGGCAGAACTACTAAGATATAATCGGTATTAAGAGCAAAAGCCATAGTGGAGCCCTTACCTCGATCGAAGGAGGTAAGCCGCTAGTATAGCGACACTAAAGCATTTTCTGAATGGCTCTACATACCTACACACATTTGTGTAAGAATTACAATATAACGTGTGGTAATAAAACTAGAAGGAAGATCTGAGTAAATGAGCAAGATAGCATACCTAAGGTGTTACAAGTTGAATTAAGAGGAGTTGTATAATGACTTAAACGAAGAGGAGCATCGGAGGCTTGATAGCCTATTATGGGGGATGGGAATCCCAACTCGAAAATGGAAGGAGATTAATGTAGGTATTAGTGTAGGCTGACCTCGCACTCTACAGAAGTATAAGTTCATATGGGTTATGGTAGATAAGCTGACAAAATTAACCCATTTCCTTCCAATTAGGAAGGTATATTCAACTAAGGGTTATGTGAGATGACATAGCAAGGAAAAAATAAGATTTCACGGGGTTCCCACATCTATTATCTCAGACAGGGAAGTTCAACGTATGGCTAATCGCTGGAGATCATTCTGGTAAGGATTGGGAATACAGGTGAATCTTAGTACGACATTTTTCCCTTCGATTAATGGATAGGCCCAGAGGGGATCTAGTAAATTATTGATGAAGTAAAGCTTAATCCGGTACAAGCTATAGATTAGAAGCCTAGAGTCGGCAAGAAGGTGATACATTAATCCTTTTCAGGGTATTTGTAGAATAGATAAAGCTGCCTATGAGTGGGACCTACCATACAATTTGAAATATTACATTCAGTTTTCACAAATCAATGCTCTGCAAGAATGTGAACGACGCTCCCAGAATATTTCCCGTGGGGGAGGTCCACGTAATAGGGAGTTATCTTACGAGAGGCAACCTATTTCCATCCGGGATCAGTAGATTAAAAAGGTTGCGAACTAAGGACATAGCTTTTGTCAAGGTACTGTAGTGGAATAAGAATTGTGAAGCCATAACTTGGGAAGTTAAAGAGGACATGAAACACAGGTGTCCGTACCTATTCCTGATGTCTACAGATAACCCCTAGTCCTGGATATTAATTACTTGGATGAAAATGTATGTTATTCCAGTAGAAAGGAATCTCCCTATGATCCGTATAAATTCTTAAGGGAAATTTATTTAACATTCGGGGACGAATGTTCTAAAGGGGGGAAGGATGTTATACCCTGCACTTTTGAACTTTGACATGTGTCCTTAATTGTCTTAAAAGTAGCCATGAGACCCTTACTATCCACACACACCAAACAACTCTAAGAAAAGAAAATTGTGATACCTCGCGAGAAGGAAGGTTGGAAATAGAGTCATAAGAATCCGAAAAGAGTTGGAAGCTAAGAAATGAGTCATAGGACTCAATTTACCTACGTAAGCCACTAATTTAAGAGTCTTATATACTTAATTTGCTTAAGGATATATCAAGCTTATGTAGTGCAGATTACATCGGCTCTTAAGATAAGACGAGATTACGAACCCATGGGGGAGAAGAGAAGGCGACACATGGAAGCAAAAGGAGGTGCCATGTGGAAGCCTAGGGAAGTGCCACATGGAAGAAGGTGACCCACCTTATTGGGGTCAAGTAGGTGACCCACCTACTTGGGGGTGGGCCCCACCAAGGACACATGGCAGCCTTGGAGGCTAAGGGCGAATCTGTGGCCCAATAAGGTCTTGACACATGTCATCCTTAGGGGATGACATGTGTCACTTCATAAGGAACCATATATATATATGTGTTAATGACTCTTAAGTCATTTGGAGTCCAAAAAAATCAGCAAAACATAGAGAGAAAAGGGGTTGTTCTTGTGAGTTGCTGCTGCAGGGGTGTAATGTATTGTTGCAGGGACTAAATGCATTCTAAAAGGGGTGTGTATTCTTCTGGTTTCCTCCACACGACCCCTCATTTCATATAGTTAAAGGCGTTACAAAATAAAGGCTAGACGCCCTATTGCGATATCGTATTTTTGAATTAGTCATTCGGAGTTTATGTTGTATATTGTTGGTGTGAATTTCTGTAGGTTGTTGTTATTGGTTGGATGTAGGTCTGAGGGACCTAATTGGAAATTTGGATAGGGCATATTGTAGGGGAGGTGCTTCCCAATTTTTGCTAACGCCTTAACAAACTAAAGAACTAGTCGAGGAAACGACTAAGGAAATAGATTCCATTAATACTAAGGTGTAACCTAAGATGCTGGAAAGTTAAGAAGGGTTAATATTCATATTACTTTTGTTTTGGATAGGTTCAAAGGACGACGAGGCGAACAGGATAAGGAATAACTAAGACAAGGTATGTGAAGCTTTCTTTTGGCATGTTTTTGGCATAAGTATGTAAAGCCTATCTTGTTTCTTCTTTTGGCATGTCTTCAAGTTAAGTAATGAATGATATGAGATTGAGGGTAAATCTACTCATAAATGCCAAGCGTAATTCACGGTCCTCATTTACTTCTTGATGAAAGCACTCTTACAGTAATTGAACTAGGGCTTCTCATGCCTTCCATACGTTAGGAAGTGATGAGTATGAAAGGTTATCCTTCCCTTCTCTTGGCGTGTATTAGTCCTAAATATGATGTGTATATAACATGTGGGGACGAATCTACTCACGAAATTCTGAATATTATTCACGACCCCTACCTACTTCTGGAGGTAAAAGCTCCTATGCTAATTGAGTTAGTGTCTCTCACGGTCTCCTAGATAATGGAAAGTAGAGGGTACATAAAGCTAATTCCTTGCTCTTGATATTTCCATAATAGAAGTGCAATATGTATATTTGCGTATGCAAGTAGGGATAATCCCATTCATAAGGCCCCGAGCATACCTCCTGATTCTTATCCACTGCTGAATACTAGGATGCCTACGATAGGTGAATTATTGTCTCTCAAACTCCTTTGGGATAGGAAGGGAAAAACAGGTGAGGCCTACCCTTTCTTTCTTTTGACATGTCTTAAAGAAAACGATACATGATACGAGCTCTAGAGTAAGTCCATTCTTAAGATCCAAATACGCTATATGTCTCACATTCACTCCTTGGCAGGAAAACTCTCATCGTAGTTGAGCTAACTTCCCTGAATCGTCTATATGTCGATTAATAGTGGGACTTAGAGCTCCTATTCCTAAGGACTCTGTGATGACAGATGTTTATTATTTCCTTAAGCCGGTTGGCATTACCCTAAAATATGTCTATAATTCCTGAGACTTCACTTAATATAGCCCTAGTGGCACTCAAAGGGCACTTGAGATGATTATTATCCTGATCCACGAACAATAGTTCAGTATGATTACCCTAGTGAGTCTAAGATAATGATCTACCTATATATAATGATTATGACACTGAGTCCCCTAAAGGGTCGGGTAGGGTATATGATGATATGATGATAACATCGAGTCCCCTAATGGGCCGAGTACGATATGTGATGATATGATTATAACACCGAGTTCCCTAAAGGGTCGGGTATGGTATATGATGATATAGTGATAACACTGAGTCCCCTAATGGGCCGGGTATAGTATGTGATGATATAATTATAACACCGAGACCCATACTGGGTCGGGTACGGTATGATATATAATGATAGATAGGCATGCATGTGAAAACATAATAATGTAATCGTAACATATGACACAATGCCATATGCGATGACATGGTAACTTCGAGTCCTCTAGTGGGCCGGATAAAGTATATGAAGATGGTGTACATACCCTTATTGTATAAGATGCAGGTATAGTGCCTTATTAACTGTTATACTTGTTCCCTGCATCTCTATTTCAGTTGTTCTCTCAGTTATGATGCGTTATGCTTTATATACTCAGTACATATATCGTACTGACCCCCATTCCCCGGGGGGCTGCGTTTCATGCCCGCAGGCACAGATGTTCATTCTAGAGATCCGTCAACTTAGGAGTTCCGCTCAGCTATGTCAGAAGTGCTTCACTGATTTAGAGCCAAATTTTTGATACTGGTCACTTAATGTATATGTTTGTACATTCAAGGATACGGCGGGGGCCCTGTCCCACCATATATTGCTATTACTATTCCTAAAGGTCTGTAGACATATGGATGTGGGATGTTTGTGAGTTCGTTTTGATTGTACCTATATGGCATTTTGTGAATATAGTTATGTTACAGCAGCCTTGTCGGCTTGCATGCCCTTATGTGCTATGAAACGAGTGAAAGAGGCCACACGTGCATGAAAAGGTTTTAACTCATTGGGGTTTTTGCTAGTAGTATCACCTTGTTCATAGTTCCATATTACTACAACTTATAGGTAGGTATATAGAGGTCCAAGTCGGACCCCAGTCACGACCTACGGGGTTGGGTTGTGATATAAGCTACCTCTCCTATTCGCCTCAGGATCTCAAAAGGGCCAATAAACCTAAGGGTAACCTTATCCCTCCTTCTGAATCTTAGCACGCTCTTCATGGGTGATACTCGTAGAAATACTCGATCTCCAACCATAAAATCCAAAGGTCGAACCCTCTAATTAGAATAAATCATCTGCCTACTATAGGCAGTAAGGATTCTCTCCTAGATCAAACAAACTTTATCCATCAAATCACGTAGCAAATCAGTGCCCCAAGGCATAAACTCAAAAGCATCAAACCACCCCGCTGGAGAACAACATCTCTTACCATACAATGCCTTAAAAGGTGCCATTTAGATGATTGAATGGTAGCTATTATTCTATGTGAACTCTGCCAATGCTAAAGACTGGTCCCACTAACCCCCAAAATCAATAACACAAGCTCATAGCATGTCTTCCAAAACTTGAATAGTCCTCTTTGACTGACCATCAGTCTGGGGGTGAAAAGTTATGCTAAGCTCAACTCGAGTAACCAACTCTATCTAAATAGACCTTAAAAAATTTGAAGTGAATTGAGTACCATAATCTGAAATGATAGATATTGGCACCCAGGCAATCGTACCACCTTTCTAATGTAAATCTGGGACAACTTCTCTAAAATGTAGGTAGTCTAAAGTAGTAAGAAGTGAGCAGACTTTGTCAATCGATCTACGATAAACCAAATTGAATCAAAGCCTCGAGAGGTACATGGTAAGCCCACTACAAAGTCTACAACTATTCGTTCCCACTTCCACTCTAAAATGGGTAACCGCTGGGTCAAACCACCTAGCCTCAAATGCTCGAACTTATCTTTTTGACAGTTGAAGCACCTAGCTACAAAAGCTAAAATGTCTTACTTCATCCCACACCACCAGTTTGCTGCACCAGGATGAATGGAATATCTAGAACAATAGGCCTCTCCAAGAATCAGCATGACAAAATTTCCAACTATAGGAACACAGATGCGACCCTCTATCCTCAAAATGCCCTCCAAATCTAAGGTTACCTTCCTAGCCTCCCCACTGATCACCTTATCATGAATCACCCTTAGTTGTGGTTCATCAAACTGCTTTTCCTGAATTATCTCGATTAAGAGAGACCAAGCCTTTACACAAGCAAGTACCCTACCTGACTTAGAAATATCAAGATGAACCATCTGGTTAGCTAAGGACTAAATATCCAAAGTTAAAGGTCACTCCTCAACTGATAGGAATCCTAAACTACCCATACTCACTGCCTTCCAGCTCAAAGCATCTGCTAGTACATTTGCTTTGCTGGGGTGATAGAGAATATTGACATCATAGTCTTTCAATAACTCCAACCACCTTCTCCATCTCAAATTAAGATCCTTCTAGCTGAAGATGTACTGGAGACTACAGTGGTAAGTGTAGATCTCACAATGGGCTCCATACAAATAATACCTCCAAATCTTCAATGCAAAGACTACCGTCGCTAACCCAAATCATATGTAGGGTTATTTCGATGATGCACTTTCTGCTGCCTGGAAGCATATGCAATAACTCTACCTTACTGCATTAGAATGCAACTGAAGCCAACACCTACAGCATCACAATATACTGTAATTCCTTGGCCCTCATAAACAAAAGTAAGAATCGGAGCTGAATTTATTAAGGAATTGAGCTTCGAAAAGCTCACCTCATACTTGTCAGGCCAATGGAAAGGAATATTCTTCTTAGTTAATTTGGTTAAAGGTGTTGGGATAGAAGAGAATCCCTCCACAAAACACTTGTAGTATCTTGCCAACCCAATAAAACTATGAACCTCTATAGGAGAAGTAGGCCTAGCCCAATCACGAGCTGCTACTATCTTCGTTGGATTTACCATAATCCCATATTTGGACACCACATGCCCTAATAAAGCCATAGACTCAAGCCAAAATTCCCACTTAGTAAATTTTTCATACAACTACTGATCTTGCAAGGTCTGAAGTACTATCCTTACATGCTGCTAATGCTTTTCTCTGCTTCCAAATCAGACCTGGATATCATCGATGAATACAATAATGAAAGACTCCAAGTAGAGTCTGAAGAAATGGTTCATCAAATCCATGAATATTGTGGGGGCGTTCTTCAACCTAAAATACATGACTAAGAACTCATAGTGGTCATATCGAGTCCTAAAAGTAGTCTTAGGGATGTTTGCCTCCCTAATCCTCAACTAGTGATACATCGATCTTAAGTCTATCTTTAGAGGATACTGCTGGACCCTGGAGCTTATCAAATAAGTCATCAATATGCAGCATCAGATACCTATTCTTGATGGTCACATTGTTCAGCTGATTGTAATCAATACATATACGTGAGGTACCATCCTTATTGTTTAAAAACAGGAACACGAGAACCCTAGAAAGACACACTAGGCCAAATAAACCCCTTACTCAAGAGATTCTGGAGCTACACCTTAAGCTCACTTAACTCAACTAGAGCCATCTGGTATGGTGGAATAGAGAGTGGTTGTGTACCTAACTCAATATCAAAGCCAAAATCAATATCACACTCAGGAGAAAGACTAGGTAGATTTGTGGGAAAAATATCAGGGAACTCTCAAACTATTGGAACATAATCAACAAAAGGAGTGTCAACACTAGTGTTACGAATCCATTTCCTACAAACGACTGAGACCTAAGGAAGAATAGCACACCACAGGGCATATGACTAGCTGCACCTATCCACACAATTGGAGGGATATTGAGCATACACAAGGTGACAGTCTTAGAGAAGCAATACAAAATTGCATGATTAGTAGAAAACCAATTCATGACTAGAATCAAGTTAAAGTATACCATATATAGCATAATCAAGTTTGTTCTAGTATCATACCCTAATATGGTCACAACACAGGATTAATACACTTGATCCACTACTAAAGTATTACCTATGGAGGTAGCTACATGCATAGGCACAAGCAATGACTCACACAAAACATCCCATTGAGTATCATAATGAGGAGACACATACGAGTAAGTAAACCTTGGATTAAATAAAGCATAAGCAGGTTAATGAGAGACGGAGATCATATTTGTGATGATAATATCTAATGCCACTATCTTCGACCTAGACAAAAAAACATATATACAGTTGCGTCCACCTCTACCACCTGTCTGGCCTACCTAGGGATAATTGTTAGTACCCTAAGAATTACCTCTATCACTTGTGCACCTTCTCTAGGAACCTAATATGAGGCCCTAAGGGCCTGAACCTATTGACCCTATGGACCCTGCTAAATCTGGTGTCTGCAATGGTTGATCTTAGGACACTTCCTGGAAAAGTAGCCTACCACATCGCACTCATAGCATGACCCTATAAATGAACCTTCCTGTGATGTCCCAGCTGACCCTAAATGTCCATCAGGACATGAATACCTAAAATTCAGACCCAGAGTAGATTGACCTAAAGACTAGCTACACTGACCACTAGTACCCACTGATTGTAACACCCCGAAAGTTGAAAAGTCAAAATGAAGAAAAATTGCAAGAAGGTAGATTGTTTCAAAGTTTATGAGTTGATATGTAAGTTGTAAAAGTGAATTATAAGACTAATACTTAGGTTGGGAAATTCGAATAAGTGAGAAAGTGAGTATATGATTCAATGTATGACTCATAAAGGTGATGATGACTCATAGAAAAGAGTTGTAGGGGCAGTGTCTGATATCTTAAAATATCAAGCCTTAATACTTTTATTATGACTCAACAGGACAAGTCATTGATAATGACGAATCATAAAGTGGAATCATAGGATGAGTCCTAAGGCCTGAATTTTGACCAAGCATCAGTGGTGGTTAACGAGTTATTCGTATGACTCGTAGACGAGTCGACGACTCATAGATATGAGTCATAGGAGATGATGCCTATTCTAGTAGTTTAATTTTGGTCCATCACTTTGACGACTCATATTGACAATTCGTGAAGCTTTCTATGATTTGTATAAATGGATTCGTAGGTCCCTCTGGCTAGATTTAAGGAAGGGCATGTTGGTATTTTCCTATTATTTTAGTTATGTACCTGGATGTTTTTAGGGTATGATGCAAAGTCTATAACTACTTAGGTCCTTCAAATTATAAAAATTCCCTTTATTTTCTCAAAATCTTTTTAAGGCATCAAGGATTCTCTCCCAAAAAGGTTGTTCTTATTCATCAAGCTAGGATTCTAGGGTTCCAAACTTTCCTTCCATATTTCAAGTTGATCTTCATAAAGGTATGTGGGACTTCATCCATGGGTACCTTTTACCCATGGAATCCCAAGTTTTTCTCTCAAAATTCTCTTATGATTTATTATTCAAAAACCTCTAATTTTATAATTTGTATTGGGTCTTCTTAATTATTATATATCTAGGTGTTATTATCCTAATTATGTATAATTCACATCATATTGTATGATTTTAAGATGAATTTCAATGACCCATGCTATATGCTAGTTTTCAAGCATTATTTATAAATTATGATCTTGATTTCCAAATTATATTCAATGAAAGCTTTATGAATTATTGTCAAAATTTATTAATTTCTCATGAAAGGTTTTAAAGGATGTTCAATGATTTTTCAAGAAAGATCAATGAATGGATGACTTAAGATCCTTAATGAGGAAGGTGACTTAAAACTCTAATAATGTTTTAAAATAAGGATGTAACGATGGAAGGCCTACACCCATATTACATGATTCACATGATGAATGAATTATTTCTATAATATGTTTATATTATGATATGATATGATATGTATTCCGTGGGATATTGACTTACCACCAAGTGGACTTTGAGGTAGGGGATCGGCCTAACCCTTAGTAGCAACCTCTAGTCCCTTAAAATACATTGCCACAATAGGATTGTTATTTATCAATATGGTTTTGATATTGATTATGATAATATTGGATGTAGTCCAACTCGATAAGAGTCTCGTCCTTCTCGATGTGGGGTTTATCGAGTTTCATGTGATAGATCTCATGGTCTTAATGTCGGTTACAGTTATCACCCACATATGTAAGCTCTTATGATGATTATGATGTTTTGATGCATTCACCAATGAGATAAATGTTCTAATGTTTTTCATGGTTCTACTCATGTTTTAAAGATATTGGTCTTGCATCCTATGATTCAAATTGCCTATGCCCTATGTTTATTGTTCATGCATGTTCTTACATACTTAGTGTATTTTATGTACTAACATATACTTTTTGCCTATATTGTATCATAATGTAGGGTCCAACGATCAAGTTCATTCTCCTCCTGGTCATGGCTAGACCTTGCTATAGTAGCTTTGGTTGTGAGTCTTCATATTTTGAGGATGAGACATTTTACTTTCATGTCATCATTTTGACTTCTTCATTACTCTTATGTTGTCATAGGGAGCTAGGAACCTGTATTATGCACCCATCTAGACTAGTAGAGGCATGTTAGATAGTAAGTCTCTATATTGTCACTTTCTTATTCGAGACTTATATTCTATATTGCAATTTTTCTTTCATATCTTTGATCTTTGCTTATTTTCTTCATTTAACTTATTTATGCTCACGAATGACTTACTAAGAGGCTTGGTTAGGGTCCCTCAAGATTCTAATTTCCTTGTTTCACTTGGCCCTAGTTCAGGTGGTGAAAAAGTTGGTATCAAAGCACAAGGTTCAAGTGTCCTAGGGAATATAACATGCGGCATCGAGTAGAGTCTTTTTAATTGGTGTGAAGCACGCCACTACTATTAATAGGAGGCTATGAGGCATCTTAGGAAACACTTCACTTATTTTATGATCTCATCGATCTATAGAGTTGAACTTTAAGGTTTTCTCTTCTAATGATTTCTCTTGGTGATTTCATAATCATGCCTCAATGAAGATAACCCATCCAAAAGACTTTTGAGGAAAAGGAGAAACATGATCTGAATGATCCTTTGGATGGTAAAGTGACTAATGTAGAGTTTTGAGCCTCTTTTCAAATGCCAGCCCAAGAAGTGACTACTCAAATGAACCGAAGAGTAGATGCTCATCCAAATGTGGCTACACCAGCTTCAAGGTCTAGACACTTCACAAAGATGAACCCTCCCAAATTTCATGGATCCAAGGTTGAAAAGGATCCCCAAGACTTTGTTGATGAGTTATACAAGATTGATGATATTATGGTTGTGTCTTCAACGGAAAAGGCAGAATTGGTGGCTTATCAACTCAAGGGTGTCACTCAAGTTTGGTACAATCAATGGAAATCTGAAAGTGTTGAGGAGAATCCTATAGGTAAGGAGAATTTCAAGGTTGGATTTCTTGAGCACTTCTTCCCACTGGACTTGAAAAAGGTATAGATGTTGGAATTTATTAACCTCAAGGAAGGAAATATGAGTGTGAGAAAGTATGCCCTAAAGTTCAAAAGTTGTCCAATTATGTTCCATCCTTGCTAGTCGACTCTCGTGCTCGAATAAGTAAGTTTATCTCGGTCATATCGTACTTGGTGATAAAAGAATACCGAACCACTATGCTCATCAAGGAGATGGATATTTCTAGGCTCATGACTTATGCTGAGCAAATTGAATGGGATAAGCTTAAGGAGATGAAGGTAAGAGATTCCAAGAGGGCTCGGTATGAAGGTGGGTTTTCTCATTCAAAATTCAGAGGTGGTAATGGTCGTTTTCAACAAAACCAAAATTTTTAAGTTTTTTCATAAGCTCTAGGTCAAAAGTTTGACAAGGATAAGGCCTCCAATCCTAAGTCTCAAGATGGTGTTAGTGGATATACTCTTCCTAAGTGTACCAAGTATGGGAGAAATCATGGAGGTAAATATTGTCACGACCCAAGACTAAGACCTAGATGCGACATGGTGAATGAGGAATCTGAAGGAACCTCACCCAAGACTCCTGATATTTAATTAGCCTTTCATAGATAATGACATCGAATAATAAGCAAAAGTAAGAGAGAGAATGGTACTAAGGGAGAATCTCATAGAATAAAAGTCATCATCAACCTTAGATCATCATACATTTTTGTCCAAAAATACCTCTACTAATAGACTTTGTGGGGGCTAAAATATGTTCGTAGTTCACCCTCAAGATAAGTGTCAATAAATGCCATAATAGAAGTCTTAATGTTCTACATAACATAAGCTAAAATAAAAATGATGTTGTTCCTAAAACATGGGAACTCACCACAAGCAATCTTCAAACTAATCTGAGCTAGCCACATTGAGGAGATTAAGAAAAAACACCATTCCCTACATGGTGAGAACATGTAGGCAATAGAGTATACATTAGTAGTTTGAATGTACTAAGTATTTAGGCATGAAATACAATGTAAAACATTAAGGACATTTATAAGGTAAGTAAGCAAATGAGTGTATGCATAAGAATTCAAGTAGATAGCATTTAAATCATACATATGTGGGAAGATGACTATAACCGACATTAAGACCATGTGAGCTATAACATGGAATCCAATGTAACCCACATATTGGAAGAGGGGAGACTACTTACCAAGGTAGAACTCCATCAAATTTTTACATTCATTCTTTAACTTTAACTTTATGGACTTTTATGGATCCACTAGCCTAAGACTATAAGGGCTCCTATGTTGGCACATAGTTAATGAGATAAGGGTTGCTACTAGGATTTTCTTACTGAATCCCACCTCAATTCCTCATTCGGTGCTAAGTCAAATCCCACAGAATAATATATCATAATAAAATAAGCATACATATAGTTTGAGACTTCAAAAAATAATTCTATAGAATAGCTCCTTAAAACCTTTGGTGATCCAAATATGCAAGAATTGTTATTATTGCATAAAGAATCCTTCATTCATATCATTTCATCATTCTTTCACTTTATAAGACTCCCTTGTAATCATAGACATTACTTTTATAAATATTCAAAAGTCAGAAACTTTTAAGTCAATCTTTATTGAAAATATATTAAAACTAGGTGGGTTCCATTCAATTCAACTTTCAAATCATTAACATCAATACTAGTATGCATGAGGTAATGGAATGCATCAATTAGAACATAGTTAAAACAACCTACCGATACACTTCCAAACCCTTTTCATGCTTTCATATATGGACCTTTGATAAATCAACCATTTCGTAAAATTAACAATCAATATAAGGTAAGATAGATAAATAAACTTCAAATATTTAATATTTTATACATTTGAAATCATAGTATGAAAATCCATAACATTCACCATTTGATATTAAGTTGCTAGGTTAGAAAAATACTTGAGCTCCATAGGTGGAAGAACCCATGAATGAGACCCACATACCTTGGGGAATAAGGCCCTAATTTAATGCTTGGAAATGGAGACTTGAAGATCTTGGATGGAACCCTAGCTTTTTCTTGAGATGAAGAAGACTTTGAGAGAAGCATTGGAAGAGGAGTGTTTTGTGAATTTGGGACTTAGTGTGAGAATGAGAGTTTAGGAATATTTAGGGTAGTCAAAAGTTGAGAACCTAGTCCCAAATAAATTCACATACATTAATGAAATATAGAGAATTGACCAAAATAACCTTAACTCAAAACTAGATTTGGGTACATGGATGGACCATACCATGGACCATGTTGGGAAATACGGTGCATGAAACTGGTCCATGGTGATGGACTTGAATCTACAAATCTGGGTGTCTCAGGGGTGTGTCCACCATGAAGGGCACCACAAGACGTAGTGCTTACCATCGACCGTGGTTTCTGTCGTGAAATCCACCTCTGAAAACATGAATTTTAGGGCTTCCATCATGGGAGCCAAAATGGACCGTACTGTGTAATATGGTCCAAGAACCTAGTCCTTGAACCCAGTCCGCGGTGGTCACTTGGTGCAAAAGCTTAGATTTTTATTTGTAACTTCTTTTGAACCTTCTTTTATGACTTTTGAACTTTTAGGGTATTACAAATGTTTTATTGGTATGGGTACATGCTTTAGATGCGGTAAAATGTGGCACAAGATCTTTGAATGATCTAGCAAGGGAAGGGAAGGGCGTCATCAAGGTCAAACTACTCAGGGAGGACAAACTCCACAAGATGGTGGTCCACACCAAAATAGGTCTTAGTTCGTTCAAGTTAGGCAAGAGGGTGAGGAGTCTCCGGATGCGGTCATTGGTATATTGAAAGTCTTTGACTTTGATGTTTATGCATTATTAGATATGGCTGATACTCTATCATTTTTTACTCCTTATCTTTCTATGAGATTTATTGTTAGTCCCAAAATCTTGCTAGAGCTTTTTTCGGTCTATACTCCTGTTGGTGATTCGGTTGTGCCTAAAAGATTCTATAGAAATTGCCAGTTTTAGTTTATCATAAAATTACCTTAGTTGATCTTGTAGAGCTTAATATGACCGATTTCAATGTTATTCTTGGTATAGACTGGCTTTATACATGTTATGCTTTTATACATTATAAAATTTGTGTGCTAAAGTTATAATTTCGAAACAAGCTAGTCCTAGAATGGAAAGGTAAAGGTTTTGTGTTTAAGAGTCAATTCATCTCATGCCTTAAAGCTTGGAAAATAATTTCCAAAGGTTGCATTTATTATCTAGTTTGGGTTAGAGATACTAATTTCGAACGCCTACTCTTAAGTCAGTTCCAGTTGTTAATGTATTTTCAAAAGTTTTCCTCGATGATCTCCCAGGCATCCCTACCGAAAGGGAAATAGTCTTTGATATTATATGGACCTAGCAGAATTGAAAGAGTTAAAGGGTAAGTTGAAGGATTTTTTGGATAAGGGTTTCATTAGATCGAGTATCGCTGCATGGGGTGCTCCGATTCTCTTTGTTAGAAAGAAAGATGGTTCTCTCCATATATGTATTGATTACCAGCAATTGAATAAGGTCATAATTAAGAATAAGTATCCCATTCCAAGGATTGATGACTTGTTTGATAAAATTGAAAGGGTGAACCACTTTTTAAAGATTGATCTTCGATTGGGTTATCATCAACTTTGAGTAAGGAAATATGACATTTCGAAGACGGCTTTCAGAACTTAGTATGGTCACTTTGAATTCTTGATTATGTATTTTATACTAATGAATGCCCCTACAACTTTTATGGATTTGATGAATAGAGTGTTCAAGCAGTACTTGGATATGTTTGTGATTGTCTTCATTAATGACATTTTGATCTACTCTTGGAGTGAGGAAGAAAATGTCGATCATTTGAGGATTGTGTTACAAATTCTCAAGGATAATTAGTTGAATGCAAAATTTAGTAAATGCAATTTTTTATTGCAGTCAGTTTCTTTTCTTGGCCATATCATCTTTAGTGAAGGAATTAGGATTCATCCAAAAAAGACTGAGGGGATTAAGAATTGGTCTAGACCGTTGACTCCTTTTGATGTTTGCAGTTTCTTAGGTTTAGCCGGTTATTATAGATGGTTTTAGAAGGTTTCTATTCCATTGTATTGACCTTCACTACTTGATTCAAAAAAGGGTTAAACTCCAATGGTCTGAGGCATGTGAGAGAAGCTTTCAAGAGTTGAAGAATAGGCTTACTTTCGCTCTGATGCTGAATTTACCAGGTGGTTCAGACGGGTTTGTTATGTATTGTGATGCTTCATTGTGTTCTAATGCAAAATGGCAAAATAATATCTTATGCTTCTAAGAAACTCAAGGTGCATGATAAGAATTACCTAATCATGACTTGGAGATAGCGGCAGTAGTTTTTACTTTGAAGTTGTGGAGACCCTACTTGTATGGTATCCATGTGGATGTTTTCACTGATCACAAGATTTTGCCATATGTGTTCACTCAAAAGGACTTGAAACTTTTACGATGGAGATGGCTTGAATTGTTCAATGAGTATAACATGAGTGTGTGATACCATCCAGGAAAGACAAATGTGGTTGCCGACTCTCTTAGGAGACTATCCATGAACAGTGTTGGCCATATGGAGGATGAGAAGAAAGAGCTAATGCGGGATGTTCATAGATTAGCCCGTTTGGGGGTTCGATTGGTTGATTCCAAGGATGGTTGTGTTATTGTGCAAAATAGTTCCAAATCATCTCTTATGGCGGATGTTAAATCAAAATAGGATAGTAATCCTTCTTTGGTGGAATTGAAGAAAGCGGTTTTCAAAAAAAACATTGATGCTTTCTCCTAAGGGGGGATGGTTGTTTTGAGATATCAAGGATGGTTTTGTTTATCCCGATGAGGGTCCATAATTTATTCAAAACCCCATCATACAAATTTACTATGCTATCCAACTGAAAATAGCATTTCGGACTCAACAGATCAACGAAATGACTAATGGAGGTTGTCTCATTGAAATGTTGACCAAAGTCAATAATTTCAAAAAAAACATATAAGACGCCCTAAATGGCCAAAAGCTTATTCCGACCACCTCTGGAACCAAACCTAAGATTGTTCTAGAAAAAACTCAACGTTTTTGAGCTAACCTTACTAACATAATTTAAATCCAAATGCCTTTAATCAAAATGCTGACCGAAGTCAAACATGGCCAAAACATTCAAGTTAAAATGGCAAATTGCATAAACTCAAAATAAAGACTCCAATCCAAACAAACCTTACAGAGCTGATGGAACTATTGGAATTTTCATATGATGACCGAATCTCTGAATGTTGACTAAAATCAATTTTTTTCATTTTAAACCTCTAAAACTGAAAAACTAGCACTAAGCTCACCCAATCACACAAAGTCTACCCATCCCAACATCACACAAAGTCTATAAAGTAGCTACGAAGATGGGTAAAAGGTAAAGACACGGAAAAGCGCAAAAATGACATTGGAGGTCATTGCATCTACAGATCGTAATCCCTTCTATGAGCCATAGAATAGTTTGTGAAAGTCAGACTAAGTTTTCAACTTTTAGTATTTGTTTTCCACGACTCGTTCTTTGATCCCTGGAGTGATCGATGAGCCATAGTATGATTCGTGAAACTCAAATATAAAATTTCAATTTCAGAGGTTTGACTACACGATCCCATCTACAGTCTATGATTTCTACGCACCATAGATGGTGTCATAGAAAGACAATTTTTAGGAAGACTTGAATTCTTTTCTGGGCTTTTCTTATACCTGAGGTAAAAATTTTGGGGTGTTACAAGGAAATTACAAGTTCTGATCACATGGGTGCTGTGGAAATGAAGAAACAATAGGAAGCATGGGAGGATTTATCTCTCCAAGGGATGATCTATCAAGTGCTTCAAATCATGCAGTACCCAATAAAAAGGAGTTTCTAATGGATAAATCTAAAAGGTAAGGACTACAAAGAAATGATTATGTGTCTAGGTGATCCCAAGCCTAGACTATATCATTTCATAGTCAAATGGGAGATCCCTCAAGGAGTGATAAAATGTAACATGGATGGAGCATGTAAAGGAAATCCAGGTAGAGGGGCGTAGGGTTTCTGTTTGACGAACAATATAGGTGATCTAATATATGAAAAAGTGGAAAATATTGGTAATACAATCATTGTGGAGGCAAAAATGATGGTAATATTAAGAGGTAAAACACTGTATTTCTAAAGAGGTAAGGAAGATAGTGATTGAGTTAGATTCCCTGTTAATGGCTAAAATCACTAATAAAGTTTTGAAGGTGCCATTTGAAATAGAAGAATGTTATGATGACCTTCAACAAGCTTTGATGAAAATTGAACCAACAATACAACATAAATTTAGGGAAGGCAATAAGATGGAAGATTATATGGCTAATCCCGCATTTGACAGTAATGACAAGTAGATCTTCTTCTTATTTCAACAACTTCCAATGATGGGAAAAAGATCATAAATGTAGAAAAAACACAAATTCCCTCGTTAAGAGTCTGAACCAAGAAGATTCAAAAACCACATGTACAGATTTATCAATAGAGGTAGAGCTATCAACATACAGATTATAAGTAGCCTACTATATACAACACATTGCTTCTGAGACTAGGCTTTTCTATAGTTGCTAAATCATATAGGATAAACTACTTTAGCACACAAAACTCATCACCAAAAATAAAGGGGAGCAGTATCAAATTAGGCGTTAAGCATTGCAGGTCAGCTACAAGCCTGACTGGGGAAGATCTGTGAACTCCAGATGGATACCTCTTAAGATCATCCAACAAAAATATCCTTTCTCTTTGAGATAAAACAAAGGGTCAGATTGGTGATGAAGAAAAAAAGAAAGAAGAAAGGAGATGCATTACCTTGGTCGAGTGACACATATTGTCTGAGAAGACAGTGAGATGAAGATATTGGAAATGAGAGCTAGAACAATCCAAAAGAGAAGAAGAAGTAAAGTAAGATTCACACAATAATGAGGAGGAAACATAGTGGAAGTGATGATGGCATTTAGAGTTGAAGTGATTGAGAAGTAATGTGAAATCAATCGGAAACGGGTCACAACATTTATAGATAGACATCTAAGGAAAGTGGGCTTTGCCCTAATCAATTTAGAAATAGTTTGCTTTGCTTGTTTTATTTTGGGCTTGGGATAAAATTTTGTATTTTTTTGTTTAATAAATAAATGGCCTATACGGCCAAAAAATTTCCACTAAATGAACATGTGAAGAAATAAAGGAAAGGAAAAATAATATCTAGTACAAGCCTCAAATAGGGGAAACAACCCAACCCAAGTCTTGAATATATCTATGGGGTCCTAACTGCATGCCTAATCATCATCAGGGGCGACACTTTCTGCCTCGACATCATTTTGAAAATGGTAACTCATGCATGTCCTCCAGCTCAAGCTAGGGAAGTTCTAGCTTGGAGGCGCTGTAACAGAATATGACCTTAATGGTCTTCAACATGCGAACAAGCAAGCAATTCTCTTCCCACTCTCAGCATCAAGCTCCCTACAGAGCATTGGAAAATCTTGGGAACATCCTCATCATCATCATCATCATCATCATCTGAGTCCATTATGGTCTGGCTATTCTCAGCCTTTCCCATATTTTTTCTCTTCTTCCATTGGAACCAACCACTTTCACCAATAGAGAGTTAAAGGGGGAATCCATGCATAGCTCTACATCATAATCCATCAAGGGCATCCCAGCCCGCTTGCATAACACTATCATCAGTCCATGAAGAAAAAGGCCCTTTTATTGCCCTAATAGAAATCTTCCACTCAGACACTATCTGTGCCTCAACATTAAGCTAGATTCCCTATAGGGAGCAGGCTACCACTAGATTTCGAGAATATGTCATGATCCAAAAATCAAGGTTATAATGGCACATACCCCAAACTCAACCTGGTGTGTAAGCCAAAGAATCCAACTCAAGAATTATCTCAAATATTTTGGGAAAAGAAACTATCATATGAGACATCTAGAATGAAATCAGGCCACAAATGAAGAAAAGTTGAGATACAAGAAAGAATTAACAAAATCTGGTATCATAAGGATAAAAGATCATTCTAATACAATCCGAATTCAAAATTCAGCACCTTTGTTAGAACTATACATAAACACAAACATAAAACATTGACCTTGAATGATGACCAAAATGAAGATCTCACCACAGCTTCGAAGCTCAAATATTGAATGATCAATTTAGCCATCTCAAGTACTACTCATACTAAGAGCTGCAACAAAAGTTTGCAAAACTAGAGGTGAGTAAGATCCAATTGTACTTATTAAGTCAGGCCGATGAGTAAAGTCAGGCGAATAAAGTAAATAAATTACAAACGCTTCCACCAGCATACAAAAAATTTTCACAACAATATTGGAACCATCATTATATATACGAATGATATGAGTAAAGCAAATAAGTAATCCTACACATAGAATCCCAAAGAAAAAAGCTAATTACACTGACATACAAGGCAATCAAATGTAATGATGATGAAATTGTGATGTGCTGGGATAAGGTTGTCGGACAGCTGCTATATACACCCTACTAAGCTAAATATCTCAAGACAAGGACTTATGGTTGACTCACATTTCATAAAAAAAATATCTTATAATCTCAGTATCTCATATGCAGTATTTTATCTTCTTTCTCAAAAGTAGTACTTCCACTTTTTTCAAATTTTCATGAACAATAATATATGATGAATGATCATGAATGCTCACAGTAAATTCATCATGAAGATACAATCAATTCAATGGATGCATAATAAGAACTTAAATCCACAAATCTCAATGAATCATGGTATACACCCTTGCACGACAAAAAATAGTGGAAGAAATCATTTGAAATATGTATATATAATTTTAAAATGTCTAAAACAGTTGAAAGATGTTTAAATTATTTTAAAAGGTGATAAAATCACCTCCAGCCCATTACTCAGGCATTTCAAGTAAAATTTGCTAAAATAGTAATTATCACCAAAGTGCTCTCAAAAAATAGATTATTATCAAAGTGATCTCAAAATAATAAATATCATCAAAGTGCTCTCAAAGCAATAATTATCATCAAAGTGCGCTCAAAGCAATAAGTATCATCAAATTGCCCTCGAAGCAATAATATCACCAAAATTCTCTTAAGGCAATAATATCATATAAGAGACTTCTTCATGGGAAAACAACACAAGCAGACCCTCACACGGGCAAAACATCATAAAGAAGCCTCTAACATGGAAAAAATAGCATAAATAAGCCTTCACATAGGCAAAATAGCAGAAGTAAGGCCCTCACATTGGCAAAACAACCTAAATAAGTCCTTACAAGTGAAAAATTATAAACACAACATTTTCGATATTTCAATCTCAGACTAAAATTTAATCCCATAGTCTAGTTTATAAACATGATAAACTATCTAGTCCATTCTGAAAGAAGGATAAACCAAACCTACCTCGAAGGCCAAAAAACTTTACTTGAAATCACTCAACCAATGATTTTCTTTTATCTATGACTCAAAACAACTCCCAACTATAGGAATAGAAAATACTAATCAAATGGGTTCCAACAATACTGACTAAAATTGATCGAAAATATCTTCAAAATTAAAAGGCATAAAATAGAATTTTATTTGAAAATCATATTCTATAAATGAAAAAGAATTTGTGGGTGAAAGCCTAACCAAAATCGAGTAAGAATTCAACCTCAAATCAAAGAAATACTATTTTTTTAATTTAGGGAAAAATCCCAAAACTATCTTTTGAAATTTTTGATTTTGAAGAATTTAGAAGATAAAGTTGGTAGGAAATGATTTAGAATTGAGTTACAAACTTACCCACATGAATTCCCAAAAGAAATCTCTCCCTAAATCCCCCTTCTAAGCTCCCAAGGTATTGAAAATGGTGAAATAATGAAAATGGAAATGAAATCCTAAAATATGAGCTTTTTCATCGAAAAAATAGCATGTTGACTGAGCTTACCGCGTGTTGACCGTGGTCACTTGCACTAGCACCTTTCAAAACATCTCTTTGATCCTTGAACACTATAAACACAAACTAATAGTGCAAATACATTATAAAATATGTTTTGGAGTTAATAGAATCGTCAGATTTTTGGAAAAAAATATTGTTATGACAAAAATACCATCTCGAGACTGATGTTGAGGGATTCAAGAATATCCTATGCAGACATCATAGACTGATGTTGATGTTGTAAGACATTCTTCATAGAAACATGAATATAGCATCTTGTCATCTCATCATCCTTTACCCACTTGTCATAGACCTTAATCTCATCCTCAGTTGCATTCTCAAGTTTTTCAGGGCATTCCTCAACCAACACAAAATTTAAACCTTCAACAGTTAGGACTGTATCTAAATTTCGTTTCCAGTCTACATAGTTAGGACCTTCCAATTTATTTTGGTTCAGAATAGAAGTTAGGGGATTGAAGTGAACCATAGCTAATCTGAGAAATATAGTAAAAAAGATCATTAAACATATGTTCTATAAAACCAGTAACACGGGATATATATAATCATTCTAATGAATAGTTAGATTCAATAGGAAAACTTAACTATTCTAGCAAATACATGAGCATGTTCAGATATCAATACTTAAACAAAATATGTCCAACTCAGTTAGAGAGTAATCTGTTAAGTTTAATTAGGTATCTACTTCATATAATCTATTGTTCATTGATTCAACATGTAACTTAGCTAGAAAATTAATATAAGTCATCAAAATAAAAGACTACAAAAATAGTGTGTAAGTATACAAGTTTATCCAATGAGGAAGAAGACCTATATCAACATATAAACTCATACATTTACTATAAAATTCCATTTAAAACCATAAAGGATGAACCCCTGAATCACTGATTTGCAAAAAGTAATTTTTCCAAAATTTTTAATTTTTCAAAAAATGCAAAAACCATCAAAACCCCATTAAAACGACTCCAAATGGCCAAGAAAGGGCCTATATCACGACATAGTCGTATGTATCACGTATTGAGCCATTTTCGATGAACCCACCAAAATTCAGATCAATTAGAGTTCGTCCAAATTTTAAAACTCCAATACCGATTAAATCGACAATCATCGACAAGGTTGTGTTTGAGGGTCAGCAAAACTGTCCACTCATCTTGGCCTTACCTCTACACTACTGATTTGGACATGTAAATAATGATAGTATTGACAAAATTCAAAATTCTTAACAGATTTATCCTCAATCGACATAAATAGTTTAGTTAGAAATCGGTAAATGTTCTTATGAGGGAGAAATTGATTACCCAAATAAAATTGGCTTGCCAGTATACTATTCTTTAAAATAAAAGAGTTACAAATATCTATGGGCATATCCGAAATTCTATAAGAATTTTTCCATAATACAGAAAAATACCTTTTGAACTTCAAACCCAATAGTTAATCAATATATCTATTAAAACGATATTCGAAGAAACTACTTTATTGATCAATCAAATTCAACAATCGTATGATATTTTTGAACAATCTCATTCATGATACGAAATATCGATTATCCATAAAAAAATATAACATATATCAATTCTGCCAAATTTCAAGATAAACATTGTTCATGCAGTTTAACCGGAAAACATCACTGTTCATCAAAAACAGCATAATATATACAGATTTTATCAAACATGCATTAAAATCATGTACTCTTATTATTATTAGTTATATGTAAGAAGACTTATGATACAAATTGTTAGATTATGCACACCAAAAGCATTTAAACAAGATCACACTTACATAATAACTGAAAAATATAATATAAAAGAATTTGGATAAACACTAACATGTTGAAATTTCTACAAAATTCATCCAAAAGAGAAGAATCCATAACAACAAATTTGCTATCTTCTGTTATTTCCCTCACTAATTGCTTTACCAAATCTTTGTGTGGACCAGTTTATATTTTAAGAAAAAGGACACCTTTCTCTTTTGCTCCATTGCCTTTTTATACACCACCTCCACTCCAAGGAGGAGAGCCAAAATATTTTTGGCCATTAAGGTGTGTTTAATAGGGACAATGAAGGAGCAATAAAGAGAATAATGGCTGAAACGTTCTTTCTTTAAAAAAGGTAAAATATTTCCTGTCTTTATTATGATATTTAAAATAAATATCTCATTCCATTAAGAAGACAGTAAGTATTATTTTTTTTACCTCTTATATAATATATCTTATTTCTAACACTGGTAAATTAGTCAGGCATAGCAGGGATCACATACTTATCAACTAAGGCTTCCAATCATGATATTAATTTATAAAAGAATAAATTAATCATAACGTAATAAATTACAAATTATTCCACTAAAAATCTATAATTTCACTCCTCGATTTAATTCGGAAATCTACCACTACACCTTATTTAACTTTCCGTGTAAGAATTACCGACACCAATCAATTAAATTAAATTTTCTAAAAATTTAATTTATTGAATAACTTAATCATTTATTTTTATACTTAACTTATTTCACGTGTCGGATAAAAATTCACATGCAGGGTTTCACATGAAAACTTATAAGCAACCACAAAGGAGTGTCTTCTATCTCAAGTCCGAGACACGGTTCTATCGACTAATTATTATTTCATTAATGTAATTGACCATTATCCAATCTACTAGGATTTATTGACTCATTAAAAAGTCTCACATTTTAATAGATTAAAATAATAAAATAAACCACATAAATCATAATAATTATATCAAAATTAGTATAAGTACATGTAATGGACTAAAGAATTTATTTATTAATATTCAGAACATAAATAAATATCTCTAATTGGTCCGATCAATACATTCAAAATGTACTAGCACAAAAAATTAGAATTTTAACCATTCTCATAATTAAGATCAAATTATATTTAATCTTATGCTACAATCATCCAGATGCTTTTCCAACTTCATCTTTGATTGTGAATATTTACTTTAACTTATAAGAAACAACAATTTTAATCTTCTATGTATGAGTTAAACTACTCCACACAAAAAATTGTTTACTATACAAGTAATGGACACACATATATACACAATGATCTATTTAAATAAAGACTTTATTATAATAAATAATAAAATAAAAAGTCTTTACAAGGAATTAATAAAGCACTATAACTCAACTACATGGTTAATTAATAGTATATCCCAACACTAATGCATACTTTCGCCTACATTGTCTCATAATGTAGGGTCTGATTCTCATCCCCCACGTGGTTCGTTGGTAATCTACTTTGCTTTACTATTTTGGTGAGTCATCATATTTCAAGGGCAAATCAGCTATATATTTTATTATTTTCAGACTATCGTACTTTACGTTTTGATGAGCTAGGAATTTGTCCTATGCCCATCTAAAGTAGTAGAGGCATGTTTAGACTACGCGAGTATGTTGAGTTCTTTGATTATTGTGTTGATCCTCTTTTATCGAAATTTCATCCTTGAGAATTATATTCCGCATTTATGCTTTGCTTTTAATATTTCTTATTTACCTTATGAATATTATGTATGCTAAGAGTCTTGGTTGGAGTCTTTCGAAATTCTAATTAACATGTTACGTCTAGGCCCAGCCTGAATTGTGACATTATGATTGGCATATAAACACACTAACCAATTAGTACGCTATAGATAGAAAATAGAAACTTTCTATTCACTCGTAACTTTTGTCACTTTTATTCTTTTTTGGAAAAATTACTTGATTGAGTGCTTTTTAAAAATTAATTACTGATTTTAGCGATATTTTTTATTTATTTCCATTTATAGTAATACATAACAATATTATGATAAATCTACGCTTATATTAAAAGTGAATTATGCATACAATATAAATGTATTATAAGTGTTTTAAAATATATATTATGTTTGTATAGTAAGAAACTGACATAATGTATTATAAGTCTATTAAAATATGTGATAAATGTATTATTCATCTATAAAACTTGTATTATATATGTTTTATAAATAGTTCTCTGTAATATGTATTAAAACTGTATTATAAATGTATTATAAGTGTTCAGTGAAATCATTTTTTTATTGCTATAAATGGTAAATATTTTCTTAATATTGTATATATTTACGTAAGTTTCCCTTCTTTTTTTTTAGGTCATTTAGGTCCGGAGCACAATATTCCATTCCTAACAGAAATTGAAAAAACAAAAACACTAAGGGGTTTGGTAGAGTGTATTAATAAAAATAATTCATATATTAGTTGTGTATTAGTAATATCTTGTATGGTACATTTTTTTATGTTATGTATAACTGCAAGCATTAGTTATATTTTTTTATTGTGTATTAAGGTGTGTATTATTAATACCATAGATTTTTAGGTATTAGTAATGTATGCATGCATTATCATGGTTAAAAAACTAATTATCCCTCAAAAACCTTTTTGCATCTTTTCCACCATGATTATAGAGGATATCTTTATATATAAATATTTTAACGCAATGCATGCTATTTTTAATCCACCAAATCAATCTATAAATAATTAATGCAAACATAATTACTACAAATATTACAAATACATATTTATTTAACGTTATTTTCATACCCCCTATGAAACGAGGAATGTAATTCTTTGACTAAATAAATAAAAACTGTCATATCATGGGCAAATCCCTTCTCGGTGGCACAACACTACATATTAAATATAATATTGAAGTGTGAATCAAGGTCATCATGTATTCCGATCCATGATCCTTTCCATGTTAAGATTCAAAATAATAATAAAGAAAGGTTGTAAATTAAAAATTAATCAATAAGAAGATGCATTGTGATGAAATGAATGGTTTAGATCGAACAGTCGAGCTGTTTTTTGTTATTTCTGTTTCAACTTTGACGTGTTAATTAATTTGATTTTGAAGGGACTGGATACTAAACAGAAAAGTTCAAACCTTAAGCTGGTGCAGTAGTTGATAGGATCGAGGAAATACATTGGCGTATATATAACTTTTTAAGTTGTTCGGTAGAATGTATAAAAATAATGCTTAATAGAGAGTATTGATAATGTTTTTATTAGTAATGCTTGTAGTTGTTATGTTTGCATTAATTATAGATAGAATATTTCTTATGCATTGTTTGCTTTAGTATATTAAAAATAGCATGCATTGTATAAAAATAGTTATTTACAAAAATATCCTCAACAACTATATCTGGTGAAAAAAGATGTAAAAAGGATTTTGAGGAGTAATTGGTCTTTAATTGTAATATCCCTCAAAATGCTCATAAGTGCCTTAAGATTACCTTGGGAATAGGCCCCTCATGTAATACATTATCTTTAATCTTTTTTGGAAAATCCGAGTTCGGAATATCGATCAGGGGGTCAAAACCTGCGGAAAATAGTTTCGGTGGATTTTTAGGACCCATATATCAAAAGATATATTTTCGAAGAAATTGCGCAAAACAGTAAGGTGCGCGGCAAGTCCGCATCGCGGACTTGCTTTCCTCCGCGTCGCGGACTTGACAATATATTTTTGGCCGAATTTAGTTTTTAGTAAGGGCACTTTAGACTTTTCCCTAAAGTGTTAGCTAATGAATCTAGCCGTTTTTAGGACCTATTTCAACTCTATAAATTAACCTAAACCTCTAATTCTATTCATTCTTCTACAATTCACCTACTCAAATATTTCTCTCTCTACAAAAGACTCTCAAGGACTCCATTGAAGACTTCAAGTAAATTCACTCAAGCTCTCCATCAAAACTCTCAAGTTCTTCCAAATTATTTGGTGTTCTCACTTAATGTATGTGGGTATTGATTCATGGATTCTTTCATCCATGAAACCCAATCAATTTCTCAAGTTTTCTATCAAATTAAAATATAATATTTTATGGGTTTTATGATCTCTATTCATATTGAATGAATTATGATTCAAAGTATGATCATGAGTCTATTTTGATATAAATTGATGGTTATTGCATTAAATTGAAGAGTTTTCCCCTGAATTCTCCTATTTTGATCTTTAGGGTTCATGATGTAAATTATGAGTATTTTGAATTATACTTCCTAATGATATCATCTAAATGAATTATGTATGAGCTGAAAGAAAGTCTATGATCATGCATATTTTTAACTTAATTTCATGATTTTCAAATCAATTGATCATGTATTCATGTCTTACCTTAATTTCAAGTATAAGCTATGATCATGAATTTTCAAGTATGAATTATGATTATGTATTTCAATTATGATCATGGATTATAAGTATGTTTCAAATGATGATTTTTATGCAAATTATGAAAAGGGTGACTTAGGGCCCAACATGGTGCCTTAAGGCCTAATGATATAAACTACGTATGTATGATTTGTAATGATGAAAGGACAATTCTCACATTACAAGTATGTTATGAAAATGAGCTACTCTATGATTTCAAATCTATGATCATGACTATGATATATGAAATTATGATTTCTATGTCATATATGTATTCTGTGGGATTTGACTTAGTACCGAGCGTACTTGAGGCGGGGGCCCTACCAAAAGCCTTAGTAGCAGCCTCATGTCCCATAAACTACGTGTCACCGTAGGTTCCCTTCATGACCTAGCTATTGGATCCACATATAGCGTATGTATGATCCGCCTAGCGGGGTAGAGTCTACCTTGACAAGTAGATTTTCCTTTTTCTTCGTTGTATAGGGAGACAATGGGATTCCATGTTATAGCTCGCATGGTCTTATTTTCGGTTATGGTTCCTATCCCACATATGTATGATCTCTTATCTATGCTATGATTTTAAATTATGCTTTTATAAATGCTTTGGTCAATATGATTTTCTCATTCCTTACTTACCTCATCTTATCATGTGATTTACTTGACCATTGCATTTCATGACTTACGTTGCATGTCACGCCCTCATACTTAGTACATTCCAACATACTAATGCATACTTTTTGCCTACATTATCTCATAATGTAGGGGTTGAGGTTGAAGATCATACTCATCTACGTGGCTAATTAAGCTTTTCTATCCGGCAGTGTTTTTGGTGAGTACTCATTTATCGGGGACTAGTCATCGAGTTGGTTATTGTTTCAAAGACTTTTGTTATGTTTCATATTGAGAGTGAGCTAGGGACATATCTTAGCCCCCGCCCATATTCATGAGTAGAGGCATCTAGTTGGACAAATGTTTCGAGTTTATGTTGTCATGTGACGTTCTTAAATTTCTATTCATGATTTAGACTCTCTAATGATGTTTTCCATTTTTTCTTTACCTTATGTATGCTTATGATATGTACAACAGGCTTGGTTGGAGCCCTTCGGGATTTCAATTGCCGTGTTGCGACTAGGCCCTAGGTCGGATCGTGACATTAATCATGTTAATGCATGCATTAAATTCCCTTACATTACTAATACCTAGAAATCCATGATATTAGTAATACATACCTTAATACACAATAAAGTGTATAACCAATGCAAACATTAGTTATACATAAACTGAAAAAGTGTATCAAATAAGCTACTATGAATACACTTAATTAATGCATGTTGCTAATACACTCTACCAAACGACCGTGTTTTGGCAGTATAGTTAGACAAAATTTATATTTCTTGGAACAGTAACGAGAGTCCCATGCTTATGTTATTTTCTCATATACATGTAGGTTTCTAATCACTCCCTCTCTTCCTTTTTAGTTTCACGATAAAAATTTGTACAATTCTTAAAAAAAATTAAATTAAAGTGCTATTTGACTAATATATTTTTTATTAATTCTTTAATCTTTATATATTTATGTGCCTCATAATTCTAGAATAATTAATGCTAAGGACAAAATTTATATTTCTTGGAACAGTAATGAGAGTCCCATGCTTATGTTATTTTCTCATATACATGTAGGTTTTTAATCACTCCCTCTCTTCCTTTTTAGTTTCATGATAAAAATTTGTACAATTCTTAAAAAAAATTAAATTAAAGTGCTATTTGACTAATATATTTTTTGTTAATTCTTTAATTTTTATATATTTATGTGCCTCGTAATTCTAGAATAATTAATGCTAAGGACAAAATTGAAAAAAATAATTAATTTTCTCTTGGTTGTTTCAATTAACAATTATTTTGAACAAATATTTTTTTTATAAATGAAAAGTAAAACGGAGCAGAGGGAGTAACATCTTTAATGAACATAATGTGTTACTCTGATTCATGAAATAAGAATAACGTATTTTGGTTTGAGCTAAAATCAATCAGTTTATATGTATGATGACCCTTCTAATTTGAAGGTTATTTCAAAAGATTAACGGCTCGATAGTATATTTGAAACTTGTGACTTCCATAAAAATAAATAAAAACAAACATTATTGTTTTGTCAGGCATTCAATACGCATTTCAGCATCTACTCTTGTATAACAAAAAAAAAGATGAAAAAAAAAAGAAAAGGAGGTGCTCATTCTATGTCAAATAAGATAAATATCGTACTCTTTTGAGTACAACCTAACTTAATTATGTCCTATCATAAAATAATTTGAAATTAAGTGATTAGGTAGAATTTCAAATCAATTACTAGCGGGCCATGATCCTATGGATCCTTCTTTAAGTTGCCATGCCATTTCGGATTGGCTTTAAGTCATCACATTTAAAGGTTTCTATATATTTCACTTTGATACTTTAATTATAATTTCTACTTATTGAATATTTAAATTATTCAAAATGTGTGTTTTTATTAAACACAAAATGATGATATGACAATAAAAGTGCTCCTCACTTTCTTTGAATAGTGAATAAATCTCAAATAACATTTTTCTTGTTTTTTCCCCTGAAAAAAGTTACAACTGTTTTGTTTTTTTGACACTTGGCATTAATAAATGGAGTAATGCCTAAAAAACAAAAATTATTCATTTTCTGAAACAATAATTTCTTTAGTAAAAGAAAAAAGAAAAATCAGGCCCTCTCTTCACCCATCCGCACCTAACCCCACACCCCCACTTAACCTATTTGGCTTCTCCACCCCATTTTTCTTTAACCTTTCTGCATTTTAGATTTTGCTGCAACTCTTTTCTTTTCTTTTCTTTTTCTTCTTATTTTGTGTCTTTAAATCTTTATCAAGTAAAATATTTTTGGATCAACTGATTTTCTTTTCTTTCTTCTACTTGTGTACTTTGCCATTGTCATTGTACCCATTAAAATTTTATTGGATTTAAATTCTTAATTTAAATTGGACTATATTAAATTCAAGAAAATAATTCAAATGATATGGTAATTCAAGTCAAATTAAATGAGCTACTAAAAGCACACCACATGTCAAAGTTATGTGGCAATCCAAATAAAATTAAATGAGCCACTAAAATTACACCAAGTGTCAATTATATGGCAATCCAAATCAAATTAAATGAACAATTAAAATCATGCCATGTGCCAAAATTATGTGGTAATCCAAGTCAAATTAAATAAGCTACTAAAATTATGCCACATGTCGAAGTTATGTGGCAATCTAAGTCAAATTAATTGAGCCACTAGAATAATGTCACGTGTATATGTGACATGTTCTGACCAATCAAATTCAAGTTCTTCACCAAAAGAATCTGATTGGTCAGTTCAAACCGACAAATCAAATCACACCAGCATACTACTCCCTACAACTATAAATAGAGGTCCTCATTATTATCAGAGAGGGAGTTTTCAAGAAAAAGAAACAAGAAGAGTGTTCGTGGATCAGAGGCCGCAAATTATCTACAAAGCTATAAAGTTTAAGTAATCAAATTCAATTTCAAGTTCAAGATCAAGAACGAAGGAAAATATCAAAAAAATTGAGATCAAGTTACTTGTTCATACTTATTATTTGTCATAAACATATAAGTGTTCGTTACGAGTAATTCAAATCCAAATTTGAAGACGAAGATTCAAGATCAAGCTATTCAAGCCCTTGACTCTAAATCAAATTCAAGTTCAACATATTCCATATTATTTGAAGAATCAGAGAATTATCATAGAGATTGTAACACACACTATATTTTGAAATCAAATATTACACTTTGTTACTGCAATTTTCCGGTCTTGATTATTTATTTTTCTCAGCTCGAAAATTTATTATTTACAAATTTTGGCACTCCCAGTGGGACCATCTCTACCTCTCATCTCTTTACATCGATCATCGAACTTCAAGAATACTTAAATGGCATCTAAGAAGTTTGACTCCAGGACTATTATTGCTAAGGCTACTGATTCCAAGTTTTCCTCTGAGGTGGAGACCATATTGGATGCTACTATGGGGAGTTTGGGACCCATCACTAAGAACAAAGCAAACTTGCTAGGACAATAAGCATTTCAAGTGCCATCCACATCAGTTCCTATTTTTGATCTCCCATCTTCAAAGGGGGCAAGATTCTTTCCAAATGAATTGGAAGAAGGAGAAAATATAGTTGATATTGTTGAAAATACATTGGATCGACTAAGTCCTTTTAACACAAGGAATTACACTATTTAAGATGAAGCTGATGTCTTGATCACAAGATCTTTCCCAGTCACTCCACGTAACTTATTTCAAACAAATTTCAGTTTGAGGAGAAATCTGTGCTTTACTCCATCATCCATAACGGTCATCCAAGAGATCATGACTAACACCTCAACTGTTGAAGAACATCTTGCGAGTTTGACAAAGGCAATCGAAGGTCTAACAAAATATGTGCAAGATCAGAATAATTGAATTGTCAAGTTGACGGACAGAGTTGAAAATGTTATGGAGGGGGACTCAAGTCATGCACCTAGAAAACATCCCATGATACAAGAAAAGGAAGATTCAGTTACAAAGCAAATAAATATGGGTGATGAGCTACAAATATCCGCTGAAGGAGGAATTTCCATTCATCAACTAAAGAACTTCATTATGGAAACTATCAAAGATAAGTATGACGTCTCTTCAAAGTCATCATTTACGTATGCAAAGCCATACACTTCAAGAATCGATGTTTTGAAGATGCCTGTAGATTATCAACCTCCAAAGTTTTAACAATTTGACGGAAAGAGAAATCCAAAGCAACACATTGCCCATTTTGTTAAAACTTGCAATGATGCTGGAACATATGGAGATTATCTGCTCAAACAATTAGTGCGCTCCTTACAATAAAATGCCTTTGACTGGTATATAGATCTCGAGGCTGGCTCTATTGATAGTTAGGAATAACTTGAGCATGAATTTCTTAATTGTTTTTATAGAACAAAGCGTACTGTGAGTATGGTTGTACTCACAAATACACGTTAATGGAAAGATGAACATGTCATCGAGTTCATCAACCAATGGAGAAATGCATCAATTGTAAGAATAGGCTTAGTGAAACTTACAGAATATAAATGTGTATTCAAGAAATGAGTTGGGGACTTTGTTATATCCTACAGGGTATTAAATCTAAATTATTTGAGGAACTAGACACATGTGCTCATGATATGGAGTTGAGCATGTCTGCAAGTGGAATTGAAGTACCACTTATTTATGAGTCTCTTAAGGGAAAAGATAAAATGGAGGTAAAGAAAGGAGGAAAATTGGAACCTAAGTTTGGAAATAAGTAGTCTATGAATGTTAATGTTGTACCTTTGAAAGTGGATACAAATCTAAGAAAGAATCAAAGGGTGAAGACCACGACTTTTTAGAATAATGATGGTAGAAAGCTGACTTTGAAGGAAATGCAGGCAAAAAAGTATCCATTCTTGGACTCAGATGTTTCAATAATTTTTGAAGAGATTCTGGCATTAAAACTCTTTGAGCTACCTGAAATGAAGCGTCTAGATGAAGCTAGGAGGAGTAATGATCCAAATTACTACAAATATCATCATTTGATAGGACACCCTATTGAAAAGTGTCTTATCTTTATGGAAAAGATCATGGACTTGGCCCGTGAAGGAAAGATGTTGCTTGAAGACGAGAAAGAGAGTTCAAATCAAGTCTCTATCACTTTTAGTTCACTCGATCCCATAGTTCTTTGCAACTTTGTCGAAATACATGATGGTGGTGATGTCCTACCCACATCACCAACAAAAATGATTAAATTTGGTCACTTCAAATCGATAGATGTTATCACATCATCGCTCGTTCCTTTGATGAATGAAGTAATAGGGGAAGATAAACCTCTAGAGGAAAATCAATCTTGCGGTGCTTATACTAATGATGAAGGATGGATTTTAGTGACACAACGAAGATGTTCTAAAATTAGTTTGCAAGGAGAAACAAGTAAGCAAGTGACAAGACAAAAGATAAAGAAACTACCTAAAACTCAAGAGTAAATAAGAATGTGAAGAAGTCAAGAGTTAGGGAGAATTCTTTCCAAGTTGGTTCCGTGAAAAGATTTCTCATTGTGACACCAAGGCCTCGTGTTGTAACATTGATAAAGAAGAGACAATGGGAGAAGACTTATCACCATTATTACTTCCATCACATGAAGGCCCTATCAAGTCTCACTCTGAAGAAGTGGACACTTGTGATGCGAAGTTTACATTCATTAATGATGATCTTTTATTGAGTGAAGTGTTGCATAATCGTTCTTTATATATGGTAGGTTTTGTGCATGGAGATAAAGTAAATAGGATCATGTGGATGATGGATCTAGGGTCAATATTCTCCCTATTCGCACTGTGAAGGAACTTGGAATCCCGATAAATGAACTGTTTGAAAGTCGTCTAATGATTCAGGGATTTAACCAAGAGGGACAGAGAGCCATTGACGCTATCAAATAAGATATAACGATGGGAGATATGCATTCGAGTGTATGGATGCATGTTATTGACTCAAAGACCTCGTATAATATCTTGTTAGGAAGGCCATGGATACATGAGAACAAAGTGGTACTGTTCACCTACCATCAATGTTTCAAATACTTTGAAGATGGGATTCAAAAGAAGGTAGTTGTTGATGATGAACCTTTCACCGAGACAGAAGCCCATTTTGCTGATGAAAAATTCTACTTAAAGAATCATGTCTCAAAAGAAGTCAAATTTGATAACGCGATACCAATCAGAAAGGCTGATATCATAAAAAAGGTTGATGTATCACCTGATAATGCGAGGACTATGATTGAAAAGAAAAAATGCTTTCAGATATGAGTAAAGTACCTAAGACAAGTGAGGCATCTTCAAGTAAGAGAGCGATTCCTATTTCTCACTATGTCCCAAAGACACAAAAGGCCAAGATCCCATACTCTGAGTTGCAGAGTAGCAAATTGACATTTTCTATCAAGCAAATTGATGTAATCAAATCACCTTCCAAAATGATAGAAGGATTTGTCAGACCATCAAATTATGATTCATATGAGTCACTTCCTAAAAAGCGTACAAATGAGGGTTTTGACCCAAATGCATATAAGTTGTTGGTGAAAGAAGGGTACAATCCCAATGAAGCTTTTAAAGTAGGGAAGCTTCCAAATGAAGTTATTGATAAGACATATCATGGCCTAAATCCAACTCAAAGGATGATGATAGAGATAGGGTATGTTGTCAAGCAATCGCGCGAAGGCTTGGGTTACAAACAACCATCGCCAATTTGAATATTTATAAAAAGGATGAGCATCAACTAAATTACCCTTGTGGAAGAACCTATAATGTTCAACACGAAGCCTTCTGTGTTTGATTGACTTAATGGCATGGCTCATAATATTTCTACATTTTATCGGCTTATCAAATCAACTCCAAAAACTTCAGTGTTTGATCGGTTGGGACCAATAAAGAAGAAATATAAGCGCCAAGGAAATTATAGAACAATAGAAGAATGGGTACATGCTCGAGAGCATAATTTACCCAAGAATTGCCCAGTTTGATTCCTTCTAAAATGAGGTGAGAAACAAAACTTGTAGTTTCATGTAGAAATATCCTGAGAGCAAGAACTCATACCATAGTTAACACTAGGGAGTGAGATGAAGATGAAGAAAGTGTGGGATCATCAAATCATATCACAATTTGTGATGAGGAAAGTACTTTAGTATATGTAAAAGTTGAGGATGGGTTTGTTGATATTCATGCATGCCATCACATATATTTTAATGATAGTGATCCTCAAGAAGATGAGGATGCTGAAGAATACTGTTGATGCATTGAAGGAAGTAAACTTGGGGTTGATGATGATATAAGTTCTACATATGTAAGTGTTTCACTGGATGACGATGAAGAGAAGAAATATATTGAGTTGCTTATCGAATTTAGGGATGTATTTTCTTGGAGTTACAAAGAGATGCTAGGATTAGACCCTAAAGTTGCAGTTCATCATCTTGCTATAAAACGAGGCACTCATCCTGTTAAATAAGCTCAACGTTGCTTTAGACCTGAATTGGTTTCTTTGATCAAAACTGACGTTAACAAGTTCATTGAAGCAGGTTTCATTCGTAAAGTCAAATATCCTACATGGATTTCAAGCATTGTACCTGTAAGAAAGAAGAATGGCCAAATTCGAGTTTGTGTTGACTGAGATCTTAATAATACATGCCCTAAGGATGAATTTCCTCTTCCAATCCCTGAGCTTATGATTGATGCCACGACTGGATATGAGACAATGTCTTTCATGGATGGTTTATCTAGATACAATCAAATTCGTATGGCACCAAGAGATGAAGAACTTACTATATTTTTCACTCCTAAAGGTATATATTGCTACAAAGTAATGCCTTTTGGTTTAAAAAATGTTGGGGCTACTTATTAATGAGCCATGCAAAATATTTTTGATGACATACTTTATAAAAATGTTGAGTGTTATGTTAATGACTTAGTGGTGAAATCAAACAAGAGTGATGACCACTTGCAAAATTTTAGAATGGTGTTCGAACGACTTCGAAGAAACCAACTCAAAATGATCCCTTTAAAATGTTCCTTTGGAGTTACTTCAGGAAAGTTTCTCGGTTTTATTATTCGACATTGAAGAATCGAGATTGACCAAGATAAGATAGATGCTATTTTGAAGATGCCCGAGTCAAAAAATATTCATGAGTTAAAAAGCTTATAAGGAAAATTAGCATACTTTAGGAGGTTTATCTCAAATTTGGATGGGAGATGTCAACCATTCAGTCGCCTTATGAAGAAATATGTTCCTTTTGAATGGGATCAAGCTTGTACCAATACTTTCGAGAACATAAAGTCTTATCTGATGAAGCCTCTAGTACTTATAGCTCCTATACCTAGAAAACCATTGATTTTATACATTGCAGCACAAGAAAGGTCAGTAGGAGCACTTCTCGCACAAGAAAATAATGAAAGAAAAGAAAATGCCCTGTATTACTTGAGTAGGATGATGACAAAAAATGAGATTAAGTATTCACCTATTGAGAAGTTATGTCTTGCACTCGTATTCTCGATTCAGAAGATGAAACATTACTTCCAAGCTCATATTATACAACTTGTCTCTAAAGCGCATTCTATCAAGTTTGTCATGTCCAAGCCTATCTTAAGTGATCGACTAGCAAGGTGTTACCTCTAATTTAAACAATTTTAAATTGTGTATATATCTCAAAAGGCAATAAAAGGACAAGTGCCAGAAGATTTCTTGGCCAATCATCCAATTCCCAATGATTAGGAGTTATCTAATGAATTACCTAATGAAGATGCAATGCTAGTGGAAATTCAGCCACCTTGGAAAATGTATTTTGATGGTGCTGCACATCGTGAAGGAGCCGGTGTTGGAGTGGTATTTGTCACTTCCCATGGAGAAGTTTTTCCATACTCCTTCACTCTAACACAACACTGCTTAAATAATATTGTTGAATATCAATCACTCTTACTTGGGCTTGAAATCGCTATTGATATGAAACAATTGCAACTATAAGTTTTTGGGGATTGCATGTTAGTGATCAATCATGTCACGAACCACCCCCGTAGGCCGTGAAAGTGCTCGAACTGGGCACTCACATATATCCCTACTATCTGTAAGTAATTCTGTTCCCTGTTTAAGTTATAGCACATCAACAGGCAAGATAACATATAAAACGACGAGGCTTATCATAATCATCACTGTACATATATGCATATATAATCCACATATATGTCCACAGACCTCTAAGAGTAAGAACAGTAATATAAGGCGGGATAGATCCCCCGCCGTACCCATGAAAAAATAAATATATACATTGAGGGTTAATACCAAAACTAAGCTCCAGCACAATGGAGCACTTCTGAGCTACTGAGTGGAACTCCTACGCTGGCGGATCCCCAAGGTGTGTATCTGTACCTGCGGGCATGAATGCAGCCCCTCCGAGAAAGGGAAGAGAGTCAGTAGGACATATATACTGAGTATCTAAAGCATAAATATCATAAGGAAATTACAGTTGGCGTAGGGATGCAGGGGGCAAGTATAATATTTAACCATTTACCATACTCGCATCGTATAAAAGAAAGTCATGCATATTACCATCACGTACTGTACCTGGTCTATTAGGGGACTCGGTGTACCATCTACATCATTTTGTCATCATAAGTATATATATATTATTAGCGTTGTGGAACGTATAACCCGATCCGCACATTGTATAATAATGCCGAGGAACATTCGATCCGATCCATGTATCATATAGTAATGCTGAGGAATGTTCAATTCGATCCACATATCATATAATAATGCCAAGGAATGTTCGTTCTAATTCACATATCATATAATAATGTCGAAGAATGTTCGGTCCGATCTACATCATTATATTATATCATTGCATACATATACCGTACCCAGCCTTTTATGGGAGTCGGTGTCATCACATTATCATATACCGTACTCAGCCCTTTATGGGACTTGGTGTCATCATATCATCATATACCGTACCGGACCTTTATGAGACTCGGTGTTATAATTATCATACACCGTACTTGGCCCTTTATGGGAATCGGTGTCATAATCAAAATATATCGTACCCGGTCCTTTATGGGACTCGGTGTCATAATCATCCTATTATCACCTGAGACTCAATAAAACGATCATACTGGACTATCCTATTATGGGAATTGGTGTCATAATCATCATATATCGTACCCGACCCTTTATGGGAATCGGTGTCATAATCATCCTATTATCACATGAGACTCAATAAAACGATCATACTAGAATATCCTTTGAGGTTCAGAATGGTACTTATCCCAAGTGACCTCTAAGTGTCATTAGGGGTCGTATCAACTAGAGTGTCAAGAATCATAGGCATTTATCAAGTAATGCCAAATCGCTTATGAAATCAGAGGCATTGGTCATAATAGAGTCCTTAGGAATAAGAGCTTATCAAAGTAAGGACATGAGTCACTATAGCGCCTGTGAGCATATGGACTTCAACACGCCAATTCCTATTTTACGTACAAAAGGCTCGATGGTAGTAGCTAAACTACCATAAGAGAATTAACATCAGAAAATGAGTAAGAGACAAGAATCCTATTCGGAACTTAAGAATGAGATTACCCCAGCTTGTATACATATCCCTTACTTTTAGGATATGCCAAACGAGAAGAGAGGATAGTTTACGTACTTACTACTTTCCATCACATAGAAACCTTGAGAGGCAATAACTCAACTAGTATAGGAGTTCTACCATCGAGAAGTAAATAAGACTTATGGACCATACTTGGAGTTTTAAGAATAGAATTACTCCTAAATTTCATACACATCTCATACTTGTGCTAAGACATACCAAGAAAAAGGAGTTAGCTTCACATACTTACGCCAACGACATGCCAAGAGAAATAAAGACAGCTTTACATACTTATGCCAACAACATGCCAAGAAAAGACAAAGGATAAGCTTTACATACTTATGCCAAAAATATGCCAAGAGAAGGAAGGTAGCTTCACATACTTGTTTTGAGATAAATTAAAATCTGGCTTGTCTTGATACCTCCTTAAACTATTTGAAATGAAAGTAATACTAAGATTAATATCCTTTAACTTTCCAATATCCCACTCTACAATCAAGTACTAATAGGAGTCATTTCCTTATCCATTACCCTCGACTAGTTTGTTACTAATTCCAATGTTATCGAAAATCGAGCAGCATCTCCCCTATAACTTCAACATCTCCGAGATTTCAACTCGGCCACAGTATCAAAAACCATCCCAACAACAATAAAAAGCATCATATATACAAGTAATCCACCTCAACATTACACAATACAACTCCAAACAACTAGCTCAAAACTACGATACGAAAATAGAGTTTTTAATCTTTATTTTATAAAATCTTTAACCATACTAGACGGAGGGTCGTATGGATGAAACCAGAAGATCCCACACCCTTTTTCAAAACATTTTAAATCTCTACAACATGCAACCCAACTATCTTCACCCGCAGCACCACAACGACAACCCACTTCTCGACTTCGATTTAGCTACAACCACTTCAATTTAGTTTGTTTCTAAGGTCAAGCATCCTTATGCAATTTTTCCAATTACAACCTTATTTAAGAAATTTAATATACCTCATAAAAACATCATAAACTCAAATTTGAAAGAAAAGCCCTTACCTTACCCGAAACTCATCAAACTCGTCAAAACTTGCCTCAGAAGATCCTTTAGCGCGCCTAAAACTTCGTGGCTGTTTGCTAACATTTTGGGCTGATCCAAACCATAAATTTTAATTAATAACACCTTCAAAACATATTGGTACACCTTAGATAATTAATTCATGGAGAGAAATCGAAGAACTCACTTTTCTTTCCTTCCAAAATCGTGGCTCTCTCCCTCTGTAGTTTCTTCTCTTCTCTTCTTTCTTGTTCTTAAATTTTTTAGATAAGTATGGAACTTTAATAAGTCATAATACATATATATATAGGCCACCTAAGGGGGTGACACATGTCAAGCCCTAAGTGGTGACATGTGTCAAGCCCTTATTGGGCCAATACACCCCTTTCCTCCAATCACAGGATGCCACGTGGCATGTGGGGGTCCACCACCCTTAATCTAGCTGCTTCCATGTGGCACTCTTTTATGCTGCTACGTGGTACTCTCTTCTCCCCCTCATGGGTTCATAATCTCTTTTTACTTTACGAACCTATGTAATCCTTGCTACGTAAGCTTGGTATGTACTCCAGTAGGTTAAGTATGTAAGATTTCCAAGTTGGTAGCTTACATAAATAAGTCATTTCCTATGACTCATCATTCGGTCTCCAACTTCTTTCGGATTCTTATAACTCTATTTCCAATCTTCTCTACTATGGGGTATCACATTCTCCTTTACTTAGAGTTATTTGATAGCGTTATAGATTATCTGGATCACATGGAAACTCTTAAGAAGCTTAAGAGTTCTTAAGAAGTCTTAAGAAGCTTTTAGAAGCTTTAGGAAACCTTAAGAAACTTAAGAGGCTTACGATCCTTCTATGAAACTTAAGAGCCTTTCAAGAGACTTAAGAATGCGTTCCAAGGTACAAAAGTAAGGGGTGTAAAAAATCAAGTCTTGGGTAATTATGAAGTAAAGAAGCCTAAGTTACTTCCATACTGCAATTATGCTCAAAAGATAATAGGATGGCTTGAAGAGGTGACTATTCAACATGTCCCTAGAAAGGAAAATAAGAAGGCTGATGCGTTGGAAGCTTTAGCTTCTACATTAGTAACGCCTGATGAAATGCAAGTTGTGATTTGCCAAAGATGGATAACTCCACCTCCAGATGAGCATGAAGAAGAATTTCAACAAGTTATTGCCACTTCAGAGGTTGAAATTAAAGATTGGCGACAACCAATAATAGATTACTTATGTTATGGAATATTGCCAGAAAATCTTCGAAGAATGACAAAAATCCGATGACAAGCCCCTCATTTTTTTTAATTATAAAAATACACATTATAGGCAGTCATTCGATGGAGTTATATTACGATGTTTGGGGGCAGATGAATCTACTCAAGCTATGCAGGAAACACATTTTAGAGTATGTGAAGCGCATCAATTTGGGCTAAAACTTCATTTTCACATAAAAATGATGGAATATTATTAGAAAACCATGGTAAAAGATTGTCTGGATTACGTCCGAAGATGTAAAGCTTGCCAATTCTATGCGTATTTTATACATCAACCCCCAAAAGTATTGCACCCAACTATTACCTCATGGCCATTTGAAGCTTGGGGTTTGGATGTTGTTGGACCATTGCCTAAGTCCTCTAGTGGACATTTGTACATCCTGGCTATAACTCATTACTTCTCAAAATGGGCAGAAGCTATTTCTCTTAGAGAAGTGAAGAAAGAGAATGTCGCTAACTTCATTCGAGTAAATATTATCTACCGTTTTGGTATTTCTCAATACATATTGACATATAATGAAAAGCCATTTGATAACAAGTTAATGATGAAGATATGTGATCTTTTTGGATTCAAGCAACGCAATTCCTCTATGTATTATGTGGCTGCAAATGGTCTCGCTGAAGCATTTTATAAAACACTCCACAACTTATTGAAGAAAGTTTTTTCCAAGTCTAAGAGAGATTGGCATGAAAGAATGGAAGAGTCATAGGACTACGTATCACACGCCATCACAAAGCGACCCCATATTCTCTTATTTATGGAGTTGAAGCAGTCCTTCCACTTGAGCATCAAATCCCATCATTATGCCTTTCCATTCAAGAAGGACCCACTGATGAAGAAAATGCTCGGTTATGCCTTGAATAATTGGAGGCTCTTGATGAAAAAAGACTAGAGCCCAACAAAGTCTGGAATATTATCAAGCTCATCTAGCTCGATCTTTTAATAAAGAAGTTCATCTTAGATGCTTCCAAGGGGGTGATCAAGTTCTTTTTGTAAGAATGCCCATTATTACTTCTCATCGGTTTGGAAGCAAGTTCTCTGCTAAATGGGATGGACCATTTGTGGTACAAGAAGTATACTCAAGTGGCGCTTACAAATTGGTTGATTTAGAAGGATTGTGCATTGGCCCCATTAATGGAAAATTCATAAAGAGATACTATCCTTGAAGAAAAAAAATACCCTCCTTAAGGTACGAGCATAAACTGCATGATACTCCTGGCCTGCAAGAGTATAAACTGTGTATGACATAAAAATAAAATAATGTCTACTAGGTTGAAAATCTCGAAAGAGGAGGCCTAGGCAAAAGTTAGGACATAAAAAAATTACTCTTTAGAACTGTGTTATGACTTGATCCTCTTCACTGAGGTACTTAGGCACTTGGAATTACATTCTGAGTTCAGTCGCATGAGTATCCAAAAAACACAGTCTCTCTTGACCCTCTTCGCCGAGGTCCATGGTGCTTAGAGTTACATCCTAAGTTTAGTCTCATAAGTTCAAAAGAAATGGGGCACACTATTATTTGAGCATCACAATGTTCTTATAGATTTTTATATATGATGTGTGAATTAGAGAAGGCCAATCAAGATAAAATTTGAATTGACTTCAAAAACATATTTGTACTAATCCATAAATCTATTAGCTGTGATTATTATACACATTGTATTTCTATAAATCTTCTTTTCGGCTTCTCTACGCTGAGATATGAGTATTTTTAATAAGATCATGTGAATAGGAATCTGTCATCTTTTCTGCATGTGAAATTCATTTTTGAAGTTTGTTTAGAATGATCCTGAGGGACTTGAGCTATAAATTTTGTATATGTTTTAGATTAAGAAGTTTGGTTTCCAATAAATTAAGTCTCTCTTGGCTTTGGTGCTCTCATACAATGATATATCTTTCGTATTATCGAAACACACAAGGTGATAAAAAACGATGTTTATGGGAAATTCCAACTTAATGCGATTACGTCAATGCATCAATATGAGTAAATAACTCTTGAAGCTAAAATATAAAAGAAATACTTAAAGAAATATGTAATAACTAGTCTAAATGTAGCTTATAATTATCTAAGTCTTGAAGAGAAATATCTAAAACTCTCTTCTTCTCTTCCACATCATTCGAGGCATTCGCAGTAGCTAAGGAAAAATCGGCACATTTGTTGTACTCTTGTTCAGCTGCTGAGACTTTAGATTAAACATCTTCGACTTCTTTCTTGGCAGTATCTCGGAGGGCTTTTAATTCCTTCACCTTTTTTCTCGCCTCCTTAAGGGATTGACAGACGTCAGACAATTCTTCGAATTTCTCATTATTTTCATTTAAGAAAAGATCAAGTTGTGTCTTGGCATTTAGATATGGCTCGAATTCTTCAATTTTTAGGGCTTTATCAGTAAGGGATGATCGTGCTTGGTCATAGGAGGTGGCAAGTTCAAATAGAGACTCCAATAAGTTCTTCAAAGGAAAATATCCACCCCTATTTCATCTACATACACAAGAATTACTTGGACCTCATCCTTAAGAGAAGAATACATTCTGTAGTGAGATCGTCAAGTTTAGAATGAATCTTATTCCAAGCTCCCATGATAAAATTCATTCGAAGTTTTGAGATGACTTTCTTTCCATTAAAAATAGACACAGACATTGTCGGTTTCTTATGGGGAGGATATTCTACATTTGATGTAGTCCTTTCATATGGGATAAAAGTAGCCTCTCGCTCTGATTTTGGTGACAAAATTGATTTTCTTGAAGTTGGCCCCTCTAAAGATCCATTACTATGGTAACAAGTCTCCAACATGCTAACATCGTTTTCCTGCAAAAATAAAAAATAATAAATAAATATATAAATAAAAATAATATATATATATATATATATATATATATATATAAAAGAAGAAATATCATAGTTAGTAGAATCATGTGGTATCATGGAATGAAAAAAAATCATTACCTCTTTAATAGCTGTCAAAGTCCTTGAAGAACTAACATTGTTGTCGGAAATCTCTATCGGATGTGAACTAGCATCGTTTGGCGTGTCAGAAGGTAGTTTCAATTTCTTCCAACAACAATCACTACGGGTGCTACTACTTTCATCTTGAGATGGCCGCTTGTGAGAGGTCTGTTGAATTTGAGTTAAATACTTTTCTTTTTGAACTTCTTTAAGGGAAGAACCCTTAATCTTGTCTGGAACAATAACTTTAGACTTCAAAATAGGAGGTTGACTCACAATTAAGACCTTCTCTCTTACTTTTAAAGAACATTATTATCCAGACCAACAGAACTCACCAAGGACTGTATATAATTTTCAAGAAACTTTCCATGCACCTTTTCACACTAAGACTTGTAATTGAGCGAAAAGAATTTCTTCAAGCTGGACCCACTAGGAGGAAATGTTGCTCTTACCTTAGATTTTGTCAGCAACAAATTCATGCAAGCCTTAAACCCTCGGCTAATGAAGCTTCACAAAAATCTCGATCTAATCGACCAAGAGCATCTTGAAACAAGCCAAATTGACCACTGAATCTATGGGGACTATAAGGCTCTATAATAAAGATATTTTCTTCCCTTAAAGTGAGATAGTTTGAGCGAAGCCTCATAAAGAAATTCGATTGAAATTCCTTTTTAGTGCCGTCATCGCGGTAGTGGTGAGCATTAGGCCTTTTGATCAATGTTGTATCCCAGGCAATGGTTCCCCCTCCATGTATATGCTTTCTTGCATCCTGTTTTTCAAAATACATAGCAGCACCTTCGCTAGAAAAGGAATCCATAAGAGGATCAGCCGGTCCACCTGCTAATGGGTAATGAGTTTTGAAGTAATAGGCCAACAACCATACACGTAATGAATTGGAAAAAGGGTTTGGATGAGATCAAGTTGTGAGCATATTGAAATTGTGTTTAGACCTATGTAAATGCAGGCTAAGACTTGAAATGCAAGGCTAACTCTTCGTCCACATGCTAAATGACAGGCGATTCTAAAGATGCCCAGACAAATAAAGCCATCCTCCTTCGTAGGAAGCACAAATACGTACAATCAGCAAGATAACAAGGCTGCCAAGTATGTTTTATTTTTCTTGTGACTCTTAACTTCTAACTTGTGAAACAAAGCTTCTTCAGTAAGACACTAATTAACAGACTCACGAATTACGCCAGTTGGGTTATGCGATGACCTGAGATGGGAGGATTTCTTTTTTCTTCTTGGTTAGGGTTGTCCATATTTTGTATATTTCTTACACTAAAACTCTACCCATATTTCCACAAAAACATTAGGTTCATGATTATTCTCTACTCGGATCTGATGAAAGGCATGAAATAAATGCTCATAAGAATGAGGGAGAAACCTTTTTCCCTTATCAAATATGCCTAAAAGTTCTGCAATATTTGGCACGACTTCATGTTATGGGTATACCACCAATCACGTATAAATCCCAAAGTGATATAGATAGTGTTATACCCTGCACCTTTGTATATTGGAGCATATATTTTTTTTTAAATGATTTCTATATGATGTAGGTTATCTATGAAGTTCTACGTGAGTAGTAACAGTTAGAAATAGGTCTATAAGGCTTTGGAAGGAGTTAGAGGCCAAATAAGGAGTCGTGGTACTTAACCTACTCTCATAAGATACCAACTTAGATGTCCTAAATACCTAAGCTACTTGAGTACACGCCGAGCTTACGTAGCAAGGATTACATAGGTTCTTAAAGTAAGAAAAAATTATGAACCTACGGAAAGGAGGAAGACATGTGGCGGCCTAAGGAGATGACATGTGACAGCGTAAGGGAGTGACATATGGTAGCAGGTGATGCACCTACTTAGGGTCAAGTAGGTGACCCACCTACTTGGGGTGGACCCCATTTGCCACATGGCAGCCCCAGATTGGCTGCATAGATGCATTGGCCCAATAAGGGCTGGACACGTGTCACCCTAAGGGGATGACATGTGTCACCCTAAGGGGATGACATGTGTCACCTTCTAAGGCAGAGTACATATTTCTATTTTATGACTCTTAACTTCATTCTTCATCCAAATATCCAAGACTAAAAAGAAAAGAAACCCTAAGCTAAAGAGAGAGTAACATCGGCCAAGAGGGAGAAAGAGGTAAGTTTTCCAATTTTGTTCCATGAATTAATTATCTAGGGTATACCACGATGAAATAAAGGTTCTAATAATGTAAATTTATGGTTTGGAGAAGCACCAAAATGATAACAAACAGCCACAAAGTTTCAGTCGAGTTAAGAGGACTTCTGAGGCGAATTTTGGCAAGTTTTGGACACGGTAAGGTCTGCCCTTTCAAAGTGGAGTTAATAATGTTGGTATGGAGTGTATTAAATATGTTAAACAAAGTTGTAAGTACGAAATTGCATAAGTATGCTTGGCATTAGAAACAAATTAAATTGAAGTCATTTTAGTTAAATCGAAGTCGAGTAGTGTGTTATAATTGTGGTGCTTTGGATTGGAGGTGTTTGGCTGTGTTTTACATGGATGGAAAGTATTCTAAAAAGGGTGTAGGTTCTGCTAGTTGCAGCCACACGACCCTCCGTTTTGTGTGCATAAAGGTTTTATGAAATAGAGATTAAAAACCCTATATTGGTATCGTACTTTTAAGAGAGTTGTTTGGAGTTTGTATTGTGTAATGTTGAAGTAGTTTACTTGTATATAAGCTGCTGATTGTTGTTATTAGTTGGATGTAGTAATTGAGGATGTAATGGGAAGTTTGGATATGGCAAGTTATAGGGGAAGTGCTGCCCGATTTCCATTAACTCCTTAACTAATTAAAGGGGCTAGTCGAGAAAGGCGAGTGTGGAAGTGATTCTATACATGCTCGAATATAACATAAGATGCTGGAAAGTCGAGGGTTGTTGATATTCATATTTACTTTTGTGTTAAATAGGTTTAAAGGAGGATGAGGCGAACGTGGTTAAGAGCGAACCATAAGAGGTATGTAGAGCTATCCTTTTTTTCTTTTGGCATATCTTAGGTATAAGTTATGAATGGTTTGTATATGAAATGTGGGGATAATTCCACTCATGAAACTCCATGTATGATTCATAGACTTTATTTACTTTGTGATGTTAAAACTCCTGTAGTAGTTGAGTTATTGCCTTTTAAGGTTCCTAAATGATGAACAGTAGTATATATAAAGCCTTTCTCTTCTTCCTTTTGGAATGTCTTAAATGTAAATGAAATGGTATATGATATGGGTTGGAGTTAGTCTCATTTATAGGCTCCGAGTATAACTTGTGACTCATGTTCACTTTTGATTGTTAAAGTTCTTGAAATAATTGAACTACTACCCTCGAGTCTCCTATATGATGAATAGTATTTGAATGTATAAGCTCCTATTCCTAAGAGTCTCTACGATGATGACGTCTCTAATTACATAAGCTGTTTATCTTTGTATCGACACATGTCTTCCTGAGACTCCAGCTGATACAATTCCTAATGACATTTAAAGGGTACCTAAGACAATTACTACTCTGATCTTCAAGTGACGGTTCACTTGACTGGTTTATTAAGTCTTGGATGATGATTTAAGTTGCATATGGTTTCTCACTACTCCACTCGTGCACGCTGTAACCCATCTTCCTCTGAGTCCCATAGAGGGGCCGGGAACATTATCGTACACAACTTTACTACTCCTTCACTGAGTCCTGGGCCAGATATATATATATATGTATGAAGTATACAATGATAAAATGTCGTATATTATAAAGTTAAAGCATATGATAACGCCATATGTGATGATGTTATACGCCGAATCCCAGGCCGGATATATATATATGATGATATGATGAAAATATGGATCGAGCCGTATGTTCCTCGGCATATTTTACTATGTGATTATGACACCAAGGTAAGTTTATTTACATACTATTGATATTGGGCGCCTTGTGTGGCTGCGATATGATATGATATAAGTATATATGTCTTCCCTGTGAGGCATTGTTTGTATTTCCTATGTGCATGTTTGAGATAACAAGAAATACAGAGGAAACTCTGCCCAAAATTTCTTAGAAATAAAAGGAGAATGAGACACAGGGTTGTAGTATGCCTTGCCCATCATAAGAAAGGGGATTTGACTAGACTACGAATATGGCTGACCTCGAGGAATAAGTTAATTACTGAAGTGATAGTAGTGGTAATAAGGAGGTCAATACTGGTATGGAAAAAAATCTTGAAATGATTGGTGAGTAAGAGATGATTTAGAGAATGAATAAGAAAGACTTACACAGCTTTATAGGGAAGGTTCAGAATAAAAGGTCAAGTGGTAACAAAAGTAAAGGGGAGCAACAAGACAGGATGAATGCCAGAAATGACTAGTATGCTAAGAACAAATAGAGGTAAACAAAAGATGTTTTGAAAACGAGAAATGAAAGGACAACTGAAGAAAACACTCAAGATAGACGTAATTACTTAAGTGTGAGTATTGGACACAAAGGGAAATAGACAGTTATGAACTAAAGGTATAGTACAATGAAAAGGTAATAAGACAAGACCTCTATTAAAACCAAGTTGCTATGATTCTTAGTGAGATTAGAAGAGCATCGGTTACACGACAAGGATGAAAGCTCATAAAGCATAAAGAAGTATGGTGTATATGTACCCCACCGTGGAAAATAGTAAGATCCTTAGAAGATAGGGGATATAGATTTATAAAACAACTGATGTGTTGCAAATTTATTAGGGGGACAAGTGGTATCCACTAGAATAAGGCTGGTATTATGACAAAGCTTGAGACACGGATCATCAAAGAATAAGTGCTCCCGAGTGGAGAATTTGAAATAGTTATAAGCACGAGCTAATTACTGATTGGGATAAATGGAATATGGCTTTAATGCACTACTACATTAAGGATATTAGTCGAGTACTAGTGTTCAGACTAGATTTGGTACTGTATATCAAAGATTCTAAGCACCTCATGATTGTATTAAGGTTTCTACATGGGTACACCCTAAAGGGGGGAAGTGGATAAGAGAAATACAAGCGTGAGATGAAACCCACTGACACTATAACGTGTTAATGCAAACACTCAAACTTGAAGTGAGATCCCATGATGGAACGAGCTAGCAAGATCTAGAAGCCAGCAATAGACGGATAAAAGCCATGATGATATTTGAGACAGTGCGGAGGATTATTGGGAAGGACCTTTAATAGTATGACATCAAAAGATAGGCACATACAAAAAGGAATGGATACGACAAAGGAATGATAACGAGTAACTTAAAGATATTGTAAAGAATAACAAGGCTATACTTGACTAAAGGTCAAGATGTTGGCAACTGAGTTACTGGCTACTAATATTGTGATGTACAAGTAGCAAAAAGAGGAATGATAAGAAATCTCTCCTATGATAGAATATGAGAGAACTTTAGGGGTACACAAAGGCATCAAAACAAGTGTGACCCAAAAGAGACTACAAGTACGTGTTAGTACAATGACATATGTAGAGAAGAGTAAGCCAAGAGCAAGAAAGACTATGACTAGAATTGCATGCACTTTCTATAAATGGTACAAGAATAGTATGCAACCTACGAATATTGGTATGCTAAGAATGAGACTGAGTGGTTACTTGATACAAAGAAGTCGGTAATAGCAATATGATTGCAATGTGATGGGTGGTAAGAGAACCAGAAGGAAGATCTGAGTAAGAGCGCAGTAGGATATGCCTAGAGTGTTACAAATTGAATTATGAGAAATTTTGTGATAGCTTAAACAAAATGGAGCATCAGAAACTTGATAGCCTATTACAGGGGATGGAAATCCTGACACAAAAATGAAAAGCATTTAATATGGATTATAGTACAGGATGAGCTCGCATGCTGTGGAAGTATGATCATAGAGGTTATGGTAGATAGGCTGACAGAATCAACCCATTTTCTTCCAGTTAAGAAGACACATTTAGCTAAGGATTATGAAAGGTTATATGAGAAAGAAATAGTAAGCCTTCACGGAGTTCCCATATCTGTTATTTTAGACAGGGAAGTTCAATTTACGGCTAACTTTTAGAGATCATTCCAGGAGGGATTGGGAAAATAGGTGAATCTTGGTACAATATTTCACCCCCAGACTAATGAACAGGCCGAGCGTACTATCCAAATGCTAGAAGGTATATTGCAGGCCTACATTACTAACTATAGGAGAAGCTGGTTACTAACAAATGGCACACTTGTATGCCAAAGCCTTTGAACATTATACTAGTTAATGATAGACAAAATACAGAGTGGCTATGAAGGTCGTTGTGTGAGGGAACTTCAACACCACTCAGTAGCCAACTCTGAGGGGAAAAAAGCAAAACCAAAAGGGTAGAGGTGCCAGTTGATATCCTCTATATAATTCAAGAAGTAATACACAAGGTCGAAGATTCCACAATATGACCTTGGTTACAAGACTCACTTTGCCCTCCATGGACGGATGATTCTATATGAAATATTATCCGTCGATTACTAACACCTGTCCATGTTCTTTCAATTAAGGACTACATGTTCAGCTGAGACTATGTGAAATTATAGGTCAAGAGGGCAGTGAGGTGTGTGGAGTTCCCATAGCTATTGTCTCAGATGAAGAAGCCCAAGTTACAGTTAACTACTGAAGATCAGTCCACGAGGAGTTGGGAAGACAAATAGGTTTTCGTACCCCATGTTACCCTTAGGACGATGGACAGACTAAGCTTTCTAGCTAAATGCTAGATGATATGTTGCAGGCCTATACAGTTGACTTCAAAGGTAGCTAGGATAATTTCCTACTACCTGTTGAGATTACCTATGATAATAACTATCATTCTAGTATCTAGAAGGCCCTGTACGAGGCTTTGAATAACAAAAAATGTAGGTCACCCATTGGTTGGTTGGATATTGGTAAAACACAACTAATAGACCTAGACATGATTCAAAAAGCTGTGTAAAAAGGCTTGTACATTGCAACCATTACAAAGAATTCCTGAAATCATTTTTGGACCTTATGAGAATTAACATTCGAGGACGAATGTTCTAAAGGGGGGAAGGATGTTATACCCCGCACCTTTGTACATTGGAGCATATTTTTTTAAATGATTTCCATGTGATATAGGTTATCTATGAAGTTCTACGTAAGTAGTGACAGTTAGAAATAGGTCTAGCAGGCTTTGAAAGGAGTTGGAGGCCAAATAAGGAGTCGTGGTACTCAATCTACTCGCATAAACTACCAACTTGGATGTCTTACATACCTAAGCTACTTGAGTACACGCCGAGCTTATGTAGCAAGGATTACATAGATTTTTAAGGTAAGACAAGATTATGAACCTACAAAAAAGGACGATACGTGACGGCCTAAAGAGATAGCACGTGGCAGCATGAGGGAGTGACACATGGCAGAAGGTGATGCACCTACTTAGGGTCAAGTAGGTGACCCACCTTCTTGGGGGTGGACCCCTACCTGCCATATGGCATCTCCAGATTGGTTGCATAGATGTGTTGGCCCAATAAGGGCTGGACAGGTGTCACCCTAAGAGGATGACACATGTCACCTCCTAAGGCAGCCTACATATGTATGTTTTATGACTCTTAACTTCATTCTTCATCCAAATATCCAAGACCAAAAAGAAAAGAAACCCTAAGCTAAAGAGAGAGTAGCGTCGGCCAAGAGGGAGAAAGAGGTAAGTTCTCCAATTTCATTCCATGAATTAATTATCTAGGGTATTCCATGATGAAATTAAGGTGATAATAATGTAAATTTATGATTTGGAGCAGCACCAAAAGGATAACAAACAACCACAAAGTTTCAGTTATGTTAAGAGGACTTCCAAGGCGAATTTTGGCAAGTTTTGGATAAGGTAAGGTATTCTCTTTCAAAGTAGAGTTAATAATGTTGTTATGAAGTGTATTACATGTCTTAAACAAAGCTGTAAGTACGAAATTTCATAATTATGCTTGGCGTTAGAAACAAACTAAATTGAAGTCATTTTAGTTAAATCGAAGTCGAGTAGTGTGTTGTTATTGTGGTGATGCGGTTTAAAGGTGTTTGGTTGTGTGTTTTATGGATAGAAAGTGTTCTAAAAAGGGTGTAAGTTCTGCTGGTTGCAGCCACATGACCCTCAATTTCGTGTGAATAAAGGTTTTACGTAATAGAGATTAAAAACCCTATGTTGGTATCGTAGTTTTAAGTGAGTTGTTTGGAGTTTGTACTGTGTAATGTTGAAGTGGTTTACTTGTATATAAGATGCTGATTGTTTTTTTTGGTTGGCTGTAGTAATTGAGGATGTAATGGCAAGTTCGGATAGGGGAAGTGCTGCCCGATTTCCGTTAACTTCTTAACTAATTAAAGGGGCTAGTCGAGAAAGGCGAGCGTGGAAGTGATTCTATGCATGCTCGAATGTAACTTAAGATGTTGGAAAGTCGAGGGTTGTTGATATTTGTATTTACTTTCATGTTAAATAGCTTTAAAGGACGACGAGGCGAACATTGATAAGAGCAAACCATAATAGGTATGTAGAGCTATCCTTTTTTTCTTTTGGCATTTCTTAGGTATAAGGTATGAATGGTTTGTATATGAAATGTCGGGATAATTCCACTCATGAAACTCCACATATGTTGCATAGACTTTATTCACTTTGTGATGTTAAAACTCCTGTAGTAGTTGAGTTATTGTCTTTTAAGGCTCCGATATAATTGAACAGTAGTATGTATAAAGCCTATCTCTTCTTCCTTTCGGAATGTCTTAAATATAAATAAAATGGTATATGATATGGGTTGGAGGTAGTCTCAATTGTAGGCTCCGAGTATAACTTGTGACTCATGTTCACTTTTGAATGTTAAAGTTCTTGAAATAATTAAACTACTACCCTTGAGTCTCCTATATGATGAATAGTATTTGAATGTATAAGCTCCTATTCCTAAGGGTCACTACGATGATGAAGTCTCTAATTCCATAAGTTGTTTAGCTTTGTCTCGACATATGTCTTCCTGAGACTCCAATTGATACGATTTGTAATGACATTTAGAGGGTACCCGAGATGATTACTACTCTGATCTTCAAGTGACGGTTCACTTGACTGGTTTATTAAGTCTTGGATGATGATTTAAGTTGCATATGATTTCTCACTACTACACTCGTGCATGCTGTAACCCATCTTCCTCCGATTCCCATAGAGGGGCCGGGAATATTACCGTGCAAAGCTTTACTACTTCTTTACCGAGTCCTAGGCCAGATATATATATATATATATATATATATGTATGAAGTATACGATGATAAAATGTCGTATATGATGAAGTTGAAGCATACGATGACACCGTATATGATGATGTTATTCACCAAGTCCCAGGCCGAATATATATATATATATATATATATATATATATATATATATATATATATGATTATATGATAAAAATATGGATCAAGCCGTATGTTCCTCAATATATTTTACTATGTAATTATGACAACAAGTCCCATAATGGGTTGGGTTTGGTATATGATGATACGATTATGACACCGAATCCCATAAGGGTATGGTATATGATTATATGATAATGGCACTGAGTCCCTAATGGGCCGGGTGCAGTATGTTATGTCCACTACTCTTTCACCAAGTCCTTTACTAAAGGGTTGGATACGATAGATAGGCATGCATGTGAAAACACATTGATGAATTTGTAATATATGAGATGATATTGTATATGATGGTATGATACCATATGCGATAATATGATAACACCGAGTCCCACAGAGGGACGGGTGCGGTATGGGAAGATGATATACATGCCCTCATTTTATAAGATGTAGGTATAGTGATTTGCTAACTGTTATATTTGTTTCTTGCATCTCTATTTCAGCTGTTATCACAGTTATGATGTGCTATGCTTTATATATACTCAATACATATATCGTACTGACCCTTCTTTCCTCGGGGGGCTGTGTTTCATGCCCGCAGGTACAGATGTTCATTTCGGAGGTCCGCCAGCCTAGAATATTCGCTCAGCTATGTTGGAAATGCTCCATTTTGTGCTGGAGCCTAGCTTTTGGGTACTGGTCCTCCTACGTAGACATATGTTTGTGGGTTTTTTATAAGTTGTTTCAGTATGCCTATACGACGTGATGTAAATGTTATTATGCCATGGCAGCCTGATTGAGTTCCGTGCCCTTTCATGATATGATGTAAATGAAAGAGGCTACATGTATATAAAGATGTTATCACCCACTAGAAGTTCTTATGTATAGTTTTTATATCGGATAGTTATGTATACGGGAGTCCAAGTTGGACCCCAGTCACGTCCTATGGGGTTGGGTCGTGACAAGTAGTTCTCCGACTGGGGTAAGTAGTGTATTTGTAACAGGACACCAAGCTTCACAGAAGGCTTTCAAGATGTTAGTGTTATAATCATAAGTAAAAAGTGAACCATACACATCATCATATATTTTTGCATCTTTCAAAGTCTGGCGATTCCTACAAAAGATATGTTCAGCCCACTCCCAATAGCTTGGAATATAGTGAAACTCTCCATCAAGTGTGAAAGTGTTATCCCACCGAGTCTCTCTATTTATGATTCATCGCCCTAAACATGGTAATGAAGTTGCAATATTTTTGGTACGATGATTAGGAGTGTAAAGTACCCACGTCTTGGGAAGACAACTATTATATTCAAGAGTCCAATCATCTAAACTAGGAAGTTCCCCTAAAGATGGCTACGGAGCAGCATATTAGCCAGCTAATGGCGTACTTACAAGCAATTTGGTCTCCACCTCACTGTCCTTATGATCTGATATCAGAAGTTATCATAACTCTGAAGAAGAGGATGTCAAATCTCTAAACTAAATCATGATTCAATCTGTAAAAAAAAATTAAAAAAAATATTTCGTTAGCTCTTAAATTAGTAATTCAATAATCATGGTCATGAATCTCAATAATGAATTATATTCTTTGAGCAATAACTATGCCTAATCTAGATGGTGGAAAGTTTTTGGGCTTGGACTATGGGATGCCTTTGACTCAGAAGATGTAAAGTCTTTGCCACAAATCATGTAAAGTCTTTGCCTTAGATGGTGTAAAGTCTTTTCACAATTCGAATTGGATTATTATTATTATTATTATTATTATTATTATTATTATTATTATTATTATTATTATTATTATTATTATTATTATTATTGGTTAGAAAATGCCTAGCCTTTATTTTGTTGATCTCTATACTATTCTAATTGTTCAAATCTAGTAAAAATATACTGCTATTGATGGACCAGTGCTACCCCTGGATCTAAGAATCATGGAAGACGTAATTGAAATATGCACCTGAAATGAAATCACATTAGTATAAAGAGCCGAAAAGCAAAAAGAGGAGGAGATAGCTGCCATAACATAAAGAGGGAGTTCACTTTGATAGCGAGTTAGTTCAGTGACACTTGGGTATCAATCAACATTGAATAGAACTATGATCGAAGAATATCACTGATCAGAACCAGTTCACAACCTAAGGCGAGTTGATGCGCTAATACGGCAGGCTTACTTTTCATATGTATGTGGAGAGAACCTGGCGTTAAGCATTGTGGCCAGCCATAAAGGAATAGGTGGGAAAGTAGACCTAAGTGGTCATATTGGATCCTTGGGAACCATGCGGTCTTCTATCCCGATGAACAATATTCCACTGATTAGGCGGGGATGAGATTCGAACCTGCAATCTTCAATTGGAGTCTCATTATTTACTCCAACTTTGTCACTCTAATTGGAGGAAAGTATTAATTTAATATATTCATAGTGCATATTAAATTGCATGACATATGATTATCGTTTAGTTAATACTTCAAGGATAGTCATTGTATAAAATACTTCGACAAGACTTGAAGTAGGGGGCATTTGCAAGCATTAAAAATTTATTGGATTTAAATTCGTAACTTAAATTGGACTATATTAAATTCAAGAAAATAATTCAAATGATGTGGTAATCCAAGTCAAATTAAATGAGCCACTAAAAGCACACCACATGTTAAAGTTATATGGCAATCCAAGTCAAATTAAATGAGCCACTAAAATTATACCAAGTGTCAAAGTTATATAACAATTCAAGTAAAATTAAATGAGCCATTAGAATTATGCCATGTGCCAAAATTATGCAGAAATCCAAGTCAAATTAAATAAGCCACTAAAATCATGCCACGTGTCAAAGTTATGTGGCAATCTAAGTCAAATTAAATGAGCCACTAGAATAATGTCACGTGTATATGTGATATTTTCTGACCAATTAAATTAAAATTCTTCACCAAAAGTATCTTATTGGTCAGTTCAAACCGACCAATCAAATCACACCAGCATACTACTTCCTACAACTATAAATAGAGGTCCTCATCATTCTCAGAGAGGGAGTTTTCAAGAACAAAAAGCAAGAAGAGAGCTCATGGATCAGAGGCCGCAAATTCTCTACAAAGCTACAAAGTTCAAGTAATCAAATTCAAGTTCAAGTTCAAGATCAAGAACGAAGAAAATTATCAAAAAATTCGAGATCAAGTTACGTGTTCATACTTATTATTCGTCATAACTATACAAGTGTTCGTGATGAGTAATTCAAATCCAAATTTAAAGACGAAGATTCAAGATCAAGTTATTCAAGCCGTTGACTCTAAATCAAATTCAAGTTCAACATATTCCATATTATTTGAAGAATCAAAGGATTATCATAGAGATTGTAACACGCACTACATTTTAAAATCAAATATTACATTTTGTTACTGCAATTCCAAGCTATCACTATCGTATTACCCCATCACCGCCATTTTTGTTTATGTAATTTTTAATATTAAAAAAATATTTTTTCATATACAATTTCTGTTTAGCACTTGAATTTGGAAGGAAACAAATTATGAATTATTATACGAAGAAAATGCTGAGCTCCCAACGTAGCGGGAATAGTTGACGAAGGGAAGTGAAGAAGGAAGAAAGGGGAAAGGATTAGGTATCTTGGGGTAGGTGGGGTATGGAGTAGAAATTGAGTTATTTTTTTTACTGATTATTGGTGGGGTGAAAAATAATTTTATTTTTTAAACTAAAAATTCGTTTATTATTTTGGGTCAATGTGACATGTTTCATTGTCTTATTTGTTGTTTTTATGACACCAATGAGATACACATATAATATTTTTCAAGTTGATTGTCATTTTGTGTTTAGTAGGTATAAATTTATTAAGATTGGAGTGTCTAATAGGAATAAAGATTTTTTTAAGGTGTCCAACTAAAATATACGAATAACTTTGAGGGACTGCCGATGACTTAAAACTTTTGGATTTATGGAGTAAACTTACAAGAACATTAATCTAAGGAGTCAATTCAAATTTTATATTTATTTTACAAAGTAACAATTGTTAGAAGCCACTTAAAATTGAGAGAGAAAAAGGGTCAAAGGTTGAATTCTGAATCAAAATGACCCTTATTCTTTACCATGAAATACTAATAACCTTTCAACTATACATATAATATTTTTTTTGTTGAACTCATAATTGTATGTTAAAATTTAACAGAAACCACCAGAATTGTGATAGTAACCTTAGAAAAGGGGGAAGAAAATCACTTCACAAGTGATGAAAAAATATAAATCATCCTATATATACTCTATTTATTTGGAAACTTAGGACTGCAATAATAAAATAATATAATCTCTTTATTCATCTTATGAGTAATCTTTGTTTTATGATAAAAAAATTTAAATTTAATTATTTTTTAATTAAACATTTATATTTAATTGTCAGTTTCTTCGGCTCAAGAAATTATTACCTGCAAATTCATAATTAATAAAGAAGGCGACGGATTCCTTCAAACAAAGAGAATTAAACTAGGGTGTCTAGTTGGTTGGGGGAAATCATAAATTAATATTCTAAAAGAATTGTAAAGAAAAACAATATTGATGTTTTGGATTGACTTATAAGTTGCTTAGAAGCTATTTTCAACTTTTTTGAGTGTTTGACTGATCAATTTAAAGTCATTTTGTGCTTAAAATAAACCCCAAAAAATAATTGGGTTTGTTTGGTTTAGCTTATCTAAAGCAGCTCATAAACTAGCCCAACTTATTGTTTAGCTTATAAACTGCTTTAAATAAGCTAATCCAGACAAGCACTTAAGTGTGGATGTCCATTTATTACTTCAATAAGCAACTCTGCAAGCAGGTTCCTTAAGCTACTTACACGAGCTTCAAGCATGTTCCTATAAGCAGCCCCGTAAGCAGGTTCATATAAGCAACTTTGTCTGCAACTTTAATTCTTCTATAAGTAGGAGGTCAGTTCATTTGGATATCAGTTTGAATTTGAATAAGATATCAATCTCTCTCTATATATTTTTCTCTGGTACATTTACTTTATAGTCTTTCTTTTAAAATACGTTGTCAGCACGAGTCTCTTCCACCTTGAGCAAATGCTTTGAAAAGTATCGAAGGTATGTACTTTATTTTCATAAATAATGTCGAATATTTTTAATCTTGAATTTCTTGTCCTGGATATATCGGGCATAAGTGCACTGGGTGTCAAAATTCATCTTGATGTGATAGGTCTGGCAGACACCATTAAAGAGAAAAACCATGCATCAAATCAAGACCGTGTCAAGGTAATGATATTTGTCCGTCATTAACTTGATGAAAGCCTAAAAATGGAATTTCTCACTGTCAAAGATCTTTGGTGCTGCGGAATAATCTAAAAGATAGATATAACCACTTGAAGATGGTCATTATTCCATAAGCACATTATGAATGGATCCATTAAGGTTATAAGACTTTAAATCTATCAGTGAGTATAACTCCATGTCTATGATTATTTCATAGTTGAAATTATGCGGAGAATATATCATTGACCGTGATATGCTAGAGAAAACATTATCTATTTTATCTGCATCGAATATGCTTCTGCAGTAGCAATATCGAGAAGAGATTCAAGACATATTCTAAATTATTATCTCATCTTCTTGTTGTTGAATAACATAGTGATCTATTGATGAAAACCATTAAGGTCGGCCTACTGGTTCTGCTCTATTTCTTGAAGTAAATGATGTAACTTTTCACCAATCTAAGCGTGGGAAAGGTCGTGGTTCCGGTCGTGGCCATGATTGCGATTGAGGAAGAAATTTTAATCATAATAATCGACTTACACCAAATAATGACCTTCATCACTGGCAGTATAAAAATAAGGATGAAAAGCCTAAAGAGGTGCAACAAAAATTCAAAAAATAGATGCTATCAATGTGGAGGAAAAGAGCATTGCTCTTGTACCTTTTGTATACCAAAGCACCTGATTGAGCTATATTAGGCATTCCTGAAGAAGATAAATAATAATACAGAAGCAAAGTTTAATTTTGAAGATAATGATAACTTCATACATTTAGAGATAGTTTATTTATATGCACTCCCAGAAATAGATCCTGTAATCGGTGGTGAATCTTTAAAAGCTTAAAATCTTTTAATTCTAGTTTCTTAACTAGTATGTTTAGGTTTCTCTAATCCTATTAATAAATAAAATTTATGAAATACGTTTTTAATACTATAATATTTATTTTATCTAAATTTTCCATCTTGAAGAATTTATGGATGTTCCTCAATTATTTTTGGATCAAGGATCAAACATGAAGATGTTTGTGTAATTGATAGTGAAATAACGCATGCTATATTCAAAGATGAGAAATATTTTTCTGGTTTGATTAGAAGAAAAGCTAATGTTACTGATAACATCCAAATATACTTCTCCAAAAGAAATATAAACGATCGGTTGCAATATATTTACCCAATTATGTGTCAGGTTCGATCCAAAAAATATGGAAGAATATTGTCAAAAGCAAAATTTAACTTGATAGTCATTATTTAAAGGGGGGGGGATTTAAATTGAAACAAAAATAAAAAAAACAACAATAGCTTGGACTAAATATTTATTTGTATTTAGATTATTATAAATAACTAGGAATGTGTTCCCCATGATTTTATAACTCAGCAAGAATATTGTATTAGTAATTGATTTTAGTTCTTAGCATGCAAGATCGGTAAATTAAGTTTACCTATGTCTTTGATCCGGCAAAAAAGTAAATTTCACTACACAACTTGATCCTTCTACGAATGTATGCTTTATTAACCCTTACCAATGATCCCAAATTTAGCTATCCCTTGATCTGTTCAAGCTTATTAGATGAGGATTATTAGCATCAAATCTCGTTGTTTAATCCCTTTTTCCATCCGTTACCTTCTTGATCTAGCAAGTAAGTGTAACATTCCTAAAAAATGTTCACAAGTGCCTTTAAAATACCTTGGGAATACATCACTTGCGTAACACATTATCCTTATCCTGAAATATCGATCAGGGGTCAAAACCCGTGGGAAAAATGATCTCGGGGGATTCTTAGGACCCGTATCAAAAGAAGAAGTTTTTAAGAATTGCACAAAATAGGATGGTGCGCGGCAAGTACGCATCGCGGACTTGTTCCTCCATAGTGCAAATTTACCCAAAATCTGTCTAAAATGTATTTTTGGACAAATACGGCATAAATCTTATGTGATGAATGCAATTTACCTTATATTTCATAAAACACATTTTCCTAATGCGATTTACATGTTCCCAAAATTCAGTATTAAGAGAGGGTACTTTAGACATTTCCCAAATTGTTAGTTAATGAATCTGGACAGTTTTAGGGCCTAATTCATTTTTATAAACTAACCTAAACCTCTAATTTCATTTATTCTTCTACAATTCACCTACTCGAATATTTCTCTCTCTACAAAAAGGCTCTCAAGAATTCCATTGAAGACTTCCAAGAAATTCACTCAAGCTCTCCATCAAAACTCTCAAATTCTTCCAAATTCTTTTGTCTTATCATTTAAGATATATGGTTATTGATTCATGGTTGTGGGTTTTCTTCCAATTTCATCAATTGAGTTTAACTACATATTTCTTTACTAAAAAATATATGAATTTTATGATATTGCATGATTTCAATGATTTTTTAATAAGTCCTCTTACATGATACTTAGGGTTCATGATTTCATTATGGATTTTGTTTAATTCATATTAAATTGCATGGATTGTGATTCTAATTATGATTATGAATCTAATTTAATATAAATTGATGATTATTAAATTGAATTGAAGAGTTTTTCCATGAATTCTCCTAAATTGATCTCTAAGGTTCATTATATGAATTATGAGTATTTTCAATTATACTTCCAAATGATATAATCTTTATGAATTATGTATAGGCTGATAGAAAGTATATGATCATGCATGTTTTCAAGTCAATTGATCATGTATTCATATTTTACTCTAATTTCCAAGTATGAATTATGAGTATGTATGTATTATTTGTAATGTGGAAGGACAATACTCACATTGAATTATGTTATGAATATGAACTACTCTATGATTTCAAACCTATGATCATGACTATGATGTATGTTCATTATGATTTCTATGCTATATATGATATTTCATTAAGAGCTTACCTAGCACTGAGTGGACCTTGGGATAGTCATTCTCTCCCTCAGTAAAGGAAAGAGATATGAAGTAAGATCCTATTGTCCCATAACTAAGTTCCACCATAGGTTAAAGGATCACCCGTAGAAGAGGCTTGATTCCTTAAGGGTCACCCGTAGTTAAGGCTCGAACCTTTATGTAGCTTAGTGGATCTGCTTAGGCATATTGGAGTCTACCTTGGCAAATAGTCTCCCCCTTTTTTCCTATGTATGAGAAAACATTGGGACTTCATGTTATAGCTCACATGGTTTATGTCGGTTAACGGTCTCTCTCAAAAAGGTAAAAAGGTCTCTCTCTCTCTCAATGTACAAGGTATTTCTTACTATGGCAAATATATCTTTCACCAAGACTATGAATTTTAAAATGACTTTTATCTCTCACATATGCATGATCCTTTTATGTTTTAAATGACTAATCCTATCCTTTACTTCATATGATACTCTTATGGTTTAATATGAATTGATCCTTCTTAAGACTACTTATGATTTTTACTACTTCTCCTATCATGATATTTAAAATGGTCATTTGTACAAACATGGTTTTATATGCATTGCATTGCCTACATACTTAGTACATTCAAACGTATTAACATATACTTTTTGCCTATATTATATCATAATGAAGAGACGAACGCTCCATCCTCTTCCCGTGACTAGTTTGTGTTCCATTGAAGATTAGTGTGGTGAGTCCTCATACTTCGAGGGCAACCCGAATTATTCTTTTCTTTATTATTATTTTTAGACTATAATGATGTTTAAAGACTATCCTATGTTGTGTCATTACTTTATTTAAGGGTGAGCTAAGAACATGTCCTAGTCCCTGCCTATGTAGTCATGTAGAGTCATGTTGGGCATATGTATAAAGAGTTGATATTGTCTTGATTCTCTCTAGCTATGCTTTGTCTCCTTGTATTTTTATGAGTTTCCACTTACTGTTTTACCTTATGTATGTTTATGATATGCTAAGAGATTTGGTTGGAGTTTCTTCAGGAATCTTAATCGTTGTGTTACATCTAGGCCCTATTTTGGGTTGTGTCAGTAAGAATAAGACGAGTTCTAACTTTTGCAACCGTTAGAAAGCAATCAAAGCGAAAGAAAAAATAATACATGCATAAAAATCATTCATTTTATATTAACTTACTTTGATAATTCATCATAGTTCCCACAAACCTAATTATGCAATTTAGCTACTCATAATTTAAAAATCACAATTTAGCTATTCCTTGATCCATTCAAGCTAATTAGATAAGGATTATTCGCATCAAATCTCATTATTTAATCCCTTTCCCCATTCATTACCTTCTTGATCTGGCAAGTAAAAATAAGGCAAGTTCTAACTTTTGCAATCGTTAAAAAGCAATCAAAGAGAAAGAAAAAACAATACATGCATAAAAGTTATTAAATACATTGCATATTCTCTTATAAATCCCCAAGAAAATTTTTAAGTTTTAAAGACATCCGCTGAAATGGATATCAAGTTGAGATATTAAATAAAATGAATGTTGAATATCTTGGTATTACCAAGAATGTCTCTGGCCAGAAATGCCTTTTGGAGAGATAACCAACTTTATCTTCTAGCATGTATTATGCATAAATTAGTACAATTGAAGTACACTCTATTGTTAACCAGACGTTTACTAACTCAAATATGTTTGTTCATTGGCATGACTGAATGGGTCATCTTGGATCAGTAATGATGAGACAAATCATTAAAAATTCAAATGGGCATCCACTTAAGAACTTGAAGATTCTTGACAGTGGTGAGTTTTCATATGCTACATGTTGTCAAGACAAATCGATAACTAGGCCATTGCTACTAAAAATTGGCATTGAATCCCCTTTTTTTCTCAAGCGTATATACGGGGACATATATGGACCAATTCACACCTAGTGGGTCATTCAGATATTTCATGGTCCTAATAGATGCATCTTCAAAATGGTCTATTGTATGCCTTTTATCGTCTCGCAATCTGGCGTTTGTGAGGTTATTGACACAAATAATATGCTTAAGATCTCAATTCCCTTATTATTACATTAAGTCTATTAACTTTGATAATGATGAAGAATTTATATCACAAGATTTTAAAGATTATTATGTATCAGTTGGGATAAAAGTTGAACATCTTGTAGCTCATGTTCATACTTAAAATGGCATTATTGAGTTATTTATCAAGCGCCTTAAACTAATAATAAGACCACTACTTATGAAAACAAGGCTGCTCACTACCATATTGGGTCATGCTATCTTACATGCAACATCACTTACTCGTCTCAGACCGACTCACTATAATAAATATTTTTCGTCATAATTATTTTTTGGTCATGAACAAATATTGCTCATCTAAGAATTTTAGGATGTGATGTGTATATTTCAGTAGCACTACTAGAGTACACTAATATGGAGCCTCAAAAAAGATTAAGAATATATGTTGGGTTTGACTCACATTGTTTTATTTGTTACCTTGAATCTTTGATGGGAGATTTATTTGCTGCTCGATTTGCTGATTATTGATTTGATAAAATTAATTTCTTGCAGTTAGGGGGAGAGAAAAAGGAAAATAAAAGAGAAATTGTGTGAAAAATTTCATCACTATCTCATTTTGATCCACGCCCCTTCTATGTGATATGGAGATCCATAAGATCACTCATTTGCAGAAAATAGCAAATCCAATGCCAAATGCATTTACTGATTTGAAAACGATAATCAAGCCACATATCTCAATAGAGAATAAGCCTATCCAAATTGATGTCCCAGTAGGACAGTTAGCTAGCATAATTGCTTTTGCATCTCATACACGCCCGAAGCATGGTAGACCACTGGGTTTCAATGATAAAAATCTTTAAAATAGAACCACAAAAAATTATTAAAATGGCACTATAAAAGGACCTCATGAAGAGATTCAAGATTTGATTAATCTTGATATTCCTGAAGAAATTAGTGAATTTGAGACTCAAGTGAATAATGAACTATCAATAAGTTCTACTGGTGATGGAATAAATCTGAATCGATCAAAAATTATGATAGATAATGTTTTGGCATATACCGTTGCACTAAACACTATGAAAGACAGTGAGGATCTTCAGCCTCTATTTGTCAAAGAATGTTGACAAAATTGTGATTCGTCAAAATGGCAAGCAACAATTCAGTTTGAATTGAACTCACTTGTCAAACATAAGGTTTTTGGGCCAGTAGTCCAAACACCTGGTGGTGTAAAATCAGGTGGCTATAATGGATCTTTGTGTAAAAAAGAAATGAGAGAAATGAAATTGTAAGATACAAGGCTCACCTTGTTGCACAACAATTCTCTCAAATACCTGGTGTCGATTATGAAGAAACATATTCACCAGTTATGGATGCTATAACATTTCGCTATCTTACTAGTTTAGTTGTACCTAAAAATTTTGAAATATATTTAATGGATGTGGTCACAAATTATCTTTATGGTTCACTTGATAATGAAATTTACATGACAATCACAAAAGGATTTAAAATGCCTGAAGCATATGACTCAAAATCCCAAAAAATGTATTCAATAAGATTATAAAAATTATTATACGGTGTAAAATAGTCAGGGTGTATGTGGTATAATTACCTCAATGAGTACTTGATAAATAAAGTTTATAAAAGTGATTTCATTTGTTCATGTATTTTTATTAAGAAAACAACATCAAAATTTGCTATAATCAAAATTTGTTATACTTTCTGTTTATTTTGATGACATAAATCTCATTGAAACTCTAGAAGAGGTCCAAAAGGAGATTGAGTATCTAAAGAATTAATTTAGAATGAAAGATCTTGGAAAGACAAACCTTTGTCTTGGTCTGCAATTTTTTTTTTGAACGAAAACCACCAAAACAGATTTGGCAGTGATTTATTAGAATAAAATGATCCTTACAAAATATTCTCAGAAGATAAAGAAAAGCATAAAATTAAAGGGATGATCTACAGCCCACCAAACAAGTGTAATTATCTGCTGCGACCTCCAGCCTTATCTCAATACCATTTCAGACACCAACAAGCTCTCACCAGGTACTATGGTTCAAAGTCAAAAGAATAATAATTCAGGCTTGAAAGTTGTAGTAGAAATTCTCGTTCACTCAGTTATAGCTGTAATTATGTTGAAGATGAAAATACTTATCGTTGAATCAGCTTCTAAGTTCTTATTTTTCTTCCGAATTGTTGTGATGCCTAACTATTTGCTGCAGCTCTCCTGGTAGTTGTTAATCTCGGGTATGTGGTGATCTTTAGCTCTCCTAATCCTCAGATATGGTATTTGGAACTTTTCTGTGTTTAGCATCTTCCTTGCTGTCACAGGAAGTGAACAAAAATTATCAAAGTGATGGTTACCTGCAAAATCAAGAGCATAGTTTGTTAAGAAATCAGCCAACCCATTTCCTTCCCTCAAGACATGTTCTACCCTCACTTCCTTATCCTTCCTCAGTCTGTATATATCATTTGTGATCATTGATATGCTCCAAGGAGTCTCCTACTGTCAAGTCAAAATCATTTTCATTGTCATTGAGTCTGTTTCCAACACCACTGGTAGGAGTTTGTGTGTAACACAGTGCTGAAGTCCCTCATGTAATGCCCTCGCTTCTGCTATCAAATTTGATCCATCTGGTATCCTTCTTGTTGCTGCATACTGAAGGTCTCCTACTGCATTTCTAATACAAAAGGCAACTGAGCTTGGTCCAGGGTTTCCCCTAGAAGCTCTATCAGAATTACATTTGTACCATCCCTGTTCAGGAAACTCCCATTTCACTATTCTAGTTACAAGTTTTGGCCTGTATGTTTCAAATTTTTTCAGTATTTGAGGTATGCATCTTGGTAAGTTTTCCTGCCCTTTGTAGCTCATTCGAGTCAATTGATATGTAATCATGTTTATCTCATAAATCACTTTGTTGATGGACATCTTCCCTCCATGTAGCACTGTGTTCCTCCATTTCCATATCTGCCACATTGTGACCATTGGGATAGCTTTGAAGCTATTTATTAACTTTGATGGAAACTCTAAATTCCACCATAGTTGAACTAGTTGCCTGAGTTGCTGAAAATGTGTTGTGATGCCAACAGCTGCTTTAAGATACTTCCATACTGCTGTAGCCAATTTTCCTGTAACAAACAAGTGTTCCACTGATTCATGTTGTGGTGGATCACAACAGTAGCATGTTGTCTCAGTTTCTATCCCCAAGCTTCTTAATATATCTCCAAGTGGAATTTTGTTTTTCCACAATCTCCAGAAAAAGAAGGATATCTTAAAAGGGACCCCTGATATCCTATATTGTTGTAAACATTTGACCTGACTACTTTGCTCCTCAGTAATTCCCATGCTGTGCCTACTGTAAACTTACCTGATGCTGTCATTATCCATCTTGGTATATCCCATTCTTCTTTTTGTTCATGAAAGTGTAAGTCTTCTTGGATATGTTCTACAATATCCCCAGGAAGCAGCTGCTGTAGTTTTGTTAAGTTCCAACCTTCATGCATCATTATTTCTTTTACTTCTTGAACACCTTCATCTATTTGGAAATCTTGTGGTATGATGTGATATAGAGCTCCTAGTTTTGTCCAGTTGTCAAACCATAAATTTGCAGTTCCACTCCTTGGTTCCCACCATATTTCTTGCTCAATCTTATCTCTTGCCTCTATCATAGTTTTCCATACCTAAGATCCTCCCTTCCACTGCACTGTCTGAGGATTGTTCCTTTTATAGTACTTGATCCACATGTAATTTGCCCATATGGTGTTTGTTGTTCTGAATTTCCACCATAATTTTGCACTTAATGCTTGTGATACATCAAATAAAGATCTAATTCCTATTCCTCCTTCTTCTTTTGGCTTGCACAGATTTAACCATGAAGACCAGTGTCTTCTTCTACCCTCCTCACAATTATTCCAGAAGAAAGCTGAGAATATTTTGTGCATATCATTGATAACACATTTTGGAGGTTTAATAGCTGACAGGAGATGGATAGGCATACTCATTAGTACATTATTGATCAGCACTGCTTTCCCTCCAACTGATAGCAATCTTCCTTTCCAAGTCTGCAACCTATTCTTCACTTTCTTGATTAGATCATTATAATCTGCCTTTCTTTTCCTTGAATGTGTGATAGGGCAACCCAGATATGTGAAAGGAAAATTACCTCTATTAAAACCAGTAATAGTTTTCACCTGTTGTATTAAGTTAGCAGAAACCTTATTGTATACATAGAAAGCACTCTTCTCTTTGTTTATAAGTTGTCCAGAGACCTGTTCATATGCTTGTAGTACCTTCATAATTAGCTCCAAAGATGTTAAATCTGCTGATGCAAATATTATTATGTCATCTGCATATGCTAGGTGATTCATATTTGCTCTCCATTTGGGCATACCATAACTTCTAAAGTCTTTATTGTAGAATAAAGAATTCAATGCTCTTGATAGAACTTCTGCAGATAAAATGAATAAGGAAGGAGAAAGAGGATCTCCTTGTTTAACTCCCCTGGTGGAATGAAAAAATCCATGTGCTTGACCATTAAGAAGGATGGAATACCAGTTATTTGCTATCAGCCTCCAAACCATATCTATGAAAATTTCTGAAAAACCCATCTTCCTTAAAACACTGATCAAGAAAAACCATGATACTCTGTCATATGCTTTTGCCATGTCAAGTTTAAGTACCACATTAGCTGGTTTTCCTCTTAGTCTGATGTCAGTCACTACTTCTTGAGTGAGTAGGACATTTTCAATGATGCTTCTTCCTCTAACAAAGCCAGACTGATTAGGAGATATTAGAGAAGGTAGGATGCCTTCCAACTTCTCCTGAACCACTCTAGAGATCACCTTGTTGATGAAATTGCTGAGACTGATTGGTCTCATATCAACAAAGGTTTCTATGTTGTTTTTCTTTGGTATCAGTACAAGGTTGGTATGTGTGACTGCCTTTGGAAGAGTTTGTCCAAGAAAGAAAGCTTTCACCAAATTATGTACACTAACACCAACAATATCCCAACATGTCTGATAAAAGATTCCACTCATCCCATCTGGCCCAGCAGCACTCTCTGCAGTCAATGCAAAAATAGCCTTCTTCACTTCCTGTAATGTTGGTATTTTTATCAGTTGATCATTTGTATCCTGGTCCACCATATGGGGAACTTGATGTAGCATTTGGTAATCTAGAGCTGGAATTTGTTGAGAGAACTGTTGTTGATAGAAAATACAAGCTGCTTTTGCCAACTGTGTGTCCCCTTCTAGCCAATGTCCTTGTTGATTTTAAATTCTTCTGATCTGCAATCTCTTCCTCCTACCATTAATAATACTATGAAAGAACCTTGTATTCCTATCACCCTCAGCAAAACTGGTCATATGTGTCTTTTGTCTCCAGAATTCTTCCTCATAATGAACATATTTTTTCAGAGCTGCTTGTGCTTGTTGCAGTACCATTCTATTCACAGGAGTTGGATTTTCTTCAAAACATTGCTCCTTTATTTTCACTACCTCTTCCCTTACTGTTAGTTGTTTAAAAATATCACCAAAAGTGGCCTTACTCCAAACAGTCAAGACAGATTTCACATTTTTTAATTTCAGCTTGAATTTGATAAACTCATCTCCTTCAAAGTCAGTGATCCATGCTTGTTTAACCACCTCCATAAATGATTCATGTTCTGTCCAGAAATTAAGGAATCTGAAAGGCTTTCTTATGTGATGTGAAGTTTCACAACAAGAAAGTAATAAAGGAGCATGATCTGAGCCTGTTCTGGATAAGTGTTGAATCTCCATTTGTGGGAACCATTCTTGCATTTTTGAGTTTGCAATCATTCTATCCAGTCGCTTGAAAATACAGTCACTTCCTGTCCTCCCATTCCACCAAGTAAACAGACTCCCTTTGTAGTTTATTTCATACAGCTCACATGAATTGATACATAAGGCAAAATCCTCATATTCTGTGGAGAGAACAGGTAAGCCACCAATCTTCTCATCTTCATTCATAATGACATTGAAGTCACCTCCTACCAACCAAGGAATCTCCATTTGATCAGCCAAACCATACAGGTTATCCCATAAACTCATTCTTTCTAGATGGTCACACTTTGCATAGACCATGGATACTATAAGAGACTTGTCCCATTCTTGGAAGGAAAGCTTTATAGTAATTTGTTGTTCTTGATCTTGCAGTATCTCCACATCTACATGATCTTGTACAAAGAACCATATTTTACCATTACAGTTGTAATGGGCATATGCCATGCCTAATCTCTTCCTATATGTCTGAATCTTCCTGTAGTGTTGAAAAGGCTCCATTAAAGCTATAATGGAGAATTTGTGATGTCTGTGCATCATTTGTACTTTGTGAAAAGCTTTTTATGTGTTCACAGATCTGATATTCCAGAAGAGTGTCTTCATCATCATTTAAAAATAGGCTTACAACCTCTCCTTGGTACCACTCTTACAGGAAGAGAATCTATATTTACTTGTTTCTTTCCTTTCTTGTAGATTTGCTGCTTTGATCTTGGTGAGATGTCTACTTCTTTGACCATATTATTCCAAACCTGTTCCATAGAGGCCTCCTCTTCACATTCATTGAATTCGTTCTTACCCTCATCATTTTGCTCCTCAGCTTTCTCATCAATGTTATTTTTTTTTTTTTTTTTTTTTTTTGGGAACAGACCTTACACGAGGCTCCCACCTCTCGTGCGCGGCCAGGGGTTGAGCCGCTCACCCCCAAGCTGTATTATACATAAAAACAGAAAAATACACGGAGGGGGACATAGACCTAACCTCCAATCCTATGGTGGTTCATAAGCCGACCATCCTACTAAGGACAGCCAACTCATCCCCGATACAAGCACATGAAAAGAAAACCTAGAAACTATGCACCTAAAGGAAATGACTCCTCTCGATACAAAGAAACTAGGAAAGCATAAATAAGGGAGACTCTCCCTTTACATAAAATAAAGGAAAAATCTAAATAAAAATGGGGATGAATCCTCATAAATGCTATATATACAACAAAATTAGCATAGACGATGAACATCAAATAACATGGCTAAGATATAACATGGAAAATCACAAACACTGCAATTGAGTGCTCAATCCAAGGATGCAACACTAAATAGTAGATCATGGAGGCTTTTTAATCCGTTTGGTCTTCCTCCGTCTGAAGCTGGGCAAACCGACTCTATCTAGCATGTAGTAACCTCGAGTACCACGAGGTAGCTGCTGGAGGGTGGTGTAGTGGCCTGTAGTGGTAAGCGTGTGACTGTGCTTGGAGAGAGCATCCGCAGTGAAGTTTGTCTCCCTGTATACATGCCTGCAAGAAAAGCGAACAAATAATTTGGAAATACCAACAAGGTCCTGAGTTACCTGGTGAAGGCTCCACGGAGGTTTAGTCTGATGATTGATCCATTTAGTGAGCAACTCCGAGTCAACTTCTAAGATAACGTGCTGAAAACCCTGTTGAATGCACCATTTAAGCCCATAAACTGCCGCCTCTAGTTCAGCTTGATTGTTGGTTCCCTCCCCTAACGGTATGGCGTAGGCGAAGATGAATTTACCCATGTGATCTCTTAAGATGCCACCCCCCCAATTGCCCCCGGATTACCCAACGCGCTGCCGTCAGTGTTCAGCTTGACGAAATCGAGTTGTGGCTTAATCCACGAGACTTGGGTGTCATCAATGTTATGAGAGATCACATCATACAGTTCCTTCAAAGGAGATTGTTTTCTCTGATGTATTTGTAGCTGTGCTCTGTCCATTTCTATTTGTGTCTCTGATAGCTTCTTGATCTCTTCCCTCTGAGAAGGAAAAGAACCAATCCCTTTGTCATTAATAGAGATGCTCAACAGTCCCTCGTTCATTGTATTTTCAGAGCTGGCTTCTTAGACATGATCTAGAGGTGGAGGATGTGATGTCTGAATTAGGTGATCTGTTGTTGAGATATCTGACTCCTTCTGGATTTAAGTCTCCAAATCCTTTTTATGTGATGTGGAGCTGCTACTTCGTGGATCATGTTCATAGTTTGAAAGAGTGTACTCCTCAGCTACATTGATTCCCTTTTTAATCACATATTCAGCATTTGCAGATGTGTCTTGCATCACCTTTTCAGGATTATCATCTTTATCTGTTGTCAAGCTGTCATCCTCCTTCTGCATTTTAAACTCCATTTCCCTTTTGTCTGTTGTCAAGCTAGTAGATCCTAAGTCTTGGTCAAAGTTAGTGATAGTGTCCTCCTCAGCTTCACTGGCACTTACACCCTGAATTAGGGTCTTGTTAGGTTGTGATTCATCAACAGCAGAGGGACATTCTTCAATCCTATCTTTCTCTCTTTCATGCACTTGTGTCTTAGTTTCCTTTGTTAGCTCCTTGTCTTTATCATCTGTTCCCTTGTCTTTGTCACTTTCTCCTTCTGTGAGGTTTCCTAATACATCAAGATGATTTTGAGTAGGGGCTGCAATTTTCCCTGTATCAAAAGAGGTCTTATTGTTATTTCTTATGTGTGGATAAGTAACAATCTTCCCACTTGATAGTACTTTAGGGATATATGTTTGGACATATCTCCTTCCCTGCATCCTTCTTATTTTTCCTACAGCATATGTTGTATCCCTCTTTGATAAATCTCCCTTCTCTTGTTCCTTCTCCTCTTTCTTTGCATCCTCTGTTCTGTTTGCCTCCAATTCAGGGTGCATTACTCGACAGTCTTCATTTGCATGGCCTTATAACCTACATTATGTGCAATACTTGGGGAGGTTATCATATTGTATAATACCTTTTCTTTCCTTATCTCCTTAGTTTTCTCATCTTCAATTTCCATCAGCACAAAATTAGGTAGATTTGATAGCAAATCTACTTGAACCTTAACCCTTGCACAGTTAGGTCTTGTTTTATTTATGGTGGCCATGTCCAATCCTAAGGGCTTCCCAACTGCTGAAGCCAGGGTAAATAAGGATTCTTTTACAAAATACGTTGGTAGTAGATTTGGGAAGGAAATCCAAGCCATGGCTATTGAAGTTTCTTCCTCGACCTTAAAGGTAGAGTTGTAAATTAATGGCCTCATTTGGTACGCATGACCATCCTTCGATTTCAGCCAAAAGGAAAACTTTGAAGAAATATTGATGAAATCTTCCATTAGAGAAAATCTTAGCAACAAATGTCTGTCCCTCAGTAGACCGATATCACACTTTCCTTTCACTCCACACTGTTGAGGGATGATGCTTCTTAATTCTTGCAACTCTGGCCACCCATAAGCAAACTTACCAACAATAGCATGTTGTAGATTTTCAATTTGCTCCATTCTTTTTACTTCCGCATTTGTCCAATGCACCACCGGAATACCTTCAAAATACGACACTTCCTTCATTGGGAGGGGATGATATTTTGGTTTGAGAACTCCATTTTCAAGGATCTGGGCGTAGCTTGCTATAGAAGAAGCATTAGAAGCTTGATTAAACTCATGGGTCAGATGGGGGTTTTGTAGAGAGTTAGTCGATGATGAGGATAGAGGTAGTAGATTTTGTATGGGTAGGGCAGCCGCCGTTGACGGCTGGCTGGGAGCCGTGCCGGCCATGGTTAGGCGGCCATGGCTAGGGTTTCTCCAGAGAAGGCCATGGTCTGCAAATTGAATATTTCACAGATGAAATTTTTATCCATCAATCTATCTATACTGAGAAAATTTTGAAATAATTTTATATGGACAAAGCACATCCATTAAGTACTCTAATAGTTATTCAATCACTTGAAGTGAGTAAAATTTTGTTCCGACATAAAGAAGAGAATGAGGAACTTCTTGGTACTAAAGTACCATATCTTAGTACAATTGGCGCACTTATGTATCTTGCTAATGCCAAAAGACCTGACATATTTTTTTTTGTTAATTTGCTGGAAAGGTATAGTTCTTCACCTACTCATAGGAATTAGTATGGAATAAAGCATATATTGTGATATCTAAAGAGGACCATTAATATGGATTTGATTTATACTAACAAAGATAGTGTAGATTGAGTTAGTTATGCACATGCAAGTTATTTATCTGATCCATATAAAGGTCGATCCCAAAAAGACTATCTGTTTATATATGGGGGTGTTGCTATATCATGACGATCTATAAAATATTCTATTATTGCTACTTCTTTAAATCATACTAAGATCATAGCAATTAATGAAGCAAGTATAGAAAGTGTATTGTTGAGATCAATAATGTATTTCATCAAAGAAAGATGTGGCCTCTGTTGTGATACTAAAATACCCACGGTCCTATACGAAGACATTGTTTCATGTATAGCCCAATTAAAATGAGGCTTTATAAAAGGAGACAGAACGAAGAACGTTTTACCAAAATTATTCTTTACACATGATCTCTAGAATAATGGTGATATTAATATCAAACAAATCCGTTCAAGTGATAATCCAATAGATTTATTCGCGAAACCTTTACAACTTCAATGCATGAGAAGATGGTATACAGAAACTTGGACAACTGAATCGTGGTTTTCATCAGGGGGAGATGTACTCTTTTTCCCTTATCCAAGTTTTTCGCCAAGTTTTTTATCATTGGGTTTTCTTGGTAAGATTTTTAATGAGGTAGCTAATAAATGCGTATTACTAGGTATAAGTACTCTTTTTCCTTTACCAAGACTTTTTCCAATTAGGTTTTGTCCTAATAATGTTTTAACGAGGAACATTATGTATTAATGAACATTGAAGGGGAGTTTTATGAATACACTTAATTATAGATGTCTATTTATTACTCTTATAAGCAGTTCAACAAGAACATTTTTTAAACAACTTCTAAGAAGCTTCGTAAATAGGTTCCTATAAGCAGATCTACAATTGGGTTCCTATAAGCAGCTTTGCCAGCAACTTCAATTCTTCTACAAATAGATAGTCATTTTAATTTATTTGGACATCAGTTTGAAGTTGAAAAATATATAATCTCTCTTTATGCTTTTCTCTGGTGTATTTACTTTATAGTCTTTCTTTTATTACATATGCATCTTAAAGGACATCATGATAGTAGTATATATCATTTGACATCATGATAGTAGTATAAATAGTCATTTTATGGATGTGGATGGCCTAAGGGATTTAATCTTGAAGGAGGCTCATAATTTTTCATATTCTATTAATCCTGGTTTGACCAAAATGTACCGAGATTTAAAGGAGATATATTACTAGGGTGGCATGAAAAGGAACATAGCATGGTTTGTGGCCGAGTGCCCAAATTGTCAACAAGTCAAGGCCGAGCACCAAAGGTCGAGTGGCCTAGCACAAGACATTGAAATCCCTACATGGAAGTGGGAAGATGTGAACATGGACTTTATAGTAGGATTTTCTCATACTCAGAAACATCATGACTCAATTTGGTTGGTTGTTGATAGGATGATGAATTCAACTCACTTTTTACCTGTCACGTCTTCTTATAGGGCCGAGTATTATGCTAAGTTGTACATTCGGGAATTGGTAAGGTTGCATGGTGTGCCATTGTCAATTATTTTGGATCTTGATACTCAATTCACTTCTTATTTTTGGAAATCATTTCAAAGGGGAGTTGGCACTAAGGTGAAACAAAGTACCGCATTTCATCCTCAAATCGACGGTCAAGATGAATGGAAAATTCAAACACTAGAGGATATGTTGAGGGCTTGTGTGTTGGAGGTCAAATAGAGTTGGGATGACCATCTACCATGTTTTTATTTTGCTTACAACAATAGCTACCACTCAAACATCGAGATGGAACCATTTGAGGCTTTGTATGGAAGACCATGTAGGTGTCCGGTAGGTTGGTTCGAAGTGGGTGAGATGACCTTATTAGCTCCCGACTTGATACTTGATGCTTTTGAGAAGGAGAGGGTCATTAGAGAAAGGTTGAAGACGGCTCAAAGTTGCCAAAATACTAGGAAAATGGATCTTGAGTTTAGCGTGGATGATTGGGTATACTTAAAGATTTCACCCATAAAGGGTGTAGTTTGGTTTGGCAAAGAGGGGAAGTTAAGCCCTAGGTATGTGGAGCTTTATAGGATCTTGATACGGGTTGACAAGGTTGCTTATGAGTTGGAGCTGTCATTGGAAATAACTATGGTTCATTCGATATTCCATGTATCTATTTTGAGAAAATGTGTAGGTGATCCATGTTCTATTGTTCCTTTGGAAGTAGTGAATGTTGAGAAAAACCTGACCTATAAAGAGGTCCCGATTGAAATTTTGGACCGGCAAGTAAAGAAATGGAGGTAAAATGAAGTTGAACCTGTTAAAGTCCTTTGGAGGAATCAATAAGTCAAAAGTTCTACACGAGAATCAGATGCGGATATGATGAAGCGATACCCTCATTTCTTTCACTCTACTCAAGCCTAAGGTATTAAGTTGTCCTTGCTCAATTATTTGAAATTCTTGAATTTCAACTTTTTTTGTCGTATACATGCATAATTTATAAATATGTTTTGATCAATGTTTTAAATTGCACTAATACATTCATGATGGGTTGCTGGTTTCCACTCTAGTGTACTCAAGCTAAGTCTTGTCTCATTCAAGGATGAATGTTCCCAAGGGAGAGATATTATAAGGTCTCGTATGTTTTGAAGGTTAAAATATGTTATAATATGGTAAAATAGAGGGAAAATGGGTTTGGAGAATTTTTTGGACTCATTTTTTGTGAGATGAAATTTTCAAGAAATGTCAAAAATAGAAGACTCCGCGACCAAGGTGCGTCGCGGGTCTATTCCCTGTTAGTGAAAATTTGCCCGAGCTCAAGTAGAGCTCAAATCTAGAAAAAGTTTAACTTCGCAAAAAAACATGAACTATGGGGGAGCGCCTCCACCTAGTTGACTTATTTCCGGATAGTTCAAATTTTAGCAAAAATTTCCAGTTTTAAGTAAGGGCAACTTAGATACTTCCATAAACATGTATAAATGGGTTTGAGTAAAATTGGGGGTTATTTTCCACCCTTTTTACTACCTAAAACCCTAGATTTCATTTCTCCTTCCCAAGTCATCTCCAACAAATTCCTCTCAAACAAAAGATTTTCAAGGCTCCTCTTTGAAGACCAATCATTAAGAGTACTTCAAGCTTCTCAAGAATTCTTAAGTTCTTCTTCAAGCTTCACTCCAATGTATGTGGGTATTTATCCATGGGTTCTTCCACCCAAGGAATCCAAAACCCTTTTAATCAAATCTCTTGTTTTAAGTAAGATTTTGTTATGGGTCATTCTAATTTCTATTTAATAGCATGAGTGATGATTTATCTAATGATTATTGATTTATTTTGATGCAAAATAATTTCAAATGCATGGATTGATGGTTTGCAAATATTTTCTCTACTTAACTCCTTAAAGATTCATGAAAATCATGGTGGACTTCTTAAAGCATGATTTTAATTGATGAATTTTATAGTGTTTATGCAAAATTTTATTTAAATACATGTTGAAAGTTGTATTGACTTGAACCCACCTAGTTTTACTCTATTTTTATTAGAATAATTTAAAGGTTATGGACTCCAATTAAAGGTTTATGAAAGCCAATGATAATGATTATAGGAGTCTTTGAATGAAAGAATGAATGTTGGTGAGGGGCTTTCTCACCTATGCTAGTGGATTCTTTATGCAATAAGGACAATTGTTGCATACTTAAATCACTATTGGTTTTAAGGAGCTACTGTACCAAATGATGATTTGATATCTCAAAATATATGTATGTTTATGTTACTATGATATACTATTTTATGGGATTTGACTTAGCACCGAATTGGATTTGAGGTGGGGTTTGGTAAGGGAATCTTAATAACAACCTCTTGTTTCATTAACTATGTGCCACCATAGAGCCCTTGTAGGCTAGGCTAGTGGATCCAGAAATGGCCATTAAATGTTAAAAGAAATGAATGTTGATGGAGTTCTACCTTGACAAGTATTTTCCCCTTCCAATGTAGGTGGTTACGTTGGATTCCTAGTTATAGCTCACATGGTCTTAATATCGGTTATAGTCATTTTCTCATAAATAAATGATTTAAATGTTATTTACTTGATTACTCGTGCATGCACTTTATATATGTACTCCACCTCATAATAGTCTTGATGTTTTCTATTATATTACATGCCTATGTACTTAGTACATTCAAAGTACTAACATATACTCTTTTGCCTATATGATATCACCATGTAGGGCTGACGTTTCTCCTCATTCTCCTCTATGTGGCTAGTTGGGATCATTTGAAGGCTACTATTTGGTGAGTTCCCATACTTCAAAAACAATAGTCCTTTCCATTGTAGCTTATGTTATATTGAGTCCTTTAGACTTCTATCATGGTACTTCATTTCTATTTTCATTGAGGGTCAGATAGGGACATATGTTAGCCCCCGCCAAATATAAGACTAGATGTATTGTTGGACTAATGTAAGCCAAATTTTAACTATTGATGTTTTCTATGATATTTCCCCATAGTCCCTCTTTCTCCTTGTTTCCTTTTGTTTTTGTATTGTCATTACCTATGAAAGGCTAAATGAATTTTGAGAGGCTTGTTTTAGGTACCTTTAAGTTTCTCATTCGCTGTCTCATGTCTAGGTCCTAGGCTTGGGTCGTGACATTAGGATTGTAATGTAACCCAAATATTGTAGGACAATAGTTCTATGATTTTTGTAATTTTTGTGTAATTTCAATATCGAGAATAAGCTGAAATAATTCAGAAAGTGAAAGCTCTAGCTGTGTAGAGTTTCCAAGTCTTGGTTTTGCGGTAGGTGATGGTTTTTACATTCTTGTCTATGTTAAATGTTCTCGTTACTGTAATTGATAGTATTGCCTGCATATGTGAGATGAAAAAAGATGTAACAAACTTAATGAAATAAATTCTGAGATCATTGTATGAAATGAACCTGTTACTTGACTGTGCAAGCATGTGAAACATTCATTGTGGTTTTGTGAATGTGATTATGGTTGATATAAATATGTACCTAGGGATTAGGTATCACGTTCCGACACATATACAAATAGGGATTGGGTGTCATATTCTGATACATATACATATACATATATGTATATATATATATATATATATATATGAATTAGGTTTCACGTTCTGACACAACTATTGTTTAGGTATGGGTGATATGAGAGGACTATTATTGTTTGTTGTTGATAATGACATTTTGAACTGACTCATACTTATGAACTTTCTAATTGGTAATGTCTATCATATATGCCTATCTTTACTACTTTATAGTAGCTTGGATATATTTCATTGACTGGGATGGCTGCGTGATCCTACAAGTATACCATTGATTATGTATATCGATATTGCACTTGCTCTTTTTTTAGTAGAGGGCATCTTCAGGGGGCTGCTGACATATCTCAGTTAGGAGACCACTAACTGTATTATAATTCAAGGGTGAGCCAGCTCTTTTAGGCTGCCATGGGTTCTTCTAGGATCTCAGTCCATCTTTTAAAACTTGAACCTTTTGGACTTTATATTTACATTTTTTTGAGGTTGCATCACCGTACTCTTAGATTTGTTCTTTAGAAGAGTTAAGGTACAATGACTTTCAGGTTCTAGAGATTGAACTTGCAAATATTTGGTTTTCCTATTATACTTGACTTGAATTAAATTTATAAGTTTATGGGGACTCAGCTTAAGACTTATATAAAAACTATTGCCTCATCTTTTTATGCTTACTTTTTTGTTAGGATTCTAGTTTGGGGTGTAGTTTTGGTTCTCTCATGAAGGGTAAGTATGAGAGCCACTCATGATCCTATTTGGGTCGTGACAATATTTGTATCAAATCCCTAGGTTCATTGATCTCATTGTACCAAAATGTATCTAGTAGAGTCTTACAACTTGGTACAGAGACGTCTTTACTTTTCTTTGAGAGGCTACAAGACTTTAGGAAATCTCCCAACCTTTTTCTTCCTTCATGCTATCACTTAATTCCAATTGGTATGTGGTTGTAATGACTCTCTAGGTCATTTTTGAATTTAAGCATTCATTCTATTGTTTAGAGCATTTTTGTAGCGACCCCAAGTTACTTATGACTTTCTGGCACTAACTCTTTGGTCTCCTTCTCGTTCATTTGGGTTTTAGGCCCATTTCCCTATTTTAGAGCTTTTATAACTTGAAAACGACCTCAGAACAGAATTCTGACAGTTCTATCAGCTCTGAAATAGCCAAATTAGGCTAGTAGCGTGATCAACATGAGTACCGAGGCAATCAATATGAGTTTAGGACCATTTGGTGCTTTTGCCTTTGAGATTTGTCTATAGTTGACTTTGGTCAACATTCTTGGAAAATGTGCTCAGATGAAAATTCAAACTGCTCTGTTAGTTTCAAAATGTCGAGTTTTTTCTAGAACGACCCCTTGTTTGCTTCTAGAGGCTTCTAGTCTAATGTCGAGGTCCATTATGGATTTTGGTTCAAAATGGCCCTCGGGTGTGGGATCTATTTTTAGTTGGAACAACCTCGTATGGAAATTTTGAATGCATCATTGAGTCTGAAATATCGAATTTGGGGGGAGGGGTAGCATATTTTAGTTGCATGTATGGGATTTCGAGCACACCGTCGGAATATTTAAACTTGAGAAATATCAGCTTTTTAGTTGATAGCTGGTGCAGCTAAAATTGTTCTATGCGGTCGCAGACCTTTGTTCTTTGCATTTATGGAGCCTTATCCACGTTCGAGGAGGTGTAAGTCTTTTGCCTCTACATTCGCGGGCCTCTGGCCACGTTCCCAAAGGCCAAACATGCTGGCCTCCACGTTCGCAGGCCACTAGGGCCACGTTTGTGAAGGCCAAAGTCCTCGTCTTTTAATAAAAGACTAAGGACGATTTTGGCTTCACTTCTAAAATTCCAACTTTGATTTCTCCTCCATTTATCAAAGAAAATTAAGGATTTAAGGGTCTAAATTCAAGATAATTTCATGGGAAATTCAGTGGTGAGCTCAGATATTTGAGGGGGAGCTTCATATGAGGTAAATTTTCATAATTAACTACTGTTCTAGTCATTTTTGGATTGAATTTTTATTGAACTTTGAGAGATTCTATATTGATCATATAAGCTACGTTTTTAGTAGTTTTTAAGGCTAACTTGTGAGGTTTTCCTCAAGGAACATCGTAGTGTCTTTGGTTGGGGTTGTGGGGGTTCCATTTTCGAGAATTATTTTACTTTTAAAAGCTACCACAAATGCATTTTTAGCTTGATTGTGGGATTTTCACTACATACCTATGTCATCTCATTTCCCAACCCCGTACTTTTTATCAAATTGATTTGTGAGCTTGGGGTTATGCTTTGGACTAGGTTTTGCGGTTGATTTTGGAATTTCGGATGCGGGTCTCATATTTCCCATTTTGGACCCCAAAATTGGCCCATCTATGAACTCGATAATTCTAGTGTCATAAGGACTGTATTAACATTGTGATTCCATTATTGATAGTGTGGTAGCTTTTAAAGGCCGCTTGGAAGGGAAATGCTCTAATTATGTTAGTTAGAGCGTGCGGGTTGACCTACAGATAGGCTATGATTTTCCCCTCATTAGACTGAGCATGTTTAGGTGATAGTATATTGAATTGTATGAGTTTGGAAGGGTAAGGTATCGAGCATGCTAAATTCCTAGATTTTATGCCCTAGGTGTTATTTTTGAGAAATTATTGGATTGTGCAAGCATGACTCCTGTTAATGTTGATCATCCATGCCTTGTAGTGAATGTCATGCCTGTGGTTATATATTTGGAAGCATGTTGGGCCTTAGTCTAGGCTTAGACTAGTGATTGCCTTAGACTGGCATTTTAGTTTACTTTTGTTTATCTTGATCAGTCGACCTATGATGCCTACTGGATATCTGTTGTTTTGGTACTCATACTATACCCTGCATTTATTTTTATGATGCAGGTCTGAGTACTAGCTACCGACGTTGATTCGAGCCAGTTGTAGTAGTGATCAGAAGCAAGGGTGAGCATATTACATCCTGGATTTATCCATCTCCCTCTATATACACATTCTGTCTATCTTTTTCTTTTTGAGATAGCTCTGTTTCCCTTGTACACTTTTTACTAGTAGCTCTATATATATGATCTCCAGGTTCTGGGAAGGATCCTTTTTGTTTGTATATATTTAGTTGCTTCCATCCGTTCATGTATGATCTTATTATTATTTTACTATCTTGGATTAAATTGCAGGTCTCCTATCCTGACATCCCATTACTCGCAGTTTTGGGATATGGATTGGCTTCCATGCTGGTGGGTCATAGTTGGCGCCATCATGACCTGAGAAATTTAGTCGTGACACTGGTGATCCAAATTGGTGTCTAACCCCTTTCACTCTCTTATATTTGGATGGTTAATACACGTTACAATGGTGTTCGGCCCGTAGCTCTAGTCGAGCAGATAAGGAGCTAGCTATTAGGGGGCATGGCCGAGGCAGGGGTAAGAGAAAGGGATACAACAAAGAACCAAGAAAGACATCACCCATCAGGGGTTCAACTTAAGCTGATAATGTTCCACAAGGAGAGGTACCTCATTCACCCCAACAAGAGGTAGAAGAGGATGTCGAAGTGGATGTTGAGGGGGATACTAAGAAAGAGGTGAATGCTGATGTAATTACCTCTAAGATCATTTTCGTTCTTTTGTATGTTTTAACTGTTTTACCCCTTCTCGTAGCTTTTTTAGCTCTTATGGGATGTTAGGATAGGTGGTACACTCCCCAAGGTGTTTGGTTGAGTTTTGAGGTGGTTTGTCCATTTTGAGGATTAAGGTTCGAAAGAGTTGACTTTAGTCAACATCCAGAGATTCGAGCATATGAGAATTTTGATGATTCCATCAGCTCTGAAAGGTCCATTTGGTCTAGAAGGAAGGTTGGTTTGGTTTTTGAACTCTTCATTTCGAGTTTGTGCGAGTTGTCATTTTAACTTTAAAGTTTTGGCCAAGTGTGACTTTGGTCGAAATTTTGAGTAGACGCACTTGGATGAAAATTCTGTCTATGCGGTTAGCTTCAGAATGCCTATTTTGGTATAGCACGACCTTTGGTTTGGTTCTCGAGGTGCTTGGAATGTGTTTTAGGCTTTTTTGGAAAATTTAGACTTTGGTCAATATTTCTACGAAATGACCTCCTTTGGAAAATTCGTCGATTCCGTTCTTTCTGAAATGCCATTTTCAATTGGGTAGCATATTCTGTTTCAATTCACGGGATTCCTAATGAATTTCAGACACCTCGTTGAAGGAAATTCCATTTCCCCAAAGTTCAACACTAGCTGAACTGGTGCAGGTCATTTAGTTCTTCGTATTCGCGAGCCAGGGGCTATGATCGTGTAGGACTGACTCCTTTTTCATCGGGATCGCGGGGATGAGTACCATAATCATGAAGGTCATTTCTGTTGGGGCTTGCAATCGTAGACCTGGGTTCTGCGATCAGGAAGAGTAAATTTACTAGCTTTCAGTTAATTAAAAAGCCTGTTCCAATAGTCTAAGTCCCATTTTGGGACATAGAAAAATTGGGATTTTGAGAGCGAATGTTTGTATTTTTCAATAGTATTTGTTGCATTGTGTTGGAAATTTTTGCGGGGATATTTAAAGACCCTTTGTCATCCTAAAAATCTTGTAAGTTTGTGTAAATTTGTTGTTTCCTTACATTTTTTACTATTCTATGTCTTGAAATTGGTGGGATTATTTTGAGATCTTTCGAAGCTTGAAATATGCCCTTGTGGTCGGGCCCTTCCCCGGACCTTGTGCATAGCAAAAGCTTTAATGCACCAGGCTGCCCTTTTATTGGCTTCATTTTGTTGTGTTCTTCGATAATTTGATAGAGTGGCATTGTTCGGAGGCGGCTAAGAAGGAGAAAGCTCAAGTTTAGCAATTCGTGTGTAGTTTCAGCTTTGAGATAGGTTATGGCTTCCTCTTGTTAAACTTGGCTTAGTTAGAATTGACATATTTTGAGTGGTAACGTGTGATTAGATTGGTGATTTAGGTGTTGATATTCTATTAAGCATTTATGAGTCGATGATCATCATTAGTAGCTAGTTTGGGTTTTAGCCGTTGGAGCCTTAGTCAAGCTGCTAGCTTGACTTATTTACTTCATTTAAAATCTTTAGAACTTGCTCCTAGGTGATTTGAACTTAGGATGCCGCTTGTTTGACTTGTTTGGTTTTACGTTGGCCACTTGTTAGATTTTTGGTTATGCTTATGCCTTGTTTGCTTACGATATCAAAATATTGGGTCCGAGGCCATGCTTTTGGTACACCAGAGTCTCGGGCTAGTGATAAAGTGTCTTTGACGAGATTTGTATTAGGATTGAGTGATATATGATTTTTGACATGCTACTTGTCTGATTTACCTCTCCAGTATTAAAAGAAATCTTTCTAAAAGAAAGAGTAAAATATGAGAATAGGACCTTTGGTCGATGAATAAATATGAGGGATTTAAGGAAATACAATGATATCTTACTTATGGAAATTCATGGTTGATGAGCTCAAGGTATTATTCCGGGTGGCCCTTTTATTGGCTTTGGGCTACACTTTATTTCATTTGGTAAGCTCTATGTGTGAATTTCGGGCGGTCTATTGATATAAGTTCATGGTTATTATTTCGATGTTGATGAGCTCGAGGTGTCATTTGGGGCGACTCCTTTTATTGATGAGATCGAGGGTTATTCTAGGCGCATCATGATACCTTTTGAGGATATTGAGCCATAACTACGAGTTTACAGTTGTGCCTTCTTCCAGAATTTTATAAGTTGAGATTATTGATGTGATTACATGAATGGTTGGATTTACTTGGTTATTGTATGATCTTTCTGTACCCCTTCCTCTGAGATCGTAGTTTTATGCTTATCCCCTGTTATTATTAGTATCATCGGGCTTCTTATTATATATTTATTCTTTCTCAGCATGGTTGGCCTATGATGCCTCTTGAGTACCTGTGTTTTTGTACTTATACCGCACTTTTGAATCTTTTTAATACAGCTCCAAGTTTGAGTCACCCCTAGTACGCGCCTGATCATCTGTAGCGGTGATACATCTGGATTGTGGTCAGCTCTTGGCATTCAAAGATTTTCTACTCTCCTTCTTTTGTACTGGATATTATTTTTATTTTGGGATAGTCAGTTTTGTATTGTATATATATATTGTCAGCTTTTGTACTTAGTAGCTTCTGTATAGGTGAAACTAGGTCCGAGATTTGGTCTAGTATCAGTCAGTCATATTTAGTCACTTTCGGGCCTTTTTGTATATTTTGTATCAATTTTTTTGTTATATTCATCTTGCTTCTGCCTTTTTATGTTATTTCTTATTTATTTAAAATTTGGTTTGACTTTTGTTTGATTGGGTTTGGCTTTCCTACTCTGGGTTATAGTAAGCGCCATCATGGACCAAATTTGGATTGTGACGAAATGGTATCAAAGCTTAGGTTCACCAATCTCACCATTACAGGAAAAAGTGCCTAGTAGAGACCCGTAGATCGGTACGAAGACATCCGTATCCAATCTTCGAGAGGCTATAGGACATTGTTTTGAACTAATTCACTATTCTTGTTTCTGATTGTGCTCTAATAATGATGAACACCTCTAAATCCTATTTCACTCTTTCTCAAATGGCGAGGATGAGATCTACTCAGGGTGGATGAGGACCCCCTATGGCTACAAATAGAGCCCAGCTCGAGGTAGGGATCGAGGTCGACACAAAGTTTGGGGTAGAGCTCGGGGCACAACACCAGTGCTAGAGCCAGATATAGAGGTTGAGCAGTTTAAACCTCAGCCGGTGGAAGAGCATCTAGCCCAACCCCTACCTGGATTCATGGCCATGCTACTGTTACAGGATACTCTAGACTGGATTCTCAACTTTATGGAGGGTATGTCCCTAGTAGGGACACTACCTGGCACTTCAGCCGGACCCCAGGTCTAAGAGAAGGCCTAGAATTCAGGGCAGGCAGGGGCACAGTATGATCCAACCCCAGTTTATAGCCTACTACAACTACTCCCCGTCTAGTGATTCAGTTTCCCACAGTTGTTCAGCATATGGAAGCTAGACCTGTTATGACTGTGGAGGAGCAGAAGATGTTGGACTGGTTTATCAGATTGGGCCATCCCAAGTTCTCGGGTGCCGCAGGCGAGGATGTTCACGAGTTTTTGGTTGGTTTGTAGGAGAAGTTGCATAACCTCAGATTAGTGGAATACCAAGAGGTTGATTATATTAATTTCCATCTAGAAGGACTAGTGAAGCAGTGGTGGAGGTCCTATCTTAGCTGCAGGCCCGAAGGATCGCTGCCAATAACATGGACCATATTTTCCGAGGCTTTTTTAGATAAGTATGTACCCTAAGTTTGAGGGAGAGGCTAAGAGATGAGTTCACAGCACCAGTAGTAGTTCTTTTGGCAAAGGACATCCACGGTAGTATCCACCTAGTAGACAATTTAGGAAGCCTTATAACTTACCAATGGTTGGTCAGCAAGTGCCGACGGTCAGAGTGGCCAGACTTCGATTCAGTTTTCTTGTCACGAACCGACCTAAGGCTTAGTCATAACACGGCGATTTAAATCCCAAAGGGCTCCAACCAAGCCTCTTGTACATATCATTAGCATACATAAGGTAAAGTAAAAGCTAAAACATCATAAAAGAGTATAAACCGTGAATAGTAAATGAAGAAATGTCACATGACAACATAGACTTGAAATATTTGTCCAACTGAATGCCTTTACACATGAGTATGGGCGGGGGCTAAGATATATCCCTAGCTCGCCCTCAATATGAAACATAACAAAAGTCCTTGAAACAATAACCAACTCGATGACTAGTCCCTGATAAATGAGGAATCACCACAATACCTCCGGATAGAAAACCTACTAGCCACGTAAATGAGTATGATCTTCAACCTCAACCCCTACATTATGAGACAATATAGGTAAAAAATATGCACTAGTATTTTGGAATATAATAAGTATGAGGGTGTGACATGCAACGTAAATCATGGAATGCAATGGTCAAGTAAATTATTATCTGAGACTCAACTATATAAAAGGACTAAGCTATTGTCTAAGAATTCGAGTAGCAGTATAGTCATTCTAGCTGCCCTCTAAATGCCATTAGGGGCTACATTAATTACATCTGGAGGTCCCTAGACCTATACCAAAGTAAGACTATTCACTTATGAATTCCAAAGGACCCATCTTCGAATAATTTTATGACTAGGAGCCTGCACATTTATTACCTCTTTAACGTATAAAAGTTTCCAGGGAAAGTAGTTTAACTATTATAGAAGTTCAATATTCAGAAGTAATTAAGAGATGATTAAGAATGGATTTACCTTGGAGTTCAGATCAAATTCAACTTACAACTAAAACAAGGACATGCCCAAAAGAAGAAAGAGAATAATCTCTATATAGTCTGTACTTTCCTTCAGGTGATCTTCATATACATATTTCATACCCGGCCCTTCATGGGGCTTGGTGAACCACTACAGAATCGTAATCTCATTTTCGTATCAAATACATCTCACTGGGAATGAGAGATATCTTCCCATATATTATATTCTAACACATAGAAGCCCTACTAGGAAATACTTAATCTTCACAGGAACTCTAATACTGAACATTGGATAGGGGTTATAAGGCATACTCGGAATTCTGGGAATGGAATTATCCCCGCACTTCATATACAATTCACTTAAGGCTAAACATTGCCAAAAGGAAAGAAAGATAGTTGTACGAACTTATACCAAAATATGCCAAGAGAAAGCTTTACATACCTCTTGGGAGTTACCCTTAATCCTGCTCGTCTCGTTGTCTTCTGAATCTATTCAATATGAAAGTAATATGAATATCAACTACTCTTAACTTTCCAGCATCTTAGGTTACGCCTTAATATTAATGGAATCTATTTCCTTAGTCGTTTTCTCGACTAGTTCTTTAGTTTGTTAAGGCGTTAACGAAAATTGGGAAGCAACTCCCCTATAATGTTCCCTAAACGAATTTCCAATTAGGTCCCTAAGACCTACATACAACCAACAACAACAACCTGCAGCAATTCATACCAATAATATACCACATAAACTCCAAATGACTTATTCAAAAATACGATATCACAATAGGGCGTCTAGCCTTTATTTTGTAACGCCTTTAATTATACGCAACAGAGGGTCATGTGGATTCAAAAATAATCACCCTAACCCATATTAGAACATATTTAGGTCCTGAAATAAAACACCACACCCCTGCAGCAGCAACTCACAAGAACAACGCCTTACTTTGACGACAATTCGACTATAATGACTACAATTTAGTTTATTCCGAACGCCAAGTATTTCTATGACATTTTCATATTTCCAGCCACCTATAGGGCGTTTTACACACTTTATAACAACTCCATAAAGTCCAAATTAAAAGGAGAAACCTTACCTTACCCGGAATTGGCCAAAATTGTCAGATTACAACTTGGAACTTCTTCAAACGCCCTGAAATTAAGTGAGCTGTTTGTGCGACTTCCTCTATACCCCAAGCAGTAAATTTATTTTATTAGCACCCTAAATTCATCATATTATACCTTATATAATTTATTTATGGAGCGAAGCTCGGAGGCGTACCTTGGCAGCCCCTAGGTCGTAGCCCTCCTCTCTTCTTCCTCTCACGTTTCTGTCCAATTTTTCTCCAAGTGTACAGCTGAATAAATGACTTCTTAGTCATCATAATATACATATATATAAATATATACATCTCCACGTTCTTGAGGAACACCATAGCTAATTAATTCACGGAAGAAAAATCAAGGAACTTATCTTAAACTTCTCCAACCATGGCTGCCTCTTCTCTCACGTTTTTTCTCTATTCTTTGGCTGATTTTTGGAATCTAAATGACTTAAGAGTCATTAATATGTATATATCCACCTTTTAATAAGGTGACACATGGCATCCCCTTAGGGTGACACGTGGCAGCCCCTAGGACGCCACCTAGGCTCATGCGACCTATCACGCACTGCTACGTGGCAGCGGGGTCCACCCTCCCAAGTAGGCAGGTAAGTCACCTGCTTGCTTGTCACCTGCTTGCTTGAGTTGCTTGCTTTTCACATGCTTGCTTCACTTTCGTAAGTTCGGAAACTAGGTTTTTCTTCCTCTCGTAGGTTCATAATCTCGTCTTATTTTAAGAGCCTATGTAACCCATGCTACCCAAGCTTGGTACGTACTCCAATAGATTAAGTGTGTAAGACTTCCAAGTTAGTAGCTTACGTAGATAAATCAAGTCTTACGACTCATTACTTGACCTCCAATTCCTTCCGAACTCTTATGATTTCATCTCCAACCTTCTCTACTATGGGGTATCACATTCTCCCTTCCTAAGAGCTGTTTGATAGTGTCGTAGCGTATCTGGCTCACATGATAATGTCCAAGGAACTTATGAGACATTCCGAGTTTAAAAAGGGTGGGGTGTAACATCCTTCCCCCCTTTAGAACATTCGTCCCCGAATATTAGACAAAACTTCTCTTAGCACCTTATACAAATTGTAGGGAGATTCTTTGCTATTTTCTTAACACATACTTCTATACTAATACTTCATATACGTGTTTCAGGAATCGGGGTTACCTATAAATATCGGTTACAGGTGCAAATACTTATATTTCATGTTCTCTTCAGTTCCCCGATCATCTTCTTTCTGGTTTTAGTTTTTCTATCATATCTTGATGGAAGGAACGTCTTTAGTCTACAATCTCCCAATTCGCCAATCTAAGATGGCGATAGGTTTTTTCCTCACAGGACTCTATCTCCTGGACCTTATTTATGGAATATACCCTAGGTGGCTCGTCAGTATCTTTACAAAGCATTCCTATCTGATGGACTAGGCGTACAGTTTCCAAATAAGGTGGTAAGCGCAACTTATTAGCTGTGTTTTCCACCTTATGATCAACTTGATACAGTCTAATATATTTTGGGTTAGTTCCCTTTTCTGGGTGACTCCGTTATAAACATCCAATCATCAATTTGAACTCTGAACGTCGATATCAATTATCTATATATCATTCCTGCCGACTCTGGGTTTTTAGTCAATAGCTTGTTTAATCATGTCGGGGCCTTTTTAACTTAGTTGTTCTAACATCTACTCATCCAATAGAGGACTTGCACGTATTATTCTACCAGTCTTGTACAGAGTCATTGGGATACTAGAGTGGTAGCCATTATGGTAAGTAACCTTAATAAGTAGTGGATGATCATCTCAGTTACTCTTAAAGCCAACCATATATGACGTTGATAACTTGGGAATCGTTAGCCTCGTATAGTCCTTCTCGACTCTTTTCCAAACTTTAACTAGCATTCTATCTTGTAGGTCCTTCTTCTCCTTTTTTTTCCAATCCTTAGGGTTGACTACCGAATAATGCTGCAGTCCCTCATATAATGGCTCTCATAGTCATTCTGTGCTTTGTCTAACATGATTTGGTATAGTTTTGAAGGAATTTTTGGCGTATATACTCGTTATCCTGTAGTAACCAGTTAGTTCTGCTAGTTTCGTTTAAATCTTTCACACTTTCCCTTACCCCCGCTTGTAACCATCTAGGTCCATTATCTTGTGTCATCCTTTACCTTTACAAGAATATGAGAGGGTACACGAAGTATCCTAGCGTTATCTTGCTAGTTCTTCTGTTTAACCCTATTTTTTCCTCCCTTATCCTACACTTGATGTCGGGGAAGATCTTTGGTCCACTCGTGGCCATGTCTTACTTCACCCATAGTATTAATTCCATCTTGATAGTTTGACTTAACCTATCTTTGCATCTCTCGATAGTTAATCACAACTTGGGCTCCCTTGCCTAGGACAATAGTTGTGGGGGCTCCGTAAGGTCCTACCACTGGTTTACTTTACAACTTTACACCTTCTTGGTGGAGTAGGTAACCTGTGATTGAAGAAACAGGGATTAATACTGTTAATTCACAGGTAACATTCCTTCTGGAGCCATCTGTCGATGGAGTGTAAAGTGAGTCTTGTAGCCCATGTCATATTGTGGAATTTTTGACCTTGGGTATTGCTTTCTGTTTTTCGTAAATTACATCAGCTGGTATCCTTACCCTTTTGGGTTTTGCTTTTTCGCCCTCAGAGTTGGCTGCCAAGTGGTACCGAAATTCCTTCGCCCACTGGCCTATATAGTTATTCTGTGGTTTTCCACTCGTTAACTGGTTCTATGTTGAAGAACTGTGGCATTCAAGTATGTCGTCAGTTAGCAATTAGCTAATCTTTCTTGTTTTTCTTAAGACCTTGTTACAATTTTTTTTAACATATCTTATAATACTCCGGGTACATAATCTTATCTTGTTTCTCCATTGCTAGTTCAGATTCTTCTATCTCACGTGATCATACCAGCACTAACGCATTAAGTTCCATTAGAATTTTCGAAGTTAAGCATGCTGGGGCGAGAGTAATATTGGGATGGGTGACCTCTCTGGGAAGTCTCCGTGTCGCGTTTTGTCATAGTCCTTTCCACGATGTGCGGGTACTAACATTAGCCCAAGGTTTACCTCAGCGTTGTCTCGCGAGTCTTTATGTTTCGCCTTGTCCTTTCCTCTGTTATCTTGCAACTAGTATCGGCGTAAACCTTTAGTTCCGCTATGACCATATCCCTCCCCTTTTTTCCATTTTGATTTAACTTTTCCTATTATATTCCCACCCTTTCTGTACGCACCCATTCATTAGGGTGGGCTACTGAGTAGTGCTAAAGTTCATTCATATAGTGAACCTTGGAGCCGCTTTGAGTTTTGTTTATCATTAACTGGCATAGCTTTAAAGGAATTTGACATATAAGCTTGCCTACCTTCTATTCACTTTGTGTTCTTCTCATTTTCTACCACTGGAGGCTCTCTATGCCTCTATCCTTGGTTATATATCTATTGCAACATCATTTGCGACCAACTCTATAGCCAACATTTTGGCTTTTGGTCTAGCATGTTGTCATTATCCTTCATGGTGTTCTTTGAGTTATTTGATATCCTTTCATGGTTACACTCTTTTCTTTTTATCCGCAATCGCTTTCTAGTGTTATATTATTCAGGGTCTCGTTAAAAAACTTCTTAACACTGCTTTACATAACATTCTGGCTCCCACCCAATTCTTGGTAGCTTCTGGACCTTTCTAACTTGGTGCGACAAGATATCTTATTGAAGTTTAGACGTCCATCTCAAATACACTGCCATCTCTATTGCCTCCTCCTACTTTTGGCATTTTCTCATTAACTTCCCCCCTTTAGGGGTACTCGTACTTTCATCTGCTTGTACCTTACTCTATGTCTCTTGTCCAGTCTCTTCCTCCAATCTACTTGAGACTGCATCAGGTCCCCGTCTTTCTGTATATCTTACAACCTAATTATCTGCGTACGGAATCTTGACTAAATCATGAAACGACGAGAACCTTTCCATACATAGTGTAATACCTCGCCTGTTACTCTGTACTTGAGTAGTGAGACCCACGGGACTACTCGTCTGAGGCCACCTTCTACTTATCTTCATCAAAAATTAATTAGTACTTGTAGTCGTTCAATTTTAATTAGGCAGTACTAGTATTTCGATGATAACTATTCCAAGTTTTCTTCAAGCAGTGGCTTTGTTCCAACCTATATCCTTTTTTTCTTGGGACGAACACAAGTTGCACCATTTATTCCCTAAGTCTGCCGTCTTTGTATTTTAAGGGTTCCCTTGTTTTTGGGGCGACGTTGTGCACACGCGTTATTCCTTTATATCTTAAGCTCTATATTCTTACTGCGTACTCAACGTAGGATTTTAACTTAGTTAGCCTCTACCAATGGTGCCTTATTAGCGGTCTCACTTTATCCCTGTATAATTGTATCACACTATTCCACTCATACTTACATATCCCCCTTTTTGTTCGCATTCTCATTCGGTTCCTAACATCTCTTTGAGGTACTTTGTTAGAAGTTCTTTTCCCAATTAGTCAGTGGAGAATTATAAACTGTTATCGTAAATCATTTTTTTTTCCAACCACTGTAGGGAGAACCCAGAACCTCTTACACATCACAGTACTTTCCTTTTAATACTTGACCTACCTGGTCCCCTTCTGAGTTTATCTCGAGTTATAAACAACTCGTCTAATTTACAATATGAGTTGAGGGCTTGGCATATTTTTTTCAAAAAGAGTGAAACTCATTCGCAGGACATCTTATCCTTCATCCTGAGCCCTCTGTTTATATTCGTACAGTACAAATACGGCTGGAGATACCGTAGTCTAAACTTTACTACTTACATCAACTTTTGTTCCTCTGAGATAAAATTCTTCAACTGAAAAGGGTTCCCCTTATCGGCGACCAGAGGGGTACCTCTTACAGCTTTAGTTAAACACGGTTGGGGTACTTGGTATCAATTTCTCAGACAACTCAAAAATCTATGTTTCATTTCCTTTTCCCCGTTCTAGAAATATTTCAGCAGAGTTTCCTCTATATTTCTTACTATCCCATAACCTGCATGCAAAAAATACCAACAATGCCTCACAGGGACAACATATATATATATATTCATATCATATTACGGCTGCACAGGGCTTTCAATATTATCTCATATCGCAGCCACACAAGGCTTTTAATGTCAATAATAATATAAAAATATTAGACTAACCTCGTATGTCCAATTTCAAACTGCCTCTGTTGCACTTCCTGTCTGCTTTCCTTTCTGGTTTCAACTTTACATTTCAATATTAGTTCAATACCTTACCTAATGGATATCTTTCGTGCCTTTACTTTACTTACCTGCATGATTCGTAATGTCCCATGTCGTCAATTACCTTCTTTTATTGGTGTTGTCCTTCTATTAAGATCCAAGGTTAGTATAAGAAATTTTCCTATGACTCGGATCTATAGCATGATCTCAGATATGAAGGAAAGGAAATATCCTAAATGTCCTGTAACTTCTTATTTATAGATGTGGCGCGCAACACATCGATAACTAAGACTTTACTAAACACGGTCTGCAGACAATCTAAGGACGAACTGCTCTGATACCACTTCTGTCATGACCCAACCCCGTAGGCCATGACTGGGGTCCGACCTGGACCCCCTGTATACTTAGCTATCAACTATGGTAAATTTGAACTGTAAATAAAGTAATATTATGTAACAAAGCCCTATTGGACAATAACATTTTCGTAAACCTATAGCCATTTTCGTTTGTATCACAACATGACAGAGCACGCAAGCCGACAAGGCTGCCATAACATAATATCATATATCATGTACCATGTAGACCCATCTAAATCACACTGACATACACAACCCACATATACATGTCTGCAGACCTCTAAAAATATTAACGACAACACATAGCGGGACAGGGCCCCCACCGTACCCCTGAATAGACAAAATAATTCTTATATATTAACAGTCAGTATCAAAAACTAGGCTCCGATATAATGGAGCCTCCTCTAGCTAAACTGAGCAGAATCCTAAGCTGACGGACTCCCAAAACCTGTACCTGTACCTGCGGGCATAAAAAGTAGCCCTCCGAAGAAAAGGGGTCAATACGACATATGTACTGAGTATGTAAAACGTAACATAATACAACTGGAGGTATACCTGAAATAGAGAAGCAGGAGAATAATTTATCAAATCACGAACATGTACCTGTACTCTATGAATCATAAAAACATGCATGCTCAAATTTTCAATATAGCTGGCCCCATCAGGGGTCCGGTGAATCATATATATTGTATCAATATCAGGCCCCGTGCCATCGTCACCTTATTACAACACATCATCATAGTATCAGTATCAGGCCCTAGGCCATCGTCACCTTATTACAACACATTATCATAGTATTAGTATCAGGCCCCAGGCCATCATATATATACATACAGATGCCGGCCCTCTAGCGAGGGACTCGGTGAACAATACAGTGAATTGCATGAATCTGAAAACTGGCCCAAGACTCGGAGAAGAAGTGTTACAGTATACATGAGTAGAGTAGTAAGAAACAAAACACAGTTTAAATCATTATCTGAGACTCAACTATATAAGAGGACTAAGCTATTGTCTAAGAATTCGAGTAGCAGTATAGTCATTCTAGCTGCCCTCTAAATGCCATTAGGGGCTACACTAATTACATCTGGAGGTCCCTAGACCTATACCAAAGTAAGACTATTCACTTAAGAATTCCAAAGGACTCGTCTTCAAATAATTTTATGACTAGGAGCATGTACATTTGTTACCTCTTTAATATATAAAAGTTTCTAGGGAAAGTAGTTTAACTACTATAGAAGTTCAATATTCAGAAGTAATTAAGAGATGTTTAAGAATGGAATTACCTTAGAGTTCAGATCAAATTCAACCTACAACTAAAATAAGGACATGCCCAAAAGAAGAAAGAGAATAAGCTCTATATATTCTGTACTTTCCTTCAGGTGATCTTCATATACATATTTTGTACCCTGCCCTTCATGGGGCTTGGTGAACCACTATGGAATCTTAATGTCATTTTCATATCAAATACATCTCACTGGGAATGAGAGATAGCTTCCTATGCATTATATTCTGACACATAGAAGCCCTACTAGGCAATACTTCATCTTCACAGGAACTCTAATACTGAACAGTGGATAGGGGTTATGAGGCGTACTCAAAATTCTGGGAATGAAATTATCCCCGCACTTTATATACAATTCACTTAAGTCTAAACATTGCCAAAAGGAAAGAAAGATAGTTGCATGAACTTATACCAAAACATGCCAAGAGAAAGCTTTACATACCTCTTGGGAGTTACGCTTTATCCTGCTCATCTCGTCGTCTTCTGAACCTATTCAATATGAAAGTAATACAAATATCAACTACTCTTAACTTTCCAGCATCTGAGGTTACGCCTTAATATTAATGGAATCTATTTCCTTAATCGTTTCCTCGACTAGTTCTTTAGTTTGTTAAGGTGTTAACGAAAATTGGGCAGCACCTCCCCTATATTGTGTCCTATCCGAATTTCCAATTAGGTCACTAATAACTAAATCCAACCAACAACAACAACCTGCAGCAATTCATACAAACAATATACCACATAAACTCCAAACGACTTATTCAAAAATACGATATCACAATAGGGCGTCTAGCCTTTATTTTGTAATGCCTTTAATTATACGCAACGGGGGGTCATGTGGCTTCAAAAAGCATCACCCTAACGCATATTAGAACATATTTAGTCCCTGCAATAACACACCACACCCCTTTAGCAGCAACTCACAAGAACAACGCCTTTGTTTGACGACAATTCGACTATAACGACTACAATTTAGTTTATTCCGAACGCCAAGTATTTCTATGCCATTTTCATATTTCCAGCCACCTATAGGGAGTGTAACACACTCTATAACAATGACATACTGTCCAAATTAAAAGGAGAAACCTTACCTTACCCGGAATTGGCTAAAATTGTAAAATCGCAACTCGGAACTTCTTCAAACGCGCTGAAATTGAGCGGGCTGTTTGTGCAACTTCCTTGCTGCCCCAAGAAATAAATTTATGTTATTAGCACCCTAAATTCATCATAGTATACCTTATATAATTTATTTACGGAGCGAAGCTCGGAGGCATACCTTGGCAGCCCCTAGGCCGTAGCCCTCCTCTCTTCTTCCTCTCATGTTCTGTCCAATTTTTTTCCAAGTGTACAGCTGAAGAAATGACTTCTTAGTCATCATAATATACATATATATACATTTATACATCTCCACGTGCTTGAGGAACACCGTAGCTAATTAATTCACGGAAGAAAAATCAAGGAACTTACCTTAAACTTCTCCAACCATGGCTGCCTCTTCTCTCACGTTTTTTCTCTATTCTTTGGCTGATTTTTGGAATCTAAATGACTTAAGATTCATTAATATGTATATATCCACCTTTTAATAAGGTGCCACATGGAAGCCCCTTAGAGTGACACGTGGCAGCCCCTAGGACGCCACCTAGGCTCATGCGACCTATCACGCACTGCCACATAGCAGCGGGATCCACCCTCCCAAGCAGGCAGGTGTGTCACCTACTTGATTGTCACCATCTTGCTTCACTTTTGTAAGTTCGGAAACTAGTGTTTTCTCCGTCTCATAGGTTCGTAATCTCGTTTTATTTTAAGAGCCTATGGAACCCATGCTACCCAAGCTTGGTACGTACTCCAATAGCTTAAGTATGTAAGACTTCCAAGTTAGTAGCTTATGTATATGAATCGAGTCCTACGACCCATTACTTGGCCTCCAATTCTTTCCGGACTCTTATGATTTCATCTCCAACCTTCTCTACTATGGGTTATCACATTCTCCCTTCCTTAGAATCATTTGATAGTGTCGTAGTGTATCCGGCTCACATGATAATGTCCAAGGAACTTATGAGACATTCCTTGTTTAAAAAGGGTGGGGTGTAATACTAAGTCACCTTATTTCATAACTTTCATGAAAATCATCCTTCAAAACATACTTATAGTCCATGATCATAATTGAAATACATAATCATAATTCATACTTGGAAATTCATGATCATGGCTTATACTTGAAATTATGGTAAGACATGAATGCATGATCAATTGACTTGAAAATCCTGAAATTGACTTCAAAACATGCATGATCATAAACTTTCTTTACGCCTATACATAATTCATATAGATAATATAATTAGGAAGTATAATTGAAAATACTCATAATTTTCATCATGAACCATAGAAAACAAAATAGGAGAATTCATGAAAAAACTCTTCAATTTAATGCAATAACCATCAATTTATATCAAAATAGACTCATGATCATATTTTGAATCAAAATTCATGCAATAGGAATAGAGATCATAAAATCCATAAAATACCAAACTTCAATTTGATAGAAAACCTTGAGAAATTGATTGGGATTCATGGATGAAAGAATCCATGAATCAATACCCACATGCATTAAGTGAGGACACCAATTAATTGGGAACAACTTGAGAGTTTAGATGGAGAGCTTGGGTGAATTTACTTGAAGTCTTCAATGGAGTCCTTGAGTGTCTTTTGTAGAGAGAAAAATATTTGAGTAGGTGAATTGTAGAAGAAAGAATAGAATTAGAGATTTAGGTTAATTTATAAAGTTGAATTAGGTCCTAAAAATGTCTAGGTTTATTAACTAACAATTTGGGAAAAGTCTAAAATGCCCTTACTAAAAATCTAACTCGGCTAGAAAACCCTTGCTAGGTTCGCGACGTGGACTTGTCGCGGACCTTTCTATTTTATGCAGTTTCTTGATAAATCTATCTTTTGATCTACGAGTTCTAAAAATTCACCGAGACTATTTTCCTACAGGATTTGACTCCTTGATCAATATTATGAACTTAGATTTTCCAAAAAGATTAAGAATAGTGCATTACTTTGAGCAGCCTATTCTCAAGGAATTCTTAAGGCACTTGTGTGCATTTTGAGGGATGTTATAGTATGGTGACTATTCAGGGGTGTGACACTAGGGTTGATCTCAATTTTCTTGATTTGGTGGATTTTGATTTGATTCTAGGCATGGATTGGCTATCCCCTCACTGTGCGGTCTTATATTGCTATGCCAAGACTGTTACCTTAGCCATGCCTGGTATTCCACTAGTGGTATTGTAGGATTCTTGCAATCGCATGCCGGTTGGGGTGGTTTTATTTTTTCTAGCTCGGAGGCTAGTGGCTAGCGAGTGTTTGGACTACATGGATTATGTTAGGTACATGAGTAGGGAGGTCCCTAAAGTTGATTCAGTACCTACAGTCCGGGAGTTTGCAAATGTGTTTCCTATTGATCTTCCTGGCATCCCTTCTGACTATGATATTAACTTCTCTATTGATGTAGAGACAGGTACTCATAGTAATTCCATCCACTGTATCATATGGCATCCATAGAGATCAAAGAGCTCAGTGTTCAGCTTCAACATCTTTTGGATAAGGGATTCATTCGGCCTAGTATATCACCTTGTGGGGCCTTAGTCTTGTTCGTTAAGAAGGACAGTACTCTGCATATGTGCATCGATTATAGGCAGTTAAACAAGGTAACGATGAAGAACCGTTACCCCGTGCCTAGGATTGATGACCTATTTGACCAGCTTCAGGGTGCCGTGGTGTTTTCTAAGATCTATTTGAGATCCAACTACCATCATTTAAGGATTATGGCAGCGGACGTCCCTAAGGACTTATTATGGCCATTATAAGCTCCTAGTGATATTTTTGGGTTGACTAACGCCCCTGCCATATTCATAGACTTAATTACCTGAGTGTTTAGGAAGTACATAGACTCATTCATCATAGTCTTCATCGATGATATTTTGGTATACTCGCGGAGTCGGGAGAAGGATGAGTAGCATTTGAAAGTAGTTGTCCAGACTTTAAGATATCAGCAGCTTTATGCCAAGTACTCAAAGTACAAGTTTTGGCTTGAGTCTGTAGCATTCTTGGGGCATTTGGTATCCAAGAAGGGCATTATGGTAGATCCGACAAAGCTTGAGGCTATTCGTAATTAGGCATTATTGTAGGGTACTATAGGTGCTTTGTTGAGGGGTTTTCTACTATAGCGGCATATCTAATTCAGTTGACGCACCAGGATATCCTATTTTTATGGTCGGAGGAGTATGAGAGGATCTTTCTAATGCTCAAGGAGTTTCTTACCACCGCTCCTATATTAACTCTTCCAGTTAAGGGCGAGGGATTCATTATTTTTTTGTGATGCGTTCAACGTTAGTTTGGGTTATATACTGATGCAGTAGGGCCAGGTTATTTCTTATACATAGAGGCAGCTTAAGTTGTATGAGTGCAACTACCCCACTCATGACTTGGAGTTGGCAGTAGTAGTTTTTGCGCTTTAGATTTGCAGGAACTACCTGTATAGAGTTCGATACAATATTTACACTGATAATAGGAACCTTCAGTACATTATGATCCAGAGGGATCTTAATTCGAGGCAGGACCATTGGATTGAGCTCCTAAAAGAATATGACCTCTTTATTCTCTACTATCCGAGCAAGATGAATATAGTAGCGGACACCTTGAGCTGGAAGATAGTGAGGATAGGTAGTCTAGCCTTCTTTTCTACTGTGGAGAGACCATTAGGTTTGGATATCCGTTCTTTAGCTAACCAGATGATTCATTTTGACATCACTGATTCTCAGTGTGTGTTAGCTTATTTAGGAGCTTATTCATCTCTGTTGGACTAGATTCACAGCAGCTAGTTTTAGGATGAGGAGTTAGTTGCACTTTGAGATTGGGTTTTAAGAGGTGATGTCGTTCTTATTTCATGAGTTAGACCATGCGCAGTCGACTTATAGGTAGGATATTATTTTCCCCTTATTATACTAAGCATGTTTAGGCATTCATATATTGAATTATATGAGTTTGGAGGGGTTGGGTGTCGAGCATGCTAAATTCCTAGATTTCATGCCCTAGGTGTTATTTTTGGCAAATTGTTGGACTATGCAAGCATGACTCCTATTAATATTGATCATCCATGTCTTGTGGTGAATGTCGTGCCTGTGATTATATGTTTGAGCATGTTGGGACTTAGCCTAAGCTTAGACTAGTGATTGCCTTAGACTTGCGTGAGTTTGGTGCCATTGGTCCTTAGAACTTCTCTGACGTAGTTTTAGATGATTATTTCCCTATAGACTGATATAGAAAACTTGAGTATGATAGTCTGAGCTTTAGCTAGGCAGTAACACAGCTTGTGACCTTACCTCCATAATGCCCTATTATCTTATCGATCCTGTATCGCATTGTTCTTAATTCTTAAGAATTTTCTCGATGATTCAGGTTATATTTGGTTTGGGATGGAATGGTGCTTTGATGACATGCAGTTTGGGGGTAGTTCTTGTGATGCACAGTTAGTCATTGAATCTAATTCGGTTCACTCCCCTAGCTACAGTTACCAGATTAAAGTTTCTGTTCCAACTTATTTGTGTTAGGCTCCTTAGCTACAGTTACCCATTTAAAGCCTGTAGTCTAGCTTACTTCTTATCAGGCTCCTTAGCTATAGTTACCCAGTTGAAGTCCATGGTCTAGCTTACCCGTGTTCCATACTTAGCTATAGTTGCCCAGTCGAAGTCCGTGGTCTAGCTTGCTCGTGTCGACTTATTAGCTATATTTATCCAGTTGAAGTCCATATTTTATCTTACACATGGTTCAATTCCTGATTCCCTGATGAATCTATAGTTCAATGTCTTCATCTACTCTCATATTTGGGATAAGGTATTAGGGTTCGGAAATGGTTTAGTTCAAGTCCGGTAAATGATGATATTATTGGAATCCTTTTGGCTCTGTTCATTTTACTTCAGCTTTTCTTTCCTCATGTCAGGCTTATGGGGGTCCATCCAGGTTGTTTCCTTCTACTTGTGCACAAGCATACCCGTCGTGTTTATTTAAGAATGGGGTGATTTAGCTAGATTCTTTCTATTTGTTTGTTGAGTATGTTCGTGCACATAACTATATTTACTTCTTACCATGTCTTTGGGTGTGGTTGCTTTCTCACATTTTAGTTTACTTTTGCTTATCTTTCTCAATCGGCCTATGATGCCTACTAGGTACCTGTTGTTTTGGTACTCATACTGCACTTTTCATTTATTTTTGTGATGCAGGTCCGAGTACTAGCTACTGGCATTGATTTTGATCCAGCTACAAACATGATCAGAGGTGATGGTAAGCACATTACATGTTGGATTTACCCATCTCCCTATATATATACATTTTTCCTGTTTTTTTCTTTTTAAGATAGCTCTATTTTCGTTGTCCATTTTTGGGACTTGTACTCTTTTTACTAGTAGCTCTGTACATGTGACTTCCAAGTTCTAGGAGAGATCCTTTTTATTTTTAAATATTTAGTTGCTTCCGCCCATTCATATATGCTCTTATTATTCTTTTATGGTGTTGGATTAAATTACTAGTCTCCTACCTTGACATCTTGTTACTCGCAGTTTAGGGATATGGGTCGGCTTGCCTACTGGTGGCTCATAGTTGGTGTCATCATGACCTGAGAAATTGGGTCATGATACTAGTGATCCATATTAGTATCTAACCCCTTCACTATCTTGTTTGTGGATAGTTAATACACATTGCAATGGTGTCTGACCCATAGCTCTAGTCAATCCAGATGAGGAGCTAGCTTTTAAGGGGCATGGACGAGTTAGGGGTAGGATAAAGGGTTTCCACAGAGGTCGAGGAAAAACATCACCGACCAGGGATTCGACTAAAGCTAATAATGTTCCACAAGGAGAAGTACCTCCTTCACCCCAACAAGAGGTAGAAGAGGATGTCGAAGTGGAGTTTGAGGGGGATACTGAGAAGGAGGTGAATGTTGATGTAATGACCTCCAAGGTCATTTTTGTGCTTTTGTTTATTTTTACCATTTTATCCTTTTCCGTAGCTTTTTTATAGATCTTATGTGATGTTGGGAGAGGTGACACTCTCCCCAAGGTGTTTGGTTGAGTTTGAGGTAGTTTTTCCATTCTTGAAGTTTAAGGTTTGAAAATTTTGACTTTAGTCAACATTCTAAGATTCGGGTATTGTATGAGAATTTTGACGTTTCCATCAACTCCAAAAGGTCTATTTTGGTCTAGAAAGAAAGTTGGTTTGGGTTTTGGAGTCTTTATTTTGAGTTTGTGCGAGTTGTTGTTTTAACTTTAAAGTTTTGGTCAAGTTTGACTTCGGTCAACATTTTGTGTAAATGCGCTTGGATGAAAATTATGTCAACGCGGTTAGCTTCAAAATACCAATTTTGGTCTGGAACAACCTTTGGTTTGGTTTTTGAGGTGCTCAAAATTAGTTTTAGGCTCTTTGTACATTTTGAATACTTTCATTGGACAGTGTAGACTTTGGTCAACATTTTAATAAAATAACCTCCGTTGGAAAATCTATCAATTTCGTTGAGTTCGGAATGTCATTTTCATTTGGGTAGCATAATTTGTTTTCATTCATGGGCTTTTGAATGAATTTCGGACCGCCCATTAGAGGAAATTCCATTTCCCCAAAGTTCAACACTAGCTAAACTACTGGTACAGGTGATTTGGTTCTTTGCGTTCGCGAGCTAGGTGTTACAATCGCAAAGGACTGACTCCTTTTTAATTGCGATCACAGGGATGACTGACACGATCGCGAAGGCCATTTTTGTTGGGGCTCGCAATCGCAGACATGGATCCCATGATCGTGAAGACTAAATTCACTAGCTTTTAGTGAATTAAAAAGCCCATTCTAGGAGTCTAAGTCCCATTTTGGAACATAGAAAACTTGGGTTTTTGCGATCAAATCTTAGTATTTTTCAATAATAATTGTCGCATTGTGTTGGAAATGCTTGTGGGGACATTCCGAGAACCTTTCTTGTTCTAAAAATCTTGTAAGTTTTGGTAAATTCGTTGTTTTCTTGCATTTTTTACTATTCTAGGGATTGAAATTGGTGGGGGGTTTTTGATATCTTTCGGTGCTCGAAATGTGCGCATTTTTGGGGCAAAAGTTCTTTGAGCTATTTGGGATCTTGTGATGGAGTTGGTTTTTTAATTTTGTGCGCAAGTCCTAATGTCAAACTTTGACCCAATTTTGGTTCCATCTTAATTATAGTAATATGGGTATCATTGTCTTTGTTTTGATGGGTTCTTCATTAATTTAATAGAGTGGCATCATTCTGAGGTGGCTCAGAAGGGAAAAGCTCAAGTTTAGTGGTTTGTGTGCAGTTGTAGCCTTGAGGTAGGTAATGGCTTCTTCTTATTAGACTTGGCTTGGTTGGAATTGACATATTTTGAGTGGTAATGTGATTAGATTGGTGATTTAGGTATTGATATCCTATTGAGCATTTTAGAGATGATGATTATCGTTAGAATCCATACAACTTTCTGATAGGTTATTTAAACATAGGAAGTCACTTGTTTGATTAGTTTAGTTTTACGTTGGACATTTGTTAGGATTTTAGCTTATGCTTTTGCCTTGTTTGGTTATGATATTGAAATATTGGGCCCGAGGCCGTGCTTTTGGTATACCAAAGTCTCAAGCTAGTGATACGGTGTGTTTGATGGGATTTGTATCCATCTTGAGTGATATATTATTTTTGACATGCTGCTTGTCTCATTTACCTCGCCACTATTAAAAGAATTCTTTCTAAAAGAAAGAGTAAAAGATGAGAATAGGACCTTTGGTTGATGAATAAATATGAGGGATTTAAGGAAATACGATGATATCTTACTTATAGAAATTCATGGTTGATGATCTCAAGGTATGATTCTGGGCACCCCTTTTATTGGCTTTGGGCTACACTTTATTTCATTTGATAAGCTCAAGGTGTGAATTTTGGGCGGCCCATTGATACATGTTCTGGGCTATTATTTCGATGTTGATAAGCTCGAGGTATGATTCCGGGTGGCCCCTTTTATTAATGAGCTCGAGGGTTATTTTGGGTGCTTCATGATACTTTTGGAGGATATTGTGCCATAACTATGAGTTTACAGTTGTGCCTTCTTCCGAAATTTTATGAGTTGAGATTATTGATAAGATTAAATGAATGGTTGGATTTACTTGGTTATTGTATGATCTTCCCATACCCTTTCCCACAATATAGTAGTTATATGCTAATCCCCTGTTATTATTAGTATCATCATGATGGTTATTATATATTTATTCTTTTTTCAGCTCAGTTTGCCTACAATACCTACTAAGTACCCCATGTTTTAGTACTCATATTGCACTTCTGCATCTTTTTAATGTAGTTTCCTATTTGACCCACCCCCAGCGCGTGCCTGATTATCTGTAGCGGTGCCAGATCTAGCTTGTGGTGAGTTCTCGGCGTTCAAAGACTTGCTGCTCTCCTTGTTTTGTGCTGAATATTATTTTGTAATTTGGGATAGTCAGTTCTATAATGTGTATACATATTGTCATTTTTGTACTTTGTAACTCCTATATAGGTGACACTAGGTCCAGGATTTGGTCTAGTGTCAGTTAGTTATATTTGGTCACTTTCAGGCTTTTTGAATATTTTGTATCGTATTTACATATCTATAACTTGGACCGATTTGTTTTTTTATATTTGTCTTGCTTTTGCCTTCTTATGTTATTTCTTATTTATTTAAAATGTGGTTTGACTTTCATTTGATTGGGTTTTTCTTGCCTACTCTGGGTTATAGTAGGTGTCATCATGGCACGAATTTGGGTCGTGATACAGTTGTATCAAAGCTTAGGTTCATCGGTCTCACTATTATAAGAGCAAGTGTCTAGTAGAGTCCTGTGGATCAATACAATGACATCCGTATCCAATCTTCGGGAGGCTATAGAATATTGTTTGGAACTAATTCACTATTATTGTTTCTGATCGTGCGCTAATGATGATGAACACCTCTAAATCCTATTTGTATCAGTCTTTCTCAGATGGCGAGGATGAGATCTACTCAAGGTAGATGAGGACCCCCTGCGCCTATAGATAGAACCCCAGCTTAGGGCGGGGATCGAGTGCGACACAGAGGCCAAGGAAGAGCTCAAGACACAACACCAGTACTAGAGCCAAATATAGAGGTTGAGAAGTTCGAGCCTCAGTCGGCGGAGGATCATCCATGTTATACCCTGTACTTTTGTACCTTGAAAGGTTCTTAAGCTTCTTAGAAGTCAGCATGTGAGCCGGATAATCTATAACGCTACTAAACAACTCTAAGGAAGGGAGAATGTGACACCCTATAGTAGGAAAGATTGGAAATATAGTTATAAGAATCCAGAAGAAGTTGGAGGCAAAGTAATGAGTCGTAGGACTCGACTTATGTACGTAAGCTACCAATTTGAAAATCTTACATTCATAAGCTACTTGAGTTCATACCAAGCTTGTAGTTAAATCAAAGTTGGATAGTGTGTTGTGATTGTGGTGTTGCAGTTGCAGATGGTTTGGTTATGTGGTACAGGGCTGGAAGGTGTTTTAAAAAGGGTGTGGGTGTGTCACGACCCAACCCCATGGGCCGCGACTGGGGTCCGACCTGGACCTCCATATACGTAACTTTCAAATATAACCAAATTGAACTATGGGTAATGTTATAAAACACCCAAAACCCCAATAGGTCAAAACTTTTTCACGTTCATGTAGCCTCCTTCATTCGTATCGTATCATGAAAGAGAATGCAAGCCGATAAGGCTGCCATAACGTAAAAACATTAACAACGTGTCATATAGGCACAACCAAAATAAACTCATGAACAACCCATACATACATATGTCTACAGACCTTTAAGAATGGTAACGGTAACATATGGCGGGACAGGGCCCCCATCGTACTCCTGAATAAAGAAATACATATATACATCGAAGGACTAGTACAAAAAAACTAGGTTCCAGAATAGTAGAGCACCTCCAATCATAGGTGAGTAGAAATCCGAAGCTGGCGGATATCTGAACTGAACATCTGTACCTGCGGGCATGAAACGCAGCCCCCCAAATAAAGGGGGGTCAGTACGATACATGTACTGAGTATATAAGCATAACATAATTGAAACAACAACTAAAACAGGGATGCAGGAAATCAAGTATAGCATTTAATAGGGTACTGTACCTGCACCTCACAAAATAAAGTCTTGTATACCAATATCACGTACTGTATCCAGCCCGCACAGGGACTTAGTATTACAAATACATCCTCTATCACGATAGGCATATGCACATTGTTAGCACTATGGAACGTACAACTCGATCCATATATATAGCAAGCACATGTCGAGGAATGATGGCCCAATCCATATAATGCATAATAATGATAATAATACCGAGGAACGACAGCCCGATCCATATGTCACATGATAATGCCGAGGTATGATGGCCCGATCCATATATTACATGATGATGCTGAGGTACGATGGACTGATCCATATATGACATGATGATGCCGAGGTACGACGGCCCGATCCGTATAATGCATAATAATGCCGAGGTACGACGGCCTGATCCGTATAATGCATAATAATGCTGAGGTACGATGGCCCGATCCATATATAATGTAATATGCATATACATACATGTAGAACTCAGTAGCATATCAACTATCCCTCAACCATTATCGTAAAATATGCCCAAGAACCCCAGGTTTAGGAGCTTACACATCCAATCACTATTCAGCCTATAGAAGGCTTGAGGGTCGTAGTTTAACTACTTTAAGGCCTTTAACATTTAGGAGTGAGTACAAGTCCTGAGTCACATCCAGAGCCTGTAAATGGAACTGTCTCTAACTTATATCGTACATCGTTTCACTTACATTAAGCCATTTCAAGGAAGAGTGAGGGATAGGCTTCACGTGTATTACTTTTCTATCACGTAAAAGGCTTACAAGACCATAACTCAACCCATCGCGGGAGTTCTAACATCAAGAAGTGAATAAGATTAATGAATCATGCTCGGGATTCTACGAATGGGACTATCTCCACATTACATATACCAACCACTTATGGCTAAGACATGCCAAAAGAAAAGAAGATAAATTTACATACTTATGCCAAAAACATGCCAAAAGAAAGCTTCACATATCTCGTATGGACTTCTTTCAATCATGTCCACATCGTCCTCCTCCGAACCTATTTAACATGGAAGAAATGCGAGTATCAACAACCTTAACTTTTCAGTGCCCTCAGTTGCACCTTAGTATTCATGGAACCTATTTCCTTATTCGTCTCCTCGACTAGTTCTTTAATTAGTTAAGGCGTTAACAAATATTGGGCAGCACCTCCCCTATAAAGTGCCCTATCCGAATTTCCGATTACATCCCTAATCACTACAGCCAACCAACAACAACACCCTGCAGCATATATACACATGAAACATGGCGACATCACACAACACAAGCTCCAAACAACCTACTGAAAATTACGACACCAAAATAGGGTTCTAGTCTTTATTTCGCAAGCCTTTATTTATACAAAATGAGGGATCGTGTGGATGCTACCAGAAGAAACTACACCCCTTTTAGAACACCTTTAGGCCCTGTAACAAGCCCCCACACACCTGAAATAGTACACCACAATCACAATACTTTACTTCGACGACAATTCAACTATAGGGGCTCCAATTTAGTTTGTTTCAAACGTCAAGCATTTCTATGATGTTTTCACATTTCCAGCCACTTAAACAACATATAATACACTTCATAAAAACACCATAAATACCATTTTTTAAAGGAAAACCCTTACCTTAACCTAAACTCGTCAAACTCGCCAAAAGTATCAAAGCGTGGATTCTGGACAGCCTACTGTCTTGTATTGTCGCTTAGTTTCGAAGGGGTAATTGAGGGAAACAGGATTTGTGTCCTCAATAAAAGTTATATACATGTGTCTTAGGTTCGCAAACAATTTATAATCACCCCTACAACACTTTTGTATAAAATGATATGCCCAAAATACCCACAGCAGTCCTTGTAGAATTTTTAAAACGAAATCTGGGCAGTACCTCCTCTACACTTCATCACCCTTTTTCGAGAGACTAAAAGAAAACCTGGATTTTAAAGTCTAAATTAAAGTTATAGACTTATAAAATACCTTTCCAAAACATATTGAACCACCCAAAACGAAGCTGTACACAAGAATTTATACCAATATTACTAACAACAGTCCTATTCAAAAATGGGTTTGTTACTAGCTCTTGACGTTTCCCCCTTCAACTTTCTCTTATTTATTTCCAAGTGTAAACTGAAACCATTGTTCCGTATGCATCCTAAGACACATGTATATACCCCCACATGGTTGAAAAACATTGTAGATAATTAATTCACGGTGGAAATTGTGGCTGCCTTGCTCCTTGTGTTCTTCACATTTTTTTCCTTTCTTTTGGCTGTAGATTTGGATGAAAAATGTGACTAAGAGTCACTTAACACATATATATACACCTCTTTAGAAGGTGCCACATGGAAGCCCCCTAGGGTGACACGTGGCAGACTCCTAGGGTGCCACCTCAACTTATTCGGCCAATCACATGCTGCCATGTGGCCGTGGGGTCCACCCCAAGCTGCTGCATCACCTACTTAACCCTAATTAGGTGCATCACCTACTGGTCCAAGTAGGTGCATCACCTACTTTCTTTGAGTAGGCGCGTCATTTCCTTATTTCTCTTTCGTGAGCTCATAATACCGTCTTATTTCAAGAGCGTATGCACTCCTTGCTACTTAAGCTCAACACGTACTCCAATAGCTTAAGTACGTAAGACGTACAAGTTGGTAGCTTACTCAAGTGAGTCGAGTCCCACGACTTGTTATTTTTGCCCCCAATTTGTTACAAATCCTTATAGCCCTATTTCCAACCTTCACTTTTATGGGGCGTCACATTCTCCCTTCCTTAGAGTTGTTTGATAGCGTTATAGATTATCCGACTCACATGATGACTTCTAAGAAACTTAAGAAGCTTAAGAAGCATTCCAAGGTACCAAAGTATGGGGTGTAATAGGGTGCTTCTGGTTCCACACGACCCTCTATTTTGTATGGTTAAAGGTTTTATAAAACAAAGGTTAAAAACTCTATTTTGGTATCATAGTTTTGAGCAAGTTGGTTGGAGTTTATATTATGTAATGTTGAAGTGATTTTACTTGTATATATGCTTCTTCTTGTTGTTGTTAGTTGGCTGTGGTAATTAAGGATGTAGTTGGAAGTTTGGATAGGGAAATTTATAGGGGAGATGCTGCTCGATTTTTGGTAACTTCGGAACTAGAAATAAACTAGTCGAGGGAAATGGATAAGGAAACAATTCCTGTGGATACTTGGTTGTAGAGTTGGAAATTGGAAAGTGAAAGTTTATTAATCTTTGTATTACTCTCATGTTAAATAGGTTCAAAAGACAACGAGGAGAACGTGGTTAAGAGTAATCCATAAGAGGTATGTGAAGCTACCTTCTTTCTCTTGGCATGTTTTTGGCATAGGTATGTAAAGTTATCCCTTGCTTCTCTTGGTATGCTTTGAGATAAGTATTACATGATGTAAGTTTTGGGGGTTATCCCATCCATAAACCTCCGAGCATGATTTATGACTCTTATCTACTTCCTAATGTTAGAACTTCCATAATAATGGAGCTATGGCTCTCAAGCCTTCTATATGATGGAGAGTAGTAAAAAAATGTGAAGCTATATTCCTTTCTTTGGCATGGTCTTTATGAAACAAATATATGATTTTTATATGCTTCCAAGTAAATTCCTATTCTTAGATCCACTTGGATGGCCAATGTTTTAGATTTCCAAAGGTTCTATTTTGATGCAATCCATAGTAACATTCAAAAGGTACTTGATATGGTGCTTGTCTTGAGTTGAATGATAACTCATTTTGATCATTTCATCGAGTCTTAAATATGATTTAAATTTCATTTAGTTTCTCACTACTCTACTCGTGGAGGCCTCAATGCTTTCTTCACTGATCTCGGGCCAGGAGATACATGATCATGCGTACTTCTCTGCCTTGTTCTCCATGCCCCAATGTGAGGGGGCAGTACGCCCTATACATGGGTTGTGGAGTTATGTTGTCCCATGTACACATATGTTGATGTCTGATGATATGATATGATATAATATGACCATCTGATATGATATGATCTATTACAGAGATATTTCCTACTCTGAAGTTATGTTATGCTATGGCACCGATAACGGGATAGCGACCATATTTTGTTCACCACATTCCGTAATGAGGATGGATATGACATATGTTTTTGCACGTGCATTATCTATGTTTGTGTTAAGTATTTTGACATTCTGCATATTTTGCTCATTTTCTGCATATTCTGTTCTGCTTATGACTTTATTTATTACAGTCCATGCTTTATATATTCAGTACATTTTCCGTACTGACCCCCTTTCTTTGGGGGCTACGTTACATGCCTGCAAGTACAGATGTTGGTTTTGCTGACCTGTTTGCTTAGGACATCCACTCTATTGTTTGATAGTGCTCCTTTGTCCGGAGCCCATATTTTGGAACTGACCTTTCTGTAGCCTATATATATACGTTGGTCAAGGGTACGACGGGGCCCTATCTAGTCATATGATTATGCTATTGTTCTATATAGGTCTGTAGATATGTATTTGTGGGTTCTGTATATGTTTTGGGCTTTTGTGTTCCGTGACGGCCTTATGGCCTTCGTGTGCTACATCTGCTTTCATATGCTCCTTAGCGACCTTTTTTGATTTCTATATTTGTTTCTTCTGCTAACATGCTAAGTGGGGCTAAGGGTACATAGGGTGCCTAGCTCGGGCACTAGTCATGGCCTACGGAGTGGGTCATGACAATCCAACCCAACCCCCACCTGGATTTGTGGCCATGCTAGTGTTACAAGATACTCTAGCCCATGTCCTCACCTTTATGGAGGGTATGTCCCAAGCAGGGACACTACTTAGCACTTTAGTCGAACCCTAGGTCTGAAAGGAGGCTCATACTTCAGGGTAGGCAGGGGCATAGTATGATCCAGCCCTGTTCTACAGCCTACTACTACAACTCCCTGTCCAGTGATTTAGCCTATTTTCATAGTTGTTCAGCACATGGCAGCTAGACCGGTTATGACTATGAAGGAGCAAAAGATTTATAAAATATCTTCCAAAACTGAGTAGTGAATTAAGCACCTCTATCTGAGATGATAGGAAAAGAGACTCCATGAATTCTTGCTATCTCACAAAGGTACAGTCTGGCATAATTCTCAGTAGAATCTGTAGTCTTAATAGGAAAGAAGTGGGCTGATTTTGTCATCTAATCTACGATCACCGAAATTGAGTCATGATGTCTGCGAGATTGCGGTAAACCTGTAACAAAATCCATGTTGATCATCTTCCATTTCCACTCTGGAAACTCTATATTCTGAGCTACACCACAAGGCCTTTGATCCTCAACTTGACTTATTAACAATTTAGGCACTTAGAAACAAAGTCTGCAATAACACTCTTCATACCAATCCACCAATAGACTTCTCTCAAGTCATGGTATATCTTGGTTGACCCTGGATGAATCAAATATCTAAAGCTATGAGCTCCGGCTATGATTCTTTCTCAGAGACCATCAACATTCAGCACATAGTCCACTTTAATACCTCAACATACCATCTCCCCTTTTGGTAAAACCCATCACTTTTTTGCTTGTGAACATCTTCCTTTAATTTTAGTAAGATGGGGTCTTCGTCTTGCTTTTCCTTCACTTCTACCACTACTAATGAATCAGCCCCATTCTAAACAATGACACCATCATTATCTGATTCCATAAGGCAAACTCCAAAATGTGCAAGTCTATGCATATCCTTAGCTAATTTTTTCTTCTCCTCTTCCACATGAGAATTACTCCCTATGGATAACCTTCTAAGAGAATCAACAACAACATTAGCTTTACTTGGATGGTAGAGAATGTTCATGTCACAATCCTTGAGCAACTCAAGCCATCTCCTATGCCTCAAGTTCAACTCTTTCTGAATAAAAACATACTGAAGACTTTTGTGGTGAGTGAACACATCCACATACACACCATATAGATAGTGACACCATATTTTCCAAGAAAATACTATTGTTGCCAACTCTACACCATGAATCGGATAATTTATCTCGTGGACCTTAAGTTTCCTGGAAGCATGAGCTATAACTTTATATCTATGCATCAAAACACAACCCAATCCAACTCTGGATGCATCATAATAGATAATTAATTTAGTTTTCCACTCTTGAAAATTTTTTGTACAAGCATCAGACTATTAGAGCATAGTCTTCTTCTGAGTCAAAGTCAATGGGGATGATAGTTGTTAGTTGGCTGTGGTAATTAAGGATGTAGTTGGAAGTTTTGATAGGGAAATTTATAGGGGAGATGCTGCCCGATTTTTGGTAACTTCAGAACTAGAAATAAACTAGTCGAGGGAAATGGATAAGGAAACAATTCCTGTGGATACTTGGTTGTAGAGTTGGAAATTGGAAAGTGAAAGTTTATTAATCTTTGTATTACTCTCATGTTAAATAGGTTCAAAAGACAACGAGGAGAACGTGGTTAAGAGTAATCCATAAGAGGTATGTGAAGCTACCTTCTTTCTCTTGGCATGTTTTTGGCATAGGTATGTAAAGTTATCCCTTGCTTCTCTTGGTATGCTTTGAGATAAGTATTACATGATGTAAGTTTTGGGGGTTATCCCATCCATAAACCTCCGAGCATGATTTATGACTCTTATCTACTTCCTAATGTTAGAACTTCCATAATAATGGAGCTATGGCTCTCAAGCCTTCTATATGATGGAGAGTAGTAAAAAAATGTGAAGCTATCTTCCTTTCTTTGGCATGGTCTTTATGAAACAAATATATGATTTTTATATGCTTCCAAGTAAATTCCTATTCTTAGATCCACTTGGATGGCCAATGTTTTAGATTTCCAAAGGTTCTATTTTGATGCAATCCATAGTAACATTCAAAAGGTACTTGATATGGTGCTTGTCTTGAGTTGAATGATAACTCATTTTGATCATTTCATCGAGTCTTAAATATGATTTAAATTGCATTTAGTTTCTCACTACTCTACTCGTGGAGGCCTCAATGCTTTCTTCACTGAGCCCGGGCCAGGAGATACATGATCATGCGTACTTCTCTGCCTTATTCTCCATGCCCCAATGTGAGGGGGCAGTACGCCCTATACATGGGTTGTGGAGTTATGTTGTGCCATGTACACATATGTTGATGTCTGATGATATGATATGATATAATATGACCATCTGATATGATATGATCTATTACAGAGATATTTCCTACTCTGAAGTTATGTTATGCTATGGCACCGATAACGGGATAGCGACCATATTTTGTTCACCACATTCCGTAATGAGGATGGATATGACATATGTTTTTGCACGTGCATTATCTATGTTTGTGTTAAGTATTTTGACATTCTGCATATTTTGCTCATTTTCTGCATATTCTGTTCTGCTTATGACTTTATTTATTACAGTCCATGCTTTATATATTCAGTACATTTTCCGTACTGACCCCCTTTCTTTGGGGGCTACGTTACATGCCTGCAAGTACAGATGTTGGTTTTGCTGACCTGTTTGCTTAGGACATCCACTCTATTGTTTGATAGTGCTCCTTTGTCCGGAGCCCATATTTTGGAACTGACCTTTCTGTAGCCTATATATATATGTTGGTCAAGGGTACGACGGGGCCCTATCTAGTCATATGATTATGCTATTGTTCTATATAGGTCTGTAGATATGTATTTGTGGGTTCTGTATATGTTTTGGGCTTTTGTGTTCCGTGACGGCCTTATGGCCTTCGTGTGCTACATCTGCTTTCATATGCTCCTTAGCGACCTTTTTTGATTTCTATATTTGTTTCTTCTGCTAACATGCTAAGTGGGGCTAAGGGTACATAGGGTGCCTAGCTCGGGCACTAGTCATGGCCTACGGAGTGGGTCATGACAATCCAACCCAACCCCCACCTGGATTTGTGGCCATGCTAGTGTTACAAGATACTCTAGCCCATGTCCTCACCTTTATGGAGGGTATGTCCCAAGCAGGGACACTACTTAGCACTTTAGTCGAACCCTAGGTCTGAAAGGAGGCTCATACTTCAGGGTAGGCAGGGGCATAGTATGATCCAGCCCTGTTCTACAGCCTACTACTACAACTCCCTGTCCAGTGATTTAGCCTATTTTCATAGTTGTTCAGCACATGGCAGCTAGACCGGTTATGACTATGAAGGAGCAAAAGATTTATAAAATATCTTCCAAAACTGAGTAGTGAATTAAGCACCTCTATCTGAGATGATAGGAAAAGAGACTCCATGAATTCTTGCTATCTCACAAAGGTACAGTCTGGCATAATTCTCAGTAGAATCTGTAGTCTTAATAGGAAAGAAGTGGGCTGATTTTGTCATCTAATCTACGATCACCGAAATTGAGTCATGATGTCTGCGAGATTGCGGTAAACCTGTAACAAAATCCATGTTGATCATCTTCCATTTCCACTCTGGAAACTCTATATTCTGAGCTACACCACAAGGCCTTTGATCCTCAACTTGACTTATTAACAATTTAGGCACTTAGAAACAAAGTCTGCAATAACACTCTTCATACCAATCCACCAATAGACTTCTCTCAAGTCATGGTATATCTTGGTTGACCCTGGATGAATCAAATATCTAAAGCTATGAGCTCCGGCTATGATTCTTTCTCAGAGACCATCAACATTCAGCACATAGTCCACTTTAATACCTCAACATACCATCTCCCCTTTTGGTAAAACCCATCACTTTTTTGCTTGTGAACATCTTCCTTTAATTTTAGTAAGATGGGGTCTTCGTCTTGCTTTTCCTTCACTTCTACCACTACTAATGAATCAGCCCCATTCTAAACAATGACACCATCATTATCTGATTCCATAAGGCAAACTCCAAAATGTGCAAGTCTATGCATATCCTTAGCTAATTTTTTCTTCTCCTCTTCCACATGAGAATTACTCCCTATGGATAACCTTCTAAGAGAATCAACAACAACATTAGCTTTACTTGGATGGTAGAGAATGTTCATGTCACAATCCTTGAGCAACTCAAGCCATCTCCTATGCCTCAAGTTCAACTCTTTCTGAATAAAAACATACTGAAGACTTTTGTGGTGAGTGAACACATCCACATACACACCATATAGATAGTGACACCATATTTTCCAAGAAAATACTATTGTTGCCAACTCTACACCATGAATCGGATAATTTATCTCGTGGACCTTAAGTTTCCTGGAAGCATGAGCTATAACTTTATATCTATGCATCAAAACACAACCCAATCCAACTCTGGATGCATCATAATAGATAATTAATTTAGTTTTCCACTCTTGAAAATTTTTTGTACAAGCATCAGACTATTAGAGCATAGTCTTCTTCTGAGTCAAAGTCAATGGGGATGATAGTTGTTAGTTGGCTGTGGTAATTAAGGATGTAGTTGGAAGTTTTGATAGGGAAATTTATAGGGGAGATGCTGCCCGATTTTTGGTAACTTCAGAACTAGAAATAAACTAGTCGAGGGAAATGGATAAGGAAACAATTCCTGTGGATACTTGGTTGTAGAGTTGGAAATTGGAAAGTGAAAGTTTATTAATCTTTGTATTACTCTCATGTTAAATAGGTTCAAAAGACAACGAGGAGAACGTGGTTAAGAGTAATCCATAAGAGGTATGTGAAGCTACCTTCTTTCTCTTGGCATGTTTTTGGCATAGGTATGTAAAGTTATCCCTTGCTTCTCTTGGTATGCTTTGAGATAAGTATTACATGATGTAAGTTTTGGGGGTTATCCCATCCATAAACCTCCGAGCATGATTTATGACTCTTATCTACTTCCTAATGTTAGAACTTCCATAATAATGGAGCTATGGCTCTCAAGCCTTCTATATGATGGAGAGTAGTAAAAAAATGTGAAGCTATCTTCCTTTCTTTGGCATGGTCTTTATGAAACAAATATATGATTTTTATATGCTTCCAAGTAAATTCCTATTCTTAGATCCACTTGGATGGCCAATGTTTTAGATTTCCAAAGGTTCTATTTTGATGCAATCCATAGTAACATTCAAAAGGTACTTGATATGGTGCTTGTCTTGAGTTGAATGATAACTCATTTTGATCATTTCATCGAGTCTTAAATATGATTTAAATTGCATTTAGTTTCTCACTACTCTACTCGTGGAGGCCTCAATGCTTTCTTCACTGAGCCCGGGCCAGGAGATACATGATCATGCGTACTTCTCTGCCTTATTCTCCATGCCCCAATGTGAGGGGGCAGTACGCCCTATACATGGGTTGTGGAGTTATGTTGTGCCATGTACACATATGTTGATGTCTGATGATATGATATGATATAATATGACCATCTGATATGATATGATCTATTACAGAGATATTTCCTACTCTGAAGTTATGTTATGCTATGGCACCGATAACGGGATAGCGACCATATTTTGTTCACCACATTCCGTAATGAGGATGGATATGACATATGTTTTTGCACGTGCATTATCTATGTTTGTGTTAAGTATTTTGACATTCTGCATATTTTGCTCATTTTCTGCATATTCTGTTCTGCTTATGACTTTATTTATTACAGTCCATGCTTTATATATTCAGTACATTTTCCGTACTGACCCCCTTTCTTTGGGGGCTACGTTACATGCCTGCAAGTACAGATGTTGGTTTTGCTGACCTGTTTGCTTAGGACATCCACTCTATTGTTTGATAGTGCTCCTTTGTCCGGAGCCCATATTTTGGAACTGACCTTTCTGTAGCCTATATATATATGTTGGTCAAGGGTACGACGGGGCCCTATCTAGTCATATGATTATGCTATTGTTCTATATAGGTCTGTAGATATGTATTTGTGGGTTCTGTATATGTTTTGGGCTTTTGTGTTCCGTGACGGCCTTATGGCCTTCGTGTGCTACATCTGCTTTCATATGCTCCTTAGCGACCTTTTTTGATTTCTATATTTGTTTCTTCTGCTAACATGCTAAGTGGGGCTAAGGGTACATAGGGTGCCTAGCTCGGGCACTAGTCATGGCCTACGGAGTGGGTCATGACAATCCAACCCAACCCCCACCTGGATTTGTGGCCATGCTAGTGTTACAAGATACTCTAGCCCATGTCCTCACCTTTATGGAGGGTATGTCCCAAGCAGGGACACTACTTAGCACTTTAGTCGAACCCTAGGTCTGAAAGGAGGCTCATACTTCAGGGTAGGCAGGGGCATAGTATGATCCAGCCCTGTTCTACAGCCTACTACTACAACTCCCTGTCCAGTGATTTAGCCTATTTTCATAGTTGTTCAGCACATGGCAGCTAGACCGGTTATGACTATGAAGGAGCAAAAGATTTATAAAATATCTTCCAAAACTGAGTAGTGAATTAAGCACCTCTATCTGAGATGATAGGAAAAGAGACTCCATGAATTCTTGCTATCTCACAAAGGTACAGTCTGGCATAATTCTCAGTAGAATCTGTAGTCTTAATAGGAAAGAAGTGGGCTGATTTTGTCATCTAATCTACGATCACCGAAATTGAGTCATGATGTCTGCGAGATTGCGGTAAACCTGTAACAAAATCCATGTTGATCATCTTCCATTTCCACTCTGGAAACTCTATATTCTGAGCTACACCACAAGGCCTTTGATCCTCAACTTGACTTATTAACAATTTAGGCACTTAGAAACAAAGTCTGCAATAACACTCTTCATACCAATCCACCAATAGACTTCTCTCAAGTCATGGTATATCTTGGTTGACCCTGGATGAATCAAATATCTAAAGCTATGAGCTCCGGCTATGATTCTTTCTCAGAGACCATCAACATTCAGCACATAGTCCACTTTAATACCTCAACATACCATCTCCCCTTTTGGTAAAACCCATCACTTTTTTGCTTGTGAACATCTTCCTTTAATTTTAGTAAGATGGGGTCTTCGTCTTGCTTTTCCTTCACTTCTACCACTACTAATGAATCAGCCCCATTCTAAACAATGACACCATCATTATCTGATTCCATAAGGCAAACACCAAAATGTGCAAGTCTATGCATATCCTTAGCTAATTTTTTCTTCTCCTCTTCCACATGAGAATTACTCCCTATGGATAACCTTCTAAGAGAATCAACAACAACATTAGCTTTACTTGGATGGTAGAGAATGTTCATGTCACAATCCTTGAGCAACTCAAGCCATCTCCTATGCCTCAAGTTCAACTCTTTCTGAATAAAAACATACTGAAGACTTTTGTGGTGAGTGAACACATCCACATACACACCATATAGATAGTGACACCATATTTTCCAAGAAAATACTATTGTTGCCAACTCTACACCATGAATCGGATAATTTATCTCGTGGACCTTAAGTTTCCTGGAAGCATGAGCTATAACTTTATATCTATGCATCAAAACACAACCCAATCCAACTCTGGATGCATCATAATAGATAATTAATTTAGTTTTCCACTCTTGAAAATTTTTTGTACAAGCATCAGACTATTAGAACATAGTCTTCTTCTGAGTCAAAGTCAATGGGGATGATATAGATGAGAATCCCTCTATAAATCTTTTATAGAAATCAACCAAACCTATGAAACTTCTTATGTCAGTCAAGGATGTGAGTCTAGACTAATTCTTTAAAGCCTCAATCTTTTGCGAATCAATTTCAATATATTCACTAGAAAAAATGTGGCCCACGAATGCCACAAACGCAAGCCAAAACTCATACTTAAAAATTTTTACATACAACTCCCTATCCTTAAGAGTTTGGAGAACAATTCTGAGATGGTTGGCATGCTCCTCCTCCTTTCTAGGGTAGATCAAAATGTCATAGGTAAAAATGATAACAAACATGTCTAGATACTATTTAAACACTTTTTTCATAAGATCCATGAATGTTGTAAGAGCATTAGTCAAACCAAAGTACATAACAACAAACTCGTAATGACCATATCAGGTTTGAAAAACTGTCTTTGGGATGTCACTTTCTCCTACTTTCAACTGATGATAGCTTGATCTGAGGTCTATCTGAGAAAAACAAGTGGCACCCTGAAGTTGGTCGAATAGGTTATCAATTCTTGGAAGAGGATACTTATTCTTTATGGTGACCTTGTTTAACTGAAGGTAGTCAATATACATTCTAAAGGAACAATCTTTCTTTTGCACGAATAGGATAGGAGCCCTCCACGGTGTGACACTAGGCCTAATGAAACCCTTATCAAGAAAATATTTAAATTTCTCTTTTAATTTTTTCAACTCGGTTGGAGCCATTCTATATGGCGGAATAGAGATAGGTTGTGTATCAGGAAGAATATTTATTTTAGAGTATATCTCCCTATCGGAAGGGACTCCAGGTAAATTATTGACAGATTTTAGGAAATTCCTTTATGATAGAAACTGATTGAAGGGATGGTGTCTCCACACTATCATCTTTAACTTGAATAATATATTAGATACACCCCATAGAAACTAACTTTCCAACCTTAATATATGAAATGGAATAACCCTTAGGCACTGCTGGACTACCCTCCGAATTAATAACTAGCTCATTTAGAAAATGAAATTTGAAAACTAGAGTTCTACAATCAATTGATGTATAACAAGCATAGAGCCAGTCCATACATAGAATGACATCGAAATCTACCATGTTAAAAATCAGCAAGGCAGCTTTGCACTTCTTTCACATGTTTTCCCAGGCTAGAGACAAACTTCCTCAAGTTTGATCAAACATGCGGAACAATCACTGGCTTGATGAACTTAAGGTTGTTTTCTTTCACAATCAACCCCTCTTTTTTCAAATTTACAAACTCTTCAACTTTTGCTTCCCTTAGTTCTCGAGGAAAGAAGTGGTCTAGGATTGTTATCTCAAACTCATCCCAAGTAGCAGGCTTAGCATCCTTACCACGATTCTCCTCCCACTAATTTTACCAAACATTTGTAATATCCTTGAGCTGATAAGAGACAAGTTTAACTCTCTCAATCTTTGTCGTATGCATAGTCTTGATTATATTCCACATTTTATCTATAAAGTTCTAGGGATCTTCTTCAACCTTGGACCCGGTGAAGACCGGTGGATTTAAACTCAAGAATTCTATAATTTTTGTAGCAACAAATGGATTTTGAGGGATATAGAAAGTAACTGGAGTGATTTGATGGCCTGACTAAGAAGCCATAAACTGGGTGAGTATGGTGGTAACTCCTCTAAACTCCACCTCAAAATTAATTGCAGGCTGAGCAGTAGTTGTCAGCTGAATCTCTTGAATTCCATTGTCATTGTTAGTCTCATCTGCTCAAGCTTTGTTCCTTGTCTGTATTTCAAATGCTAGACACATAGCATCCAATGGGACCTAAGTGGTTGTGACATTCCTCTGACTGATAGTTTGTTTTAATGGCATGATTAGAAAATGTGAACACATGGTTTAGAAGGATATTTTATAGAGTTAAGCTCAATCGCATGAACTTGGAGTGTGAAAGAAGTGAGACAATTCCTAAAGTCCTATAGCCTCCCCATTCTAGATGTGGCGTGCCTCACACAGATAAGGAGGACTCTACTAGACTCTACTTGATAGACATCCTAGGATTCTTGAACTCTCTGTTCTGATACCAAGTTTATTATGCCCCGAGTCTATACCATAGGTGTGGCTAGTACTAAAAAACTATTGATTATTCCCAAGAAAACCTTAGTCGTGCTAACTACTCAGCAGAAGACTTAACTCATAATAAAAGCTAACTCAGATGGGAATATAAAATAATATAATTAATAGTTCTCAAAATAAGTGTCAAATACTCTGAATAGATAAAAGTTGTTTAAAACATATACTTAGAAAAACTAAAATAAACTCCATACTCTGTCTATATCTATAAAGCCCCTAATGACTCTAGATAAGTACCAGAACAGGCCCACAGCTACATCAAAAGACTAATAAATAAATGACTAAAAGAGTTCCTCTGAATGCAAGGAGGTCTCACCAATGTCTTGATGAATGTGATATTAAATAATACGCCTGTTGAGGATGTCTAACACATGTATCTGCATTATAAAATGATGTAGCATCGAAAGACGTCAGTATATGAAATATACGATATGTAAAATATCTAATACAAAGTATACTTACTCAATGGAATGAATGCTAAAATAACACAACTTAATAATGCATGTAATATGAGAATAAGATAATGTTTTACAAAATATAAGTAAGTGAATGCAACTCAGAATAAAAATAATGTTTACTCTTTGGGGAGTTTCTCTACATGACAACCACCACTATGGGAATCATGATGATGCAACAAATTTCTCTCATTGCTAGAGTCGTCCAATACCTTTCCGAGGTAAGGGACACAAACTCATCTCACGGATTCAAATAAAAGCCTGTATCATGAACTGTAGTGAGGAGTCGCTTGAACTAACGACACGATCCTATCCTACACTTGCTATGTAGTTTATGGGTTTTGAATTATCTAAACTTTTACCTAAATTGGTGTTAATACTACTCCTAAAATAATATGCAGTAATGAGCATATACAAAAGCGAGTAAAAATACTCAAAATCATAACTCATTTAGTCTCATTGGACTTTACTCAATTTATCTCAACTTTTCTCAAATTCAATACATTTTCTTTAAAATACTTATACTTCTCAAACACTGTTAATCATAAAAGTATAGCTTTGGTTTTCTCAACTCGGTCTCAATATCAGTAAATGCATAAATACTCTTATCTCATATAGACTTTGATAAGTATCATGCTTAAAATCAGTAAATGAAAGACTTCGCAACTCAAGTAATATAATATGCTCAAAACTCTTTTCTCAATTAATACATGAAATATATCACTCTTTAACTTAGAACAATGCATGATAATAAGCAATATAAATACTCAACTAGGATTCATGTGAATACAAACATGAACAATAATTCAAGAACTTGAAGTCTGGTAATAATCACAATAAAAGCAAATACACAAAAAAATCCATGAGAGATTATATAACTAACTCGAAAACTCAATATAATGGGATTGAAACTCAAGCTTGAACTCTTTAATTATGGAATTGAGATGTGGGGCGTGAAGATAAACTCAGTCCAATATTATGATTAGCCTTATATACCTAGAAGAACAATGTTCATGATGAAACTCAACAAACTCAATGTAAGCTCTCACACTTGATTGGGTTGATGGAGCTTCAACCTTTTCTTGAGTGGGAGGGGTACATGATTTGATCTCTAGTGGTTGTACCTATCGCCTATTCTCTGATGATCTCTTCACACCACTTCCCATCACGATCTGTCCATTGACCATCACAGTCTTTCCTACCTTGATTCTCTTTCTAAGGACGCAAGGACCTTGGTGACTTGGTACCCTGATCGAGAACCTATTCCTTAGTTTTTAATATATCTAACCTTATTATCAAACGGCGCAATACAACCTATTCCGAATAATATGCCACACTATTTAATCCGATGATATTCACACTTTTCATTCTGGTGTCCAATATATGCTTGGCCAAAAGTTTCACTTGCATTATCATCTTTACCATTTGTTTATATTATTCTTCCTCTTTTGTCCTTATCTCAGTCTTCATAATTGCGACTGCTATACTCAAAGAATGCTTGATATTTATTGTATGCCATGTCATATTTGTCTTTGTCATCAGATCAAGAAAGACATTGGCAAAAGCATTATGTCCATGATAGAACCTCCGGGTAAGTTGTTTGTGACGGATTTGTTGATCTTATTTGAAGAATGATAGAAATTTTATAGCAAAACTTCATCTGATAGCCCATGATTAAGACACAAGGCAACCTTTTTAAATCTCAACCATAATTCATGGATTACCTTTTCAGGTAATTCACAAAAGTTATTTATCTAATCCTTCAAGTGTAGCATGTGTGAGGATAGAAAAAATTGATCAAGAAAAGGAACAGTAAGATTAGCCTAGAAATGATAAACCCTTGGGATACCCCACCAACTATCGAGAAATTGGAATAAATGAAAGAGCGGGCCAGTTTTAATGGATTTTTTAGGATCTTCAAACAATTAAATGTTAATATACTAGTAATAGAGAGATATGTCAAAATATATAGAGTATATATAAGATATAGTGTCATGCAAGAGTGGCATTGGAAGTAGTGACACAGTAGCATATATTGGTGAGATCTTTTGATCCATAAACTTGATGATTAAGAAAACTTTCCTCATGCCTTGACAATAAATCAAGCACTACTCTGGAGGCACCCCGAGATTATAGTAGTAGTGCAGGATTTAAGAAATACAAGAATATGAGTCATACCACATTCGAAACTAAGGATTTTTATGGGAGGCATCCCATCTTTCTAACAATATATTTTTAGTGTTTTGCAAGTTTCAAGTACTAAGCAAATAAGGAAGCACACTAGTGTTAAGAAAAAATTGAGACATACATGTGTTGGGCCTCGTAACATAGATTCTACACCCATAAATTGATCCCCATACCACAATTGTCTCAAAACTTTAGAGAGTTTAAACGGGGAACATCCCCGCGATAGGGCTCACGGCAAGATAAATTGATCCCCACAATAGGCCTTATACCGGGCCTAACATGGATAAAGTGTAAACTATAAGAATGGGTCTATGGGACATTGGGAGGGTAATCCAAGAACTCTAATATAAGCCCTCGGAAGTTATCAAGTCAGAGAATGAGGTTCAAAAGAAGTTTTAAAGAAAAATTTTAGCTTTTAGCATCAAGTGACTTTTCACAAGACCCTTAATGGCCTATAGTGCTCCTCACAAGCCATAGAGAGGGTACGTGAAGGTCACCATTTGAAAGGGGAAAAGTTGAGAGACCACTGGATGTCTTCACAGCCCGTGGTGTGGTCTGTGAAGCTGAACTCCCAAGTCCCTGATTCAGGGTACCTACCATGAGAAGGCACCACAAGTTGTGGTAGACACGCCGTGGTGACTTTTGTGAAGGTCACCTCTTAGAAACCCAACTTTCCAAAGTTCAAGTCAAGGACCATGATCACCACCATAGCCGTTGGTGAGGTTCACAAACTGTGGTAGTCCCCTCGTCATAGTATAGTATTAGTTTTAAGTTGGGGTACTTTTGTCATTCCCTATGTTTTAATTAATGAATATGGATGGGCATTGAAACTATATTCTAACCTACTAACTACCTTAAGCCCTCCTAATCCTCTAATTCTTACCCTTATTCTGTAAATCAAAATCTTCTCTGTAAAAAGTGTGATCTCTAAGTCTCCTTCTTCCTCAAGTGAATTTTAAGGATTTCTTCAAGGTCAAGATTCAAATTCACTACAATTTAGGTCTTCTAAAGGTCAAGGTATGTGGTAATTCATTCATGGGTCCTTTCACCCATATAATCCCAAAGTTTTCTTCTCAAATCTCTTCTGATTATCTATTCTAAAAGTCCTAATTTCATGATTTGCATTGGGTATTCTTATGATATATTGCAATTCTATTAGCCTAATTATGTATAATTCATATGAAATTACATGATTGCAAGATGAAATTCAAAGACCTATTTTACATTCTAGTTTGAAGTATGACTGATGAGTTATGATCATGATTTTCAAGTTATTTTAATTAAAGCTTTATGAATGATGTTCAAAGGTGATTTAACAAAAATGTTATGAATGATGTTTCAATGATATAATAATCAAAAAAGTAATAGTTCATTAAGGACAATGCTTGCACAATTATGTTAAAAAAGTTAAAGGTTGTGATAGAATTTCCTCACACAGTCATGATAAAATTGATAGATGAGCTATTCTTATGTTATCTTTATAAAGTCAGATTGATATCTATTATTATCTTTCCTAATGATGTTATTGACTAGTTTTTCATGAAATTTCCATTGGGATAAAGACTTAGCACTGAGAGGACTTTAAGGTGGGGTTTGATCCGATAGCCATTATAGCTACCTAAGGAAATCCTAGAAGAAATATTTAGTTTCTAACTATGTTTCCAGCGTAGGTTTAAATATGTCAATATGGAAAAACTAGTGGATCCACATATAGCATAAAGTTCGAGAGAGTACCATTAAGAAGTCTACCCTAAAAAAACAGCCTTTCTCTTTCGATGTGGGGTTCATCAGATTCCATCTAATGGCTCTCATGGTATTATATATCGGTTAAATGTCATATCCCATACTAGTTAAAGAAAAGTTGTAATGTTCTCATGATGATGTTTTGATGCAGTGACCAATAAACTAAATGTTTTAATGTTTTCATGGTTTTACTCATGTTTAAGATATTGGTCTTGCATCTCATATTTCATATTGATTATATCCTATGTTTATTGTTTAATCATAATTCTCATATACTTAGTGCATTCCATATACTAATACATACTTTTTCCTACATTATATCATTATGTATGGAAGGACGATCATCACGCACCTCCTATTAATGTGTAGAGTTGAGCCTAGACTAGCACTTGGGGTGAGTCCTCATGCTTCGAGGAGAAGACACTTTATTTTCCTTGCGTCACTTGACTATTTCATTATCTTATGTTGTCATGGGTGAGCTAGGATCTTGTCTTATGCCCTCATCTAGTTAGTAGAGGCATGTTGGATGTTTAAAGTGTATATTGTCTTCCATTCCATATTTTGAGACTTATGCTCTATTTTGAGACTATACTTCTGTAGCTATGATTTAACTTATTTTCTTAGTTACCTTATATATATGCATGAATGATATGCTAAGATTCTTGGTTGGGTCTTATAAGATTCTAATTGTCGTGTTACTCCTACGGCCTAGCTTAGGTTGTGACAAACTTGGTATCAAAGCACAAGGTTCAAGTGTTCTAGGGAGTCTAACATATCGCGTCAAGTAGAATCGTGTTCATCAATGTGAAGCACACCACATATATCATAGGAGGCTATGATATATTTTAGAAAACTTCACTTCTTTCATAATCTCATCATTTGATAAAGTTGAACCCTATAAGGATTCCTTCTAACATATGCCCTATGCATTTCAGAATATGCCTTATCAAGAAGAGAGCAGCCTAAAGATTAATCAAGATGGTAGACCTTCCACTCCAGTTAATCTACCCTCAAATGTCGATATCTCCATTGCAGAGTTTTATAATGCCATCTTGTTATTGATTCGAGCAGTGACCGCTCAATTGAATCAGCAAATATTAACTCTTATGAGCAGAATGTGAAGAAAAGAAAATGGTTGAGCAAAGGAAATGCTAGGAGAGGAAATTACTTTAACCATCAAAATATGTCAAAAGGGGAGGAATCTGTCTCTTGTTCCAGGAAGGATGATGACAAGGCAAAGTCCTTACCATATGTGGCAAGTGTGGAAAGAATAATCTAGTAGGTTGTCTAGTCGGTACTGGAGTATGTTTTGGATATGTTAATATTGGACACACGGTAAGGTATTGCTCTTTGATTATCAAAAATAATGAGGATAGGCATCGGCAAGCTCAACCTTACCCTTCTTCAGGTCATCCGACTCGATGAGGTACTTCAAAGCCAAAAAGAGGGTGACCCACTTTATTCACCAAGCGAATGATCTTCGCTTCATCAGATATGTTATGAGTTTTTGTTTCGATGTTATTCTTGGTATGGATTGGCTCCATGCATGCTATGATTTTATATATTTTAGGAATCGTGTGGTCAAATTTCAGTTTCCTAACAATCTAGTATAGAATAAAAAGGTAGTAATTTTGTGTTAAAGGTCAGTTGAAGGATTACAATTTGCGAATATTATACCATCCTAGAAAAGAGAATATGGTAGCTGAGGCTTTTAGTAGATTGTCTATAAGTAGTGTTTCCCATGTTGAGGTTGAGAAAAAGGATGTTGGTTCGAGCTGTTCATATATTATCTCATTTGGATGTTAAATTGGTTGACTCCAAGAATGGTGGTATTATTGTGTAAAATGGATCTGAATCATCTTTTGTGGTGGATGTTAAGGTTAAGAAAGCCATTGAGGATTTCTCTCAAGGGGGAGATGGTGTTATAAAAATCAAAGCTAATTATGTGTTCCCAATATTGATGGCCTAACAAAATGATTTGAGTAAAGCCCATAGCTCTCTATAGATAAGTTAGGGAAGAAGGAGAGGGCTGGGTGTTCCTTATTATGAAAATTGTAGTATGCTTAATTTATTTAAAGCTATAGATATGGGGGAAGAGCGAGATGGGATTTTGTTGTATGCAATAGATAGGTAAGAGTATATTGGTGTTTCCATTGGTAGGAGTTAATGCAAATGCGGATGTACAGATGCTAAGGTTGACATGAAAATTCTTAAGTGATGTTGACTTTAAGGGATACATAAAGTAGTAAGAATGCTAGGCTTGAAGTGTGGTTGCCGATATGTGAAGTGATTGCAGTAGGCTGTTGATGGATTCTTGTCAAGGGTTTCAAGTAAGTGTATTAAAGTAGTTATAGAACTAGGATTTAATGTGGGTGAATGCACGGTGCATTAAGTGTTTCTTGTTTAGGACTTAATGTTTGTAGAATATAGTGGTAAGGAGTAGTACTCTTAGGATAAAATTCCCTAAGGATTAGTACTCTTGGGATCCTAAGGCATATTGGTAAGGTGTCCTATGAACTTGATATGCCATTGGAGCTAGCCTCGATTCATCCATTGTTCTATGTGTCTTTGTTGAAAAAGTTTGTTGGTGATCCTAGCTCCATTGTGACTTTGGATAGCATTGGTGTGAAAGAGAGTATTTCATATGAGGAGGTTATGGTTGAGTGTAAGACCCTATAAGTCAAAAAGTCAAAAGGAAGGAAGGATTTCCGGAAAATAGACAATATAAGTTTCTAAGACTCAACCTAAGAGTAGTAGGTGCTTCTACGAGCCGTAGGACTAACTCGTAGAAGTGATATTAAGGAATAAAATTTGTCGAAGGGAAAAAGTGAGTCTACAAGTCAAGCTACAACTTGTAGAAAGTATTACAAGTCATAGAAATGAATCATAAAGAAACTTTAGAGGCTCAGATTTGGAGGGTTCTCAGACCTGCAAGAGGAATGGGTCTTACATCCCAATAAAAAAAGACGACTCATAGAAATGAGTCATAGGTGAATTACATAGGGTCATGGCTTTTCTCAAACCCTACAGGATGAGTCCTTTTTATGAGTCATAGAAGGGTCTATGACTCGTAAAGACCAATCGTAGGGTCTGTTAGGCAAGATTTTTAAAAGGGGCATTTTAGTCCTGTCGCATATTTTATCAATGAAGTGTGGTTATTTTAGGGACTGAATTTACCCTATCTAATGACCCTAAGATATACCAAACCCCTCATTCTCACACTAAGTCTCAAAACCTTCCTCCCCCAAAGCTCCTCTCAAGGTCTTCTTCTTCACTAAGGAATTCTAAGGTTTCTTAATGTCAAGCCTTCTCCTCAGATTTCAAGTCAAAACCACCAAGGTATATGGGTCTTCAATCATGGGCATTTTCCTCTATGATGCCCAAACCCTTTTTCACTTATTTCACTAAGTTTAGATCATGGACATTGCATCGCCCTTACCCTTTGATCTCAAATGCTTATATTATGCTATATTCATTATTATTGGATTATATTCGGTACCTAATGACTCTTAATTTCATGAAATTAGTACTCATAATAAACTTCATATACTAAGCATATTAAGGATTTGAAATTTATGGTGGGTTGATTGAATTATGAAGCTAAATTGTTTGATTTTAAAGTGCTCATGCTTTGTTTAGCTAATTTGCAAGTTTCATTGTTGTTTTATACAAAAACCACCTAAGATGTCTTATTTTTCAATGAATTGTGACTTGAATGAAAAAGGTGTCAAATAAAGATTTATGAAAGGTACAAGCATGATTGCAAAGGTTCTTTAATGAATGAATTATTGAGGAAATGATTATGAGATGATGGATTCTACTTGTGAAAGGCCAATTCTCACTTGTGCGAATCAAAGAAAGGTTTTCAAAGAGCTATTATATCGAATGATGTTTTGATGATCTAAAGTTATATAAATGATTATGAGCTTATGTTATATGAACTATTCAGTGGGATTTTATTTAGCACCGAATGAGGCTTGAGGTGGGTCTTAGTAAGGAAATCCTACTAGCAACCTCTAGTTTCTTGAAATATATGCCAACATAGGAGACCTTATAGGCTAGGCTAGTGGATCCATAATTATCCCTAAATATTAGTAAAATGAATGAAGGTTGATGGAGTTCTATCAAGAAAGTAGTCTCCCTGTGCCGACGTAGGGGGTTATATTGGATTCCATGTAATAGCTCGCATGGTTTTAGATTTCAATTATAGTCATTTTCCCATAACAGGAACGTTTTAAATGTCATTTATATTGATTTCTTATGCATGCATTTACTCATGAAATTCACCTTATATACTTAAATGTTTTCATTGAAATGCATGCCTACATACTTAGTACATTCAAAGTACTAGCACATACTCTTTTGCCTACATAATATTATTATGTAGGGACCGACATTGCTCCACACTCACCTCCACATGGCTATTTGAGTTCGTTGAAGGCTATTACCTTGGTGAGTTCCTATATTTCGAGAACAATATTATTTTCCTTCTTAGCTTATGTTATGTAAAGACTTTTGGAGATCTTTCATCGTACTTTGTTTTCATTTAGATTGAGGGTGAGATAGGGACATTTATTAGCCCCCACCAAGTCTATTAGTATAGGTATGATTGGACATAAATGTATGATGATCTAAGTTTGACAATGACTCTTATTCTATGATGCTTTCCCTTAGTCCCTCATTTCTCTTTTATTTCAGCTAGTTATCAATTGCATTACTTTTGAAAAGATATATGAATGCTAATAGTCTTGGGTGAGGTATATATGGGTTCCTCATTCACCGTATCGCATCTAGGATCTAGGCTTGGATTATGACAAACATGGTATCAGAGCTCAAGGTTTTGAATGGTCCTCGGAGTCCAACATACCTCTTTGAATAGGTCTTTTTCATGGTTGTGAAGCATGCCATAACTATGAATAGGGGACTACGGGACATTTAGAAAAAATTTCCTTTCTTTCATGATTCATTTTATGCCCTAGAGTTGTCCTAAGATTTTCTCTAACTAAAAAATTATTTTATGTTCTTTAGATAATGCCTCGAGGAAGATCACCTCCTCCTAGAGGAAGGTTTGAATTTGAGGACCAAGCCCCTCCGATTCCCGAGGCTCTACATTATGAGGAAGGAGTCACGTATGCGGAGTTTCAAGACATCTTCACCTTTATGGCTCAAGCCGTAGCCAATCAAGGTGTTACTCCTCCTCATCCTCAAGTGCCTACACCAGCTTCTAGGATTCGGGGCTTCAAGAGGATGAATCCACCTGAATTTGATGTTTTTAAAATATATAAGGACCCTATGGAATTTATCAAGGAGGTATATCAGATTGTGGCTATCATGGGTGTGCCTCTAAATTAAAAGGCATAACTAGTGGCCTATTATATCAAAGGCATGGGAAGGATTTGGTATTAACAATGGGTTATTGAGAGGGGTGAAGATATGGGACCCATAGAATGGGAAGAGTTCAAGGGTGCCTTCCTAGATCACTTCTTTCCTTTATATCAAGGGATGCAAAGATTCAAGAGTTCATCAATCTTTACCACGGGAGCATGAGTGTGAGGGAATATGCTCTCAAATTCACCAAATTTTCTAAGTATGCTTCTTTCATAGTCTCCGACCCAAGGGCAAAGATGAGTAAATTCATCTCTGGTATTTCTAGTTTTATATCCAAGGAGATCAAGATGGCCTTGTTGGTCAAGGAAATGGACATCTCCCAACTTATGACATATGTGGAGCAAATTGAGGAAGAGAAGTTGAGGGACAGGTCAAGAGGGTACAAGAAGGCTAGGGTTGATGGTGGAGGGTTCAATTGTCAAAGGTTATGTTATAATGGTAGTGGAAAGGCCAAAGTGGGTAATGATTTGTGGGGAAAGGTTCCACTAATACCCCTCCTCAAAGGTTCAACAAGTAAAAGGGTGCTAACCCGATGGTTCCAAGAGAGAATGTGGGTGCTCAAGCTTTCCCTACTTGAAAGAAGTGTGGGATGACTCACAAAGAGGAATACTTAACTAACTCTAATGCATGCTTCAAGTATGGTAAACTAGGTCACCAAGCCAGACAGAGGTGGTGGTGGTAGGACTCAAGGTCAAATTGCTCATGGTCAACAAGCTCAAAGGAATAGCCAACGCACCAACTGCTTTTATGCTTTACATGAAAAGCAAGAATTGAGGAAACGCCTAATGTTGTCACCGGTATGTTTAAGGTCTTTGATTTTGTTGTGTATGCATTATTAGATCCGGGTACCAATTTTTTGTTTGTTACTCTATTCCTTGCTAATAGGTTTGATGTGTTATCCAAAATGTTATTGAAACCCTATTTGGTGTCTACCCCCGTTAGTAAGTCGGTTATTGCTAGAAAGGTCTATAAGGGTTGTCCTATGTCTTTCTTACACAAAATTATCCCTTGTTATCTCATTGAGCTTGACATGGTAGATTTTGATGTTATTTTTGGGATGCATTGGTTTCATGTGTCGTATGCCTCTATAGATTGCAGAACTCGTAGATTCAAGTTTCAACTCCCAAATAAGTCTATTCTTGAATAAAAGGATCATGTTAAATAATTAAAGGAATTGTTTGAGAAAGGATTCATAAGGCCAAGTATTTCACCATGGTGTGCTCCCATGTTATTTTTAAGGAAGAAGAATGGGTCACTTCGGATGTGCATAGACTACCATCAATTAAACAAGTTGACCATTAAGAACAAGTATCTGATTCCTAAGATAGATGAACTTTTTGACCAATTGCAAGGGGAAAGTCACTTCTACAAGATAGATCTCCTGTCCAGCTATAATCAACTAAGGGTAAGTGAGTATGACATTTCCATGATGGTTTTTCAAACAAGGTATGGCCACTTTGAGTTTTTGGTGATGTGTTTTGGGTTGACAAATGCACTGGTGGTGCTTATGGATCTAATGAATAGAGTGTTCAAACCCTATATTGATATATTTGTGGTGGTATTTATCGACGACGTCTTGATTTAATCTCAAGGTGAGGAAGAACATAAGATTCATTTGAGAGTGGTGCTTTAAACTTTGAGGGATAGACAATTGTTTGCCAAATTTAGTAAGTTTGAATTTTAGTTGAAAAAGTGGCGTTTCTTGGTCAAATAGTGTCCGGTGATGGGATTAAGGTCAATCCCAAGAAAATGGAGGCAGTGAAGAATTGGCCTAGACCATTGTCTCCAACGAACATAAGAAGATTTTAGGTTAGCCGAGTATTATAGAAGGTTCGTTGAAGGGTGCTCTTCCATCTCATCTCCTATGAAAAAATTGACCCAAAATAAGAAAAAGTTCCTATGGACGGATGAGTGTGTAAGGAGTTTCCAAATCTTGAAAGATTAACTTATCTCCTCTCTTATTTTGACTTTACCAGAAGCATTTGAAGGGTTCGTGGTGTATTGTGATGTGTCAAAAGTTGGATTATGTAGTGTCTTGATGCAAAACGGCATGGTTATAGCCTATGTTTCTAGGCATTAAAACTGTACGAACGTAATAACCCTACCCATGATCTTGAGTTCGTGGTCGTTGTAATTGCTTTAAAGATTTGGCGGCATTACCTCTATGGGGTGCATATGGATGTGTTTACCGATCACAACAGTCCTCAATATGTGTTCACCCAAAAGGACCTCAATCTAAGACAAAGGAGGTGGCTTGTGTCACAACCTGAACTAGAGCCAAGTCGTGACACGGTGATCAGGATTACAAGGGAACCCAACCAATCCATCTTAGCATACATCGCATACATAAGGTAAATAAACTCAACAAGATAAGTGGACATAACAACTCAAAAAGTGAAGTCAAAGAGATAGAAATACTCAATCAATGTCAAAAATGGACTATATTAAATTAACATTTAAACATGTCTCTAAGTCTATGCTTGATGGGGGCTTAGGACAAACTCATATCTCACCCGAATCATAAGAAGAAAATCAAAGTATCAATGTGAAAAGAAAGCCATGATATCGAAGAAATGAGGACTCACCAACTCTTTGATAACTAAAGCAACTCTAGCCATGAATAGGATGATAGACGTCCGCCCCTATATTATGAGAGAATATAGGCAAAATGTGTGTTAGTATATAAAAGGTACTAAATAAGTGAGATATGCATGAACAAGTAAAGTAACATGAGCAATATGACATAATATGCATGACCAACATAATGAACATGAATAAGACTTAAAAACATTTAAAAATATAGTAAAACGTATATTCAATGCATAAAAAACTTCATAGTAAATCTTGTATCTTTACTTTCAACTTGTGTGGGATAAGACCTTTAACTGATATCTTAAGACCATGCAATCTATAACATGGAATCCATGTGACTCCTACATCAAGAAGAGAGAGGCTACATTGCCAAGGTAGACTCCGTGAGAAACAACTTTAAGTTTGTGAGATATATTAGGATCCACTAGCTAGGACATGAAGGCAACCTACGTGGGTAACTCGTTTGAGAATTTAGGTTGCTACGTGGAATTCCTTGGGTGACTAACTATGTTATCAGACCAAATTCCACCTAGAATTGAAATTAACTTTATGTATGGGAATTCATAACTCAACTTGAATTCATGTAGAAACATGCTTAGAATAATAATTGTTACTAATTTAAAATGAAATTGAAGCAGCCCAATTCAATTCATCATAAATAGGGTTAGTAGACAATTGAAAATTGAAGTAAACCTTGAAGAAACTTTGGGACTCCATGGGTGAAATAAAACCATGGATCAATCCCCACATACCTTGATTGAATTCACTTAGAATTGGATAAGAAACCTTGATGAAAATCTGAAAGTCTAGCTTAAAACGTGAATGACAGCTTGAGAGGATTTAGAGTCTTGCCTTAGAAGAATTTATGTGAATGAATTAAATAAGAGGAAATTTTGAAGAAGTAGGTGTATATAGACTTTGATTTTAGCCATAGAAGTGTCTAGATATATTGAACCGAACAATGGAAAAATACATAATTACCCTTCATGAAAACTAGGATTCAGGCCTATGAGTTCACTTCTATGAATCGTTCTCAAGTCATAGACTTGAGTCGTAGTGCGTGATGGGGTCTTAGGACAAGCCCATAGCTCACCCGAATCATAAGAACAAAATCAAAGTAGCAATATGAAGAAAGTCATATCCTCAATGAAATGAGGACTCACCAACTTTTTGATAACTAAAGCAACTCTATCCACGAATAGGATGATCAACGTCCGCCCATACATTATGAGACAATATAGGAAAAATATGTGTTAGTACATAAGGTAAAATAAAAGCAGAAACATTATGAGAGAGTGTAAACCATGAATAGTAAATAAAGAATGTTATATGACAACATAGACTCAAAATATTTATCCAACTAGATGCCTCTACACATGAGTATGGTCGGGGTCTAAGACATGTTCCTAGCTCACCCTCAATATGAAACATAGCAAAAGTCTTTGAAATAATAACCAACTCGATGACTAGTCCCCGATAAATGAGGACTCACCACAAATACCATCGGATAGAAAAGCTTAACTAGCCACTTGGACGAATATGATCTTCAACCTCAATCCTTACATTATGAAACAATGTAGGTAAAAAGTATTCATTAGTATGTTGGAATATACTAAGTATGTAGGCAATGCAACTTATACAAAACCGTATTTATACAAATAACCATTTTAAATAGCATGATAGGAAAAGTAGTAAAAATCATAAGTAGTCTTTAAGAAGAATCAATGCATAATAAACCATAAGAGTATCATATAAGTAAAAGATAGGATTAGTCATTTAGAAGATGAAGAGGACCATATATATGTGGGATAGGAACCATAACCGATAATAAGACCATGCGAGCTATACCATGGAATTCCAATATTATCCTATATCAGAGGAAAGGGAGAGGCTACTTGCCAAGGTAGACTCCTACATGCCTAAGTAGATCCACTAAGCAGTTATGTGAACTGGGTATTCACCCCTAGTTCTTAGACTCGGTTACTCACCTCCAAGCCTTGATATTTCAGATACTCACCTCTTAGAGATTTGGGTATTCACCTCTAATCTCTTTGTTCCTATGGTGGCATGTAGTTCAAGAGACATGAGGTTACTTAGGGATTTTGGTAGGGCCCCCACCTCACGTCCTCTCGATGCTAAGTCAAATCCAACGAAATATATATATATATAGCATAAAAGTCATAATTGACATATATCATAGTCATGAATATAGGTTTGAAAATCATAAAGTAGCTCATTTTCATAACATAAGTCCAACGCGGGTATTTTCCTTCCACATTACAAATCATACATACATAGTTCTTATCATTAGGCCTTAAGGCACCATGTTGGACCCTAAGTCACCATTTTTATAATTTGCATGAAAATCATCATTAAAAACATACTTATAATCCATGATCATACTTGAAATACATAATCATAATTCATGCTTGGAAATTCATGATCATAGCTAATACTTGAAATTAGGGTAAGACATGAATGCATGATCAATTGACTTGAAAACATGCATGTTCATAAAGTTTCTTTCAGCCCATGCATAATTCATATAGATAATATCATTAGAAAGTATAATTGAAAATACTCATATTTTACATCATGAACCCTAGAAATCAATATATGAGAATTCATGAAAAAAAACTCTTCAAATTAATGCAATAACTATCAATTTATATCAAAATAGACTCATAATCATACTTTGAATCATAATTCATGCAATAGGAATAGATATCATAAAACCCATAAAATACCATGCTTTAATTTGATAGAAAACTTGAAAAATTGATTGGACTTCATGGATGAAATGATCCATCAATCAATACCCACATACCTTAAGTGAGAACACCAAATAATTTGAAAGAACTTGAGAGTTTTGATGGAGATCTTGAGTGAATTTACTTGAAGTATTTAATGGAGTCTTTGAGAGTCTTTTGTAGAGAGAGAAATATTTGAGTAGGTGAATTATTGAAGAATGAATAGAATTAGAGGTTTAAGTCAATTTATAGATGTTAATTAGGTCCTAAAAACGTCTAGGTTCATTAGCTAACAACTTGTAAAAACTCTAAAATACCCTTACTAAAAATCTAACTCGGCCAGAAAATATTTGTCAGGTCTGCGACGCGGACTTGGCGTGGACCTTTCTATTTTGTGCAGGTTCTTAAGAAATCTATTTTTCGATCTACAGGTCCTAAAAAATCACTAAGACTATTTTCCTGCAGATTTTGACCTCCTGATAGATATTTCAAACTCGAATTTTCCAAAAAGATTAAGGATAATGCATTACTTGAGCGGCCTACTTTTAAGACATTTTAAGGCACTTATGGGCATTTTGAGGGATGTTACAGATATAATATTGCCTGATAGGATTATTTGATTGAGATTGTAGGTGATTGACTCAATTTTGAAAAGTTTTGCTATAATATAAATTTGCATATCCTTTGAGTTGAGTCCATTGAGTTAATCGATCAGATTGAGGTAAGCGTTGTTGATTGTTTCTCCTTTTTGCCATTTTACAAATTTGTACATTCCATATACTGACGTTTTTTGGCCTGCATCATTTCATGATGCACATACAGGTGCTAGAGAGCATCAGCAGGCACTTCGTTCAAGATCTATTTTTTTCCAAAGAGTGGTGAGACCTCCTTGCTTTTTGGAAAGATCATAGTTATATCATCTTTATTTTAGTAATTTCTTTTTAGTAGACATAAACTTATCATTGGAACGTTCTATATAGTGATAGAGGTTTCATAAACAGAATAATGATAGTGTCGAGTATATATTTGATTTTTAAAATTATCTGTATGATATAGAGTTGATTTGAGATTTCATTTAAATTGCTTTATACTTCTTTGAAATATTGAGTTGGTTAGCCCGTCCGAATGCCTTTTAAATTGCATTGAGTCTTCTGCTGAATTCATGAATGAATGGATTTATAATTGGACCAAGTAGTTTTCTTGGGGACTAGCAATAGTCTTCAAGTGCTGGCCATGCCTAGGATATCCTCTCAAGGCGTGACAAACTTTGTATCAGAGAATAGAGTTCAAGTGTCCTAGAGTGTCTATGAAGTCGTGTCTATAGGATCTTATTTATGGTTGTGAGGGCCCCACTTTTATAAATGAGGAACTATAAACATTTAGGAAAAGTTTCCCTTCTTTTAAATTCTAAATCATGCCATAGAGTTGCTATCTAAGAAACTTATTTAGATTCATGCATTCTCAGATCCATTCGACTGCCCCTCATACTCAAAGGTAGTTGGAAAAGTAAAGCTCATATCCTTATTGACGAATTACTTTCAGATAAAGTAATTAGAGGTTATAGACACTGCATCAGGCTTTAGAGGAGCCGATTAGTGTGCGTAAGTCATTAGGTAAAAAGAGGCTTAAGATATGTATCTGAGATAATATATAGTTGTATGAGGCTCTAAGTTTCTATTTTGTTATTGGTGCCTAGTTAGTATATGTTAGTTGCTAATAGGGAGAAGGTTGAGGTAAGAGGTATATCTTATATAGTATCCATAAGAATTGGGTCGATAGGGTTAGATATAGATGATGATGAATCTCTTGTTATAGTTCAAGTTTTCTTCAACTAAGTTAGGAATATGTAAACCTAGAAGATCAGTGTTAGCATGCTAGAGAGAAGAGGTTAGAGAATAAGAGTTAGAGAAAGTAGATGTGTACGCCAATAAGAGCAGCAAGCATAGAAAGTTACTGAAAAGATAGAAGGGAGGTAAGGGAAGTATTTTAGAATGAGACCCTAGTAGCAGTTTTGTTTATTTGAGTATAGCATAACCAGAGAGTTTAAGTGTTCTTGTGAATAGTAATACTCTATCGTGTAGAGCAGTATGCTCATAACTAAGTGTAGAGAATCAGTTCGCAGACTTATGGAGGTGATCTTTGAGCTAAGAAGGAGATGATAAGGTGATGAATCAAAGTAAGTCTTGAACTTTAAATAGTGATGATTTGATTAGGATGAGACATCAATGATTTTCCATCTCGCAGATTCCTAACACTTTAGTCGAGGTGATACTCTATTTTGTCGTTTGTATGAGTACCATGACCATGGATTAGACCCATGCACCCCCCCCCCATGTTGATGCATATTTATGATGAGTTCGAGGATGAGAATTGATAATTTCATTCAGCCATCCTAATTTTATCTCATGAATCTAAGAGTTTGCAGCCCTATGTTACACGAGACTTGAATTGAGTTTCACAATATGTAAAGTTCCATGAACTTATAATAGGCCTAAAAGGCTAGAGAGATCATATTAGTTATGGATGTTCCCAGATTAGACATTCTTGAATGAATAGTGCTTATGGATTTTTGCTCTAAACCTTTTTAGTGATTCGTCCTTTCTAGTCCTGATAGCGATGTTGATGATAGTAGACTGAGTTGACTGAGAGAAGATAAAGGAGAGTGAGTGTTTTCTGATTGTGATAGTTATGTTGTACTTTCCTAGTTAAGGATAGAGGTGTGGAAAAAAAGCGAGATAAGACCTTGTGATGTGCAATAGATAGGTAAGAGTATGTTAGTGTGTCTCTAGGCAAGAGCTCATGCAATAATGGAGGTAGAAGTGTTAAAGTAGACTTGATAATTCTTAGATGTGGTTGAGGTGGTGAAAGTTATAGGGTTGAGTGTATGGTTGTCACTATGAGAGTGATGGTAGTAGTCTATTGATGACTCTTGGGTAATGATTGTGAGTGTTTGCATGAGGTGGTGAGGAGGAGTACTATTCTATAAGTAAAAGGTCCCTATGGAGGTATGGATTATGGATTTGAGGGTTAGATTTATATAAGTATATGATCATCTTAGGACTAGCACCTTGGGACTTAGAGCTAGGCTTGAACTTGGTAAGAGGAATATTGAGGGGGGCATTCAATGTTATAGCTCTTTTCTCATCCCTGGTATGATGTCTTCTAGGGAGTGAGTTCCCTATGATTGAATAGGTTGGACTAAACTTAGTTCACCAAGTTATGGAGGAAATGAAAACCATTTGGGAGAGTATAAAAATTGAGGTGAGGGGAAAAGACCTTGAATTTGAGGTGAATGATTGGATATACGTGAAAGGTGCTATGAGGCTTGGAAAAAGGGGAAATTTGGCCACCGATATATTAGCCTTACCAATGAAGAGGGTTGGAGATGTCACTCATGAATTTGAGTTACCTTCTGAGTTAGTCGTCATTCGTTCGGTGCTTTATATCTCGATGATCGAAGGAGTGCTTGGGAGATCCGTTGTTGGTATTTCCCATAGATACTGCTAAAATAAATGATAATTTTTCCTATGAGGATGATAAGAAGAACAAATATCCACTTCTATTTGTGACATCAACGATGCTGTTGAAATTAACATCCTATTCTTGAATCGAGTTGATGTTTTTTTTCTTGAGTTCGACGGTTGATAATATAGATGTTTGAATGATTCAAATGATTGAGTTTCAATGTTCTATTCATGCCTAATGATGAGAATGTTGAAGGTAGTGTCCCTACTCTTGACTTGAACTGATTTGTCTATTTTTGAGTTTGAATAGTTGATTGTCTAGATTGTTTGATTTGATTGATTGGTCAATTTGATTGAGTCTCGATTTTATTCATGACTTGAGTCCATTCTAATGGATCTTCATTCTAGGAAGAATGATTCCAAGGGGGAGATAATGTTACATGCAATAAAATTACCAAAATACCCCTAGACTAAAGAACACTCGCACAACGCATCTTCCTTAACTTTTTCGGTCAATCCGAGGGGGAATATTGATCAAGGTGAAAACATTTTGTGGGAAAATGGTCTTGGTTAAATTTTTGGCCAACCGGATCAAAAGATAAATTTTTGGAGTGAAGCGACAAAAACAGAGAAGTGGGCAACAGATTCGAGTCGCAGACCTGCCATGGATTTGGACTTAATTTTATCCTGGTTATTTTTTATGAGGTTAGAATTCAATCGGAAAATTTTTGAAAAAAAATGCACTATGAGGAAACAAGTCCGCATCGTGCACTTGTTCCCCCACAGGCCAAAATTTTTGCCCATTTTTATTTTTAATGAGGGACATTCTGGTCTTTTTCTCACTCCTCTTATACCTAAATCACGACTAGTGTAGGTTATTTTTGACCTTAAAAGTGTTTCTAAACGTTCCTAAGTCCATTCTATGCAATCTAACTAGAGACCTAGGGCTAAAGAGTGGGGAAGAGAATAGGGATCAAAAGATTCAAGCAACTTCTTGCCAGATTGATTATCTTATCTTAATCCCAGGTAAATAAGGCTTAACTAAAGCATGGACTTTGTTCTTCCATGTGCGTCATAGGTTGATTTGTGAATGAATTGAGTCCTCATGATAATGTTTTTAAGAATTTTGTTAAAGTTAACATATTTTTACATGATATTACGTAAGTGATGTTTTTGTACGAATTTGTTTCTTGAACAAATGATTTAAAAAATTATTTACTTCATAAACCCTAATTGTATTTTGACTAATATTGGATGTGTATGCCTAAGTATTGAGTCTAGAGCCTTGAACTTATGAATGCATAATTGTAATTGAGATGTAAGCATGATAATAGTCTTGATGAAACTTATTAGTCCTTTATATCATCATAATTGAACCCAAATGAATGGTCTCAACTTAATATTGTCATAAATGATTATCAAAAACTGTTCTTAAATAAATGATTGGGAATGATTGTACAATTTATTAGTTGAAAGGATTGATTGGATAGGACTGGTGAACTGATATGAGTCCATATGAGACTTATTGATTGATTTGATTGGGATTGATTTTCTTATGAGAATTTAGTCTTGGGAGGAGTATAGAGCACCAAATTGGATAGGAGTATAGTCACTACTCAAATCCCATGAACTACATATCCTATGATGGAGGGTAAAACCCCTTAAGTCTCAAAATGTTGGACTTTGATAGAGATCCAATGATAATGATTCATCTCTTATCCTGACAAAGTATTGGACGGGTGTGGTAATGACACCGCTTTGTTGTACATCATTGGCTCATAGATGATGGTTTTTGGTTAGAAAAACTCCCAATTAGGATATGATCTTGCCTGATAGGATTCTTTGATTGAGATTATGGGTGATTGAGTCAATTTTGAAAAGTTTTGCTATATTATAAATATGCATATCCTTTGAGATGAGTCCTTTGAGTTGATTGATGAGATTGAGGTATGCGTTGTTGATTGTTTCTCCTTCCTGCTATTTTACATACTCGTACATTCTATGTACTGACGTCTTTTGGCCTACATCATTTCATGATGAGATACAGGTGCTAAAGATCATCAACATGCGCTCCATTGAAGATCTACTTCTTTCATGAAAGTGGTGAGACTTTCTTGCTTTTCAAAGGGATCATATTTATTTCATCTTTATTTTAGTAATTTCTTTTAGATAGCTATGAACTTATCATTAGCACCTTCTTGATAGTGATAGAGGCTTTATAGACAGATAAATGATAGTGTTGAGTAGATTTTTTGGTTTTCAAAACTATCCTTATATGTAACACCCCCTAAAAACGTTGTATATGGTATTCTAATTTTTGACAAAAATGATACTGCTTCTGTATTTTGGGCATAATTTTTCATAGGTTGGTCTTAATTAGGTAATTCAAATTTTCAAATAACCCCAACTTCAATACCTACATCTTTTGTGAAGACCAAATCTTAATATTCGGAGACTTAGTATGTCAAATAAATTAATCTTTGCAAGATCTGGTGCTTTGATGAAATAGAGTATTTGTAGAAAAATATCATATCTCACTATAGGTTTCTCCAAATCAGTTGATTCTTGAATGAAATAAAAGTCGGCGTCTAGAGAGACAATTTATATGCAGACGTAAAATCCTATTAGGAAGTTGTCTTATTCAAACATAGCTCCGAAAAAAGGTATTCCATAAAAAGAAGATTTATCTCACCAACCATAGAAGATCTAGGTCCATTGATATCACTCATGTCATCAATAGTCCTCCATTTGACTTCACCAATGACATCGCAATCCTCCATTAAATTTTTAAATTTATCTTTATAATTATTTTAATTATTGTTAGATCCCTCCTTCACATTTATAAATACCAACCTTATTTCATCATTTTATCTATCAAGCTTTCTCAAGCAACTCTTCTCTGTATGCACTTCTTTACTCATTCTCAAAAAATAGTTTTAGTTCTTAGTAATGTAGAAACACTATATCGGTGATTCATATACTCCGGATAGTACACAAAATACTCTGGCGAGGAGAAAAGTCTAGGATTCAAGAGTGTTCATTAAGTCCTTCGATTCTAAGTAATGTTTCGGATTCCAGGTATGTAAGTCTTCAATGAGAGTATTCCTTCCACTCTTATGCCTAAAGTATTTTGATTATATGATAAATTATGTTTATTTACCCAATTATTTTCAAACTTTAATCTAAGGTATGTAGGTTTTTATCCATGGGTTCTTCCATCCATATAGTCCAAAACTCTTTTAACTAAATCTCTTGATTTCAATAAGATTTTTTATAGGTAGTTCTTATATCTACTTAATATCTTCAATCATGGTTAAACTAATGATTATCAGTCTATTTTGGTGCAAAATAATTTCACATGTATAAAGTGATGGTTTTCGAGTATTTTCTCTATTTATCTCTTTAAAAGTTCTTGAAATTAATGGTGTGTTATTTAAAGTAGAATTTTTAATTAATAGATTTTAAAGTATATATGCATAATTTTATTTACAACATGTTTGAAAGTTGAAGTGATTTAAAGCCACCTAATTTTACTATATTTTCAATGAAGTTTGTTTTGAAAGTTTTGACTTCAAATAAATATTTATAAAAGCAATGTCTATGATCAAAAGGGAGTCTTATGAAATAAAAAAATAATGAAATGATGGATTATTTATTCTATAAGGAAAACTCTTGCATATTTGAATCAGTAAAAGTTTTAATGAGTTATTCCATCGAATGTGATGTTTTAAATTCTCAAGTTATATGCTATGACTATTTTGAAGTATTAAACTATTATATGGAATTGACTTAGCACCGATTGGGGCATTGAGGTAGGATTCGGTAAGAAAATTCTAATAGAAACCCCTTGTCTCATTAAATATGTGCCAACATAGGAGTCCTTGTAGGCTTAGGCAAATGTATCCACGAAAGCCCTTAAAGTTAAAGTTAAAGAATGAATGTAAGATCGGAGTTCTACCCTAGGCAAGTAGACTCTCCGGCTAATGTAAGGGGTTATGTTGGATTCCATGTAATAGCTCACATGATCTTAATGTTGGTTATAGTTAACTTCCCACAAATGAACGTTTCAAATGCTATTTACATGATTACTCATGCATGTATATATCCTCATATGTTTGATTTAAATGAAATCTACTTGCTTACTAATGCATGAACTTATTTATGTACTTTACCTTATAAATATCCTAAATATTTTACTTTGTAATGCATGCCTACATACTTAGTACATTCAAAATTTTAACGCATACTCTTTTGCCTACATGATATCACCATGTAGGGACTGGTGCTTCTCATCATTCTCCTCCATGTGACCAGTTGATATTTTGTTTGAAGGCTAACTTTGGTGAGTTCCCATATTCTAAGAACAATACTCCTTTATCTTTCTAGCTTGTGATATGATGATATCTTTAGACCCTTACTATGACATTTCTTTCTGTTATTATTGAGGGTGAGCTAGGAACTTGTCTTAGCCCCGTTAAATCTAAAAGTTAGAGATATTATTGGACATATGTAAGTTGAAGATTTACTATTATGATTTCTCCTTGTTTATTTATTGTCATTACCTATGAAAGGCTAAACGAATGCTAAGAGACTTGTTTGAGGTACTTTCGGGTTCCTCATTCGTCATGTCACGTCTATTATCTAGGCTTGGGTCATGAAAAACTTGCTAGCAGATCTTGAGGTTTTGAATGGTCTTCGGAGTCCAACATACCATATCAAATAGGATCTTGTTCATGGTTTGAAGTGCGCCATAACTATGAATAGGAGACTATAGGACGTTTAGGAAAGTTTTTACTTCTTTTAAATTCATATCGTGCCTTAGAGTGTCCTAAAATTTCCTCTAACTAATGACCCATTTCTTGTTCTCTAGATAATGACTCGTGGAAGAGCACCTCCAAGAGCAAGGGTTGACAATAAGGACCAAGCCTCTCCAGTTCCCAATGCTCCATATCTTGAGGAAAGGATAATTCATGCTAAGTTTTGCTATATCATTATGTTGTTAGCTCAAGTCGTATCCAACCAAGGGCATCAAGGTGTTCCTCCTCCCCAAATGCAAAATCCGACCTCTAGGATTTAGGATTTCCAAAGGATGAATCTGTTCATATTCATTAGTTCTAAACTAGATGAGGATCCTATAAAGTTCATTGATGAGGGGTACCAGATTGTGGCTATCATGGGTATGCCACTGAATGAGAAGACCAAGCGAGTGTCCTATCAACTCAAAGGTGTGGCTCAAGTGTGTTACGAACAATGGGTTTTTGAGAGGGATGAAGAAATAGGGCCGAGAGAATAGGAAGATCTCAAAGGTGCCTTCCTAGACTGCTTTTTCCTATTGGAGAAAAGGGAAACCAAATTCCAAGAGTTCATCAAGCTCCATCAAGGGAGTATGAGTGTGAGGGAGTATGCTCTCAAATTTACTAAGTTGTCAAAGTATGTTCCCTTCATGGTCTCCGACCAAAGAGCAAAGATAAGCAAGTTTATTTCTAGTGTCTCAAGCTTGGTTTCCAAGGAGTGCAAAATGGCCATGTTTGTCAAGGATATGGACATGTATTGGTTAATGACTTACGCAGAACAAATTAAAGAAGAGAAACTGAGAGAGAGATCAAGGGGGTTCAAAAAAGGCTAGAGTGGATGGTAGAGGGTTTAACCCTCAAAGGTTTGGTTATGGTAACTATGGCAAAGGCCAAGGTGGGCAACGGTTTATGGGATAAGGTTCCACCAATACTCCTCCTCCAAGATTCAACAAGGACAAGGGTGCTAACCTAATGGTTCCAAGAGAAATTATTGGTGCTCAAACTTTTCCCGCTTGCAAAAAGTGTGAAAGAACTCACAAAGGGGAATGCTTAGCTGGCTCCAATGCATGCTTCAAGTGTGTCAAGCCAGGCCACCATTCTAGGGATTGTAAAGGTGGTGGTGGTAGGCCTCAAGGCCAAATTGCTCATGGTCAACAAGCCTAAGGAGATGGCCAATGCACCAACCGTTTTTATGCCTTGCATGAGAGATAAGAGGTTGAGGACACACCCAATGTCGTTATCGGTATGTTAAAGGTCTTTGCTTTTAATGTGTATGCATTGTTAGATCCGGGTGTAAATTTATCGTTTGTTACTCCATTCATTGATAATAGGTTTGATGTGTCTCCCAAAATATTATTAGAGGCCTATTTGGTATCTACCACCGTTGGTGAGTCAATTATTGCTAGAAAAGTCTATAGGGGTAGTCCGATGTCTATCTTGCATAAAGTTATTCCTTGTGATCTTGTTGAACTTGACATGGTATATTTCGATGTCATTCTTAGGATGGATTGATTACATGCATATTATGCTTCCATAGATTGTAGTACTCGCCGAGTCAAGTTCCAATTTCCAAATGAGTCCGTTATTGAATGGGAGGGTTGTGATTCGACAGTAAAGGGTAAGTTCATTTCTTATCTTAAGGCCCAAAAAATAATTTCTAAGGGTTGTAGTTACCATATTGTGAGGGTTAGGGATGTCAACTCCAAAAGTCCTCCACTTTAGTCGGTTCTCGTAGTCAATGATTCCCCGATATCTTTCCCAATAACAATCCCGGTGTCCCTCCCAAAAGAGAAATTGACTTTGGTATCGATCTCCTCCACGATACCCAACCTATCTCAATTCCTTCTTACTGGATAGCCCCAATAGAATTAAAAGAGTTGAATGAACAATTAAAGGACTTGTTAGGAAAGGGGTTCATAAGGCCAAGTATTTCTATGGGGTGCTCCCGTGTTATTTATGAGAAAGAAGGATGGGTCGCTTCGAATGTGCATAGACTACCAGCAATTAAATAAGATGACCATTAAGAACAAGTATCCAATCCCTAAAATAGATTACTTGTTTGATCAATTGCAAGGGGAAAGTCACTTCTCCAAGATTGACCTTCGGTCCGACTATCACCAACTAAGGGTGAGGGAGTGTGACATTCCCAAAATAGCTTTCCGACTAAGGTATGGTCACTTTGAGTTTGTGATGATGAGTTTTGGGTTGACAAATGCGTCGGCGGTGTTCATGGACTTGATGAATAGGGTTTTCAAACCTTACCTTGATACTTTTGTGGTGTTCTTCATTGATGATATTTTGATTTACTCTTGGGGTGAGGAAGAACATAAGAATCACTTGAGAGTTGTGCTTTTGTCATGACCCAACCCCATAGATCATGACTAATGCCCGAGTTGGGCACTCGTATATATATATGTTAGACATCGTTAAACTAGAACCAAACATAACATGGAGACTTTGTGAAAACAGGAAGTCATCTTAAGCGTTACACACATGTATTAGCGTAACCTGTCTCCTCAGGATTCACAATCAATTAAAATATCATAACACACGAGCAGACAAGGCTGCCACTACATATAATATCCCAAAATAGGTACATACGAAAGAAGACAAGGCTTCCACTACAAAAGGGAACGTCCCCAAAACATAAGTCATGCTAACACAACCGAACAACATCCATACACAACCCACACGTATGTCTACAGACCTCTAAGAGTATTATCAGTAGTATATAACGCGATAGGGCCCCGTCGTACCCCTGGATAACCAAATATATACATCAAAAGGATCTGTACCAAAAGTATAGGCTCCAGGACAATGGAGCACTCCAAAATAGCTGAATGGAAATCCTAAGCTGGTGGATCCCCGAAATGAGTATCTGTACCTAAGGGCATAAAACACAGCCCCCCTCCCAAAGGAAGGGGGTTAGTAAAAGAAATGTACTGAGTATATAAAATATGAAATATAGTAAAAAAGATCATAACTGAAGTAGAGAGTTCAGGAGATAAGTATGATAATCAAGAACTCACTGTACTTGTGCCTTACGAAACAAATCATGCATATAATTATCATATACCATACCTGGACCATTATGGGACTTGGTGTCATAATCGTATCATCATGTTATCATATCATCATATACATATACTATAACGTACCCGTCCCATTATGGGACTCAATGCCATAACCATATTATTTCATCATTATATCATCATATAGCATACCCGGCCCCCTAGTGAGAGACGCGATAGATAATGTAGTAAAATGTGCGTGATAACACACCTAGCCCATTATAGGACTCGGTGAGATATGTAATAACAGTATGCACAAGCAGAGTAGGGAGTAACCATATACATTTAGGTCATCATTTGAGAATCAATAGATAAGTAGACTAATCAATACTTGAGTATCAGGGCAATAGTCATGTTCAGTGTTCTTTGAATGTCATTATGAACCATATTAGATAAAGCCTCAGGGATCATAGACACGTATCAAGATAACGCGAGATATCTTATGAAAGTTAAGGTCATTAATCATTATAAATTCCTTAAGATTAGGGACTTTCATATATCAACTACTGTCCAACGTATAAAAGACTCAAGGGTAGTAGCTCAACTACTTTAAGAGTTTTAATGTCAAGAAGTGAATAAGAATCATGAATCATACTCAGAACTGATGAATGGAATTACCTCAAAGCTCATCTCATACATCACTTATATCTAAGGCATGCCAAAAGAAAGAAAGGATAGATTTACATACCTTTAGCGCCTATCGCCACAATACGTATATGCTGCCCGTAGTGTCTCAACCTATATTAAGACATTAAACACTATGGTTAAGCTATGGAAAGGCATTAAACATACTTTATCTTTAGTAGGTTATTTCTAGATAATTGGACATCACCTCCCCTATATAGCTTACTCCTATCGCATCCTAGCCAGCCATACAACCATCAAGTAGTATCAATAATCACATGTTCAAATTCCATGTTAAGGCTAGACAAGACAAGATTCAAGAATACTCCGAACACCCTATATAATATTTTAAACAACCCAACATTCACAACATTCGATAACAATCCGCATACGACTACCACCTCTTTAAGTTATCTTTAATGATCCATAGTCTTAACGTTTCATTGAACGATCGTCTAACAGTGCAACCAATACAATAACTGTAGTCATAATTAATCTTCCAAGCTCAATAAGAACAACAATGACATACCAAAACTGCCCCTAACTAGCAACATAAAAGATTCTCAAAAACCTTGTGAACACCTACGAACACGCCAAGAAACCCACCTATGACTCTTATATGTTATTTCATACAAGCTTTTCATCTAATTTAATGGCATATAATAGCAGCCACACGATAGCAACATCACTTATTCAAATGTAAGAAAACTTTGTTAACATTACACCAAGTTCTACAACAGCCCTCAAACCATTACAACTTCAACTTTAGCCATTTAATTCCTTCATCCTCATCACATAATCCATGACAATAACAACTAAAATATTAATTAAAATCAGCTCACCAACTTAAATTAAAATAGCCCCTACGGCTTCAACAACACTCCAACACCAACATACATAATTTCATACATCCAATTCACATTTACACATTCCCCACACGTTCAAATTCATCATAAAACATATAGAAAATGATTAACTCTTACCTTAACAAATTGGCTCCTTAAGTTGGCTAAAACTCATAGATTACATATTAGGCCTTCTTGATGCTCCAATGATTAATTCACATTGTTAATCACCTCTGATTAGTTGAAAATACCTTAGAAAATTAATTTATGGATCAAAATTTTGGACCTTGACTTACTTCAACTGTCACGACCCAACCCCGTAGGCCGCAACTAGGGTCCGACCTAGACCCTCGTATACATATCTGTCAAGTGTATTCAAATTGAACTATGACCAAAGTGATACTACTCACAAAAACCCTAATGAGTTAAAACTTTATCGATATATATGGCCTTTTTCATTCATATCATATCATGAAAGAGAATGCAAGCCGACAAGGCTGCCATAATGTAAAAACATTTACAACGTGCCGTATTATACGGCACGGCCTAAATAAACTCATGAACAACCCACACATACATGTCTACAGAATTCTAAGAATAGTATGGTAACATATGGCGGGATAGGGCCCCCGTCGTACCCCTGACTGAATAAATACATATATACACCGGAGGACCAGTACAAAAAAACTAGTCTCCGGAATAGCAGAGCACCTCCAATCATAGGTGAGAGGAAATCCTGAGCTGGAGGATCTCTGAAATGTACGTCTGTACCTACGGGCATGAAATGCAGCCCTCCGAAGAAAAGGGGGTCAGTACGATACATGTACTGAGTACATAAGCATATATAACTGGGATAATAATTGAAACAGAGATGCAGGAAATCGAGTATAGCATTTAATAAGGTACTGTACCTGCACCTCATAAAATAAATTCCTGTATACCAGTATCACGTACCATATCCGGCCTGCTTGGGGACTCAGTATTACAAATACATCATCTATCACTATAGGCATATGCATATTGTTAGCACTGTAGAACGTACAGCCCGATCTATATATATATCAAGCACATACCGAGAAACGATGGCCCGATCCATATATCATGTAATAATACCGAGGAGCGATGGCCCGATCTATATATATATCAAGCACATGCCAAGGAACGACGGCCCGATCCACATATCATGTAATAATGTCGAGGAATGATGGCCTGATCCATATATCATATAATAATGTCGAGGTACGATGGCCCGATCCGTATAATGCATAACAATGGCGAGGTACTACAGCCCAATCCATATATCACATAACAATGCATATACGTGCATGTAAAACTTGGTAACATGTCAAACATCCCTCAAGTATCACTATAAAGCATGTTCCAGAGCCCTTAGGTATAGGAGCTTACACATTCCATCACTATTCAGCCTATAGAAGGCTCAAGGGTCGTAGTTCAACTACTTTAAGACCCTTATCATTCAAGAGTGAGTATAAGTCATGAGTCACATCCAGAGCCTGTAAATGGAACTATCTCTAACTCATATCATACCTCGTTTCACTTACATTAATCCATTCCAAGGAAAGGAAGAGATAGGCTTCATTTGTATTACTTTTTATCACATAAAAGGCTTACAAGACCATAACTCAACCATCACGGGAGTTCTAACATCAAGAAGTGAATAAGATTAATGAATCATGCTTGAGATTCTAAGAATGGGACTATCTCCACATTACATATACCAACCACTTATGGCTAAGACATGCCAAAATAAGAGAAGATAAGCTTTACATACTTATGCCAAAAACATGCCAAAAGAAAGCTTCACATACCTCGTATGGACTTCTCTTCATCACGTTCACGTCGTCGTCCTCCGAACTATTTAACATGAAAGAAATTTGAGTATAAACAACCTTAACTTTTTAGTGCCCTCGGTTGCACCTTAGCATTCATGGAACCTATTTCCTTATTCGTCTCCTCGACTATTTCTTTAATTAGTTAAGGCGTTAACGAAAATTGGGCAGAACCTCCCCTATAAAGTGCCTTATCAGAATTTCCAATTACATCCATAATCACTACAGCCGACCAACAACAACACCCTGAAGTATATAAATATAAAACATGGCGACATCACGCAACACATGCTCTAAACAACTTGCTGAAAATTATGACACCAAAATAGGGTTTCTAGTCTTTATTTCGCAAAGCCTTTATTTATACGAAATGAGGGGTCATGTAGCTGGTACCAACAGAAACCACACCCCTTTTAGAACCCATTTAGGCCCTGTAACAAACCCCCATACACCTGCAGCAGTACACTATGAGCATAACACTTTATTTCGAGGATAATTCAACCATAGCGATTCCGATTTAGTTTATTTCGAACGTCAAGCATTTCTATGATGTTTTCACATTTCCAGCTACTTAAACAACAGATAATACACTTAATACCAACACAATAACCTCCAAATTGAAATTAAAGACCTTACCTTACCCGAAATTAGCCAAAACTTGCCAACACTATCAAAACGTGAATTTTGGATAGCCTATTGTCCTGTATTGTCGCTTAGTTTCAAAGGGGTAATTGAGGGAAAAAGAATTTGTGGCCTTAATGAAAGTTACATACATATGTCTCAGGGTCGCATACAATTTTGAATCACCCATTCAACAATTTTGTACAAAACGATATGCCCAAAATACCAACAGCAATCCGTGTAGGATTTCCCAAACCAAAATCTGGGCAGAACCTCCCCCATACTTCATCACCCTTTTTCGAGCAGATAAAAGCCAAAATGGATTTTATAGGCTAAATTAAAGTTATATACCTATCAAATATCTTTCCAAAAAATCTTGAATCACATGAAACGAAGCCTTACATAAGGAGTTATACTTGTATTACTAACAATAGTTTGATTCACAAACGGGTTTGTTCCCTAGCGTTTTCTCTCTTTCTTTCTCTCATGTTTTCTCTCTTGTTCTTGGATGAAATTTGGATGAGAATCAGATTATGAGACATATAACACACATATATACACCTCCATGTTGTTGAGGAATGTCGTAAATAATTAATTCACGGAGAGAAAATTGGAAACTTACCTTAGTTTCTCTTAAACTGTGGCTGCTCTCTTTTCTCTCTATGTTTGCTGAAATTTTGGATGAAGAATGAGTTAATAGTCATCATAAGACATATATATGTACCTCTTTAGAAGGTGCCACGTAGCATCACCCTAGGGGTGACACGTGGAAGCCTCCTAGGGTACCATCTCAACCAATACGACCAATCACATGCTGCCATATGGCAGTGGGATCCACCTCAAGCTGCTGCCTCACCTACTTAAGCCTAAGTAGGTGCATCACCTACTTGCTTCGAGTAGGTGCGTCGTTTTCTTATTTCCGTTCCGTAGGTCCATAATCTCATCTTACTTCAAGAGCCTATGCATTCCTTGCTACTTAAGCTCGACATATACTCAAGTAGCTTAATTACGTAGGACATCCAAATTGGTAGATTACGCAAGTAGATCGAGTCCTACGACTCATTACTTGGCCTCCAACTCTTTTTGAATTCTTATAACCCTATTTCCAATCTTCCCTATTATGGGGTATCTCATTCTCCTTCCCTTAGAGTTATTTGATAGCGTGGTAGACAATCTAAGTCATGTGGCAACTTTTAAGAAGCTTAAGAAAGCATTTCGAAGTACCAAAGTATGGGTCATAACATCCTTCCCCCTTTAGAACATTCATCCTCGAATGTTAACTAAGCTCATTAGGTCGTACGAGGACTTTAGGAATTCTCCATAATGGTTGTCATCCGTAGACCCTTTTATTCATAGATTCAACTAACCCAGGAGTTTAGACTTCTTGTAGATATAGGGAGCATGTACGGATATTTCTTTTCCATCTCTTCTTCGGCTTCCCAGGTCAACTCTTCTTTATTCTTATTTCGTCATAAGACTTTGACGGAAGCCACTTCCCTAGTTTGCAATGCATCAGTTGTTCTTCAAATCCACATTCGCTTATCTTTAAAGGATCTCACTATTCTCCCAGGTGGAGTCACGTATACACAATACTTCTTTATGCCCCATAAGCTTTCACCCTTGTTGTGTACCTGATGCTAACTTCTAATCTTATTTAAAACCATATAAACTTCATTCTAATAGTAGTCTTGTCTTATCACCTTTTCATCGCACTATATCTTCAGTTCGTAGTTGTCTATTTCCCTTTTTTTTTATACTTATACTTAATTAATCATGTCCATCTTAAGTGCTTCCTTTAGTAGTCCTTTCATTTCTCATTTTCAAAACATCTTATGTTTACCTCTATTTTTTCTTAGTATACCAGTCATTTCTGGCATTCCTCCTGTCTTGTTTCTCATCTTTACTTTCGTTACCACTTGACCTTTTATTCTGAACCTTCCCTATAAATCTATGTAAGCCTTCTTATTCATTCTCTGTTTGCTTTTCTGTTTTTCCATAAACTATGTCATATCCTTTAGTTATTTCCTTACTAGGCTTTACTTATTCTCATAACGATCTTCGTTACATTCACCTGATATCCTGTTCACATTCAATCTCATAGTATGACACTTCTTAACCTCATTAAAGATTCTTACTATGGGTTACTTACCCATCTTAGTTAATATCATCCTTAATGTCTTACAAGTTATCTTATTAATACTTCACATCCATCACAATTCTTTTTTCCTTGTACTTCTGTCTTAATCATACTATTACTTTCTTTAACTACAACTCGTCATAGTTTACTCTTGTGTATCAATTCAGTCGGTGCCTTAGTATATCATTCTATCCAGATCTATCAGTCTTCTCTAAATTATTTTCTTTGGATAAGTCTTTTCCAACTGTGTTTTACCACACCAGTATCAACCTCCTAGTTTCTATTGCCATCGATTCAGTAATCAACTCATTTCTCAAGGTCCGCTATACTCATAGTTTAGTCACATCTCATTCTTATTATGGACAAGGCATACTACAACCCTGTATCTCATTCTTCTTTTATTTCTAGGGAGGTTTGGACAGAGTTTCCTCTGTATTTCTTACTATCTCAACACCTGCACGTAGAAAATGCCAATAATGCCTCACAGGGCCAACATATATATTCATATCGCATCATATCGAAGCCACATAGGGTGCTCAATATCAATAGTATGAAAATAGACTTACCTCGTATATCCATTTGAACTGCACCTGTTGCACTTTCCTGTTTACTTTTCCTTTCACTTTTAAACCTTATATGTCAATCGTACTTCAACACCTTACCTGACATATGTCTTTCGTGCCTTTTCTTACATGCGTGCTTTGTGACTTCCAATATCGTCAGTCGCTTTCTACTTTCGATGTTGTCCTTCTACAGAAGTCAAAGGTTAGTATAAGGAATTTGAATCTCTATAACTTGGATCTATCGCTCGATCTTAGATATTAAAGAAAGGTAACATCCCAAATGTCCTGTAGCCTCCTATTTATAGATGTGGTGCACAACATATTGATAAACAAGACTCTACTGACACGGTCTATAGACACTTCAAGGACGAACTGCTCTGATACCACTTATGTCATGATCCAACCCTGTAGGCCGCGATTGGGGTCCGACCTAGACCCCCATATATATATTTGTCAACAGTAGTCAAATTAAACTATGAGCAAAGTGATACTACTCACAAAACCCCAATGAGTTAAAACTTTTTCGTGTACGTGTGACCTCTTTCATTCATATCATAGCATGAAAGAGAATGCAAGCCAACAAGGCTACCATAACGTAAAAGCATTTACAATATGCCGTATAGGCATAGCCGAAATAAACTCATGAACAACCCACACATATATGTCTACAGAACTCTAAGAATAGTACGGTAACATATGGCGGGATAGGGCCCCCGCCGTACCCCATGACTGAATAAATACACATATACACCGGAGGACCAGTACAAAAAATCTAGGCTCCAGAATAGTAGAGCACCTCCAATCATAGGTGAGCGGAAATCCTGAGCCGGAGGATCTCTGAAATGAACGTCTGTACCTGCGGGCATGAAATGCAGCCCCCCGAAGAAAGGGGGTCAGTACGATACATGTACTGAGTACATAAGCATACATAACTGGGATAACAACTGAAATAGAGATGCAAGAAATCAAGTATAGCATTTAATAGGGTACTGTACCTGCACCTCATAAAATAAATTCATGCATACCAGTATCACATACCGTATCCGGCCCGCTCGGGGACTCAGTATTACAAATACATCATCTATCACTATAGGCATATGCATATTGTTAGCATTGTAGAATGTACAGCCCAATCCATATATATATCAAGCACATGCCGAGGAACGATGGCCCAATCCATATATCGTGTCATAATGCCGAGGAACGACGGTCTGATCCATATATATATCAAAAATATGTCGAAGAACGATGGCCCAATCCACATATTATGTAATAATGCCGAGGCATGACGTCTCAATCCATATATCATATGATAATGCTGAGGTACAATAGCCCGATCCGTATAATGCATAACAATGCCGAGGTACGATGGCCTGATCCACATATCACATAACAATGCATATACGTGCATGTAAAACTAGGTAACATGTCAAACATCCCTCAGGTATCACTATAAAGCATGTTCTAGAGCCCTTAGGTATAGGAGCTTACACATTTCATCACTATTCAGCCTATAGAAGGCTCGAGGGTCGTAGTTCAACTACTTTAAGACCCTTATCATTCAAGATTGAGTACAAGTCATGAGTCACATCCAGAGCATGTAAATGGAACTATCTCTAACTCATATCATACCTCGTTTTACTTACATTAATCCATTCCAAGGAAAGGAAGAGATAGGCTTCACGTGTATTACTTTTTATCACGTAAAAGGCTTACAAGATCATAACTCAACCATCCTGGGAGTTCTAACATCAAGAAGTGAATAAGATTAATGAATCATGCTCGGGATTCTAAGAATGGGACTATCTCCACATTATATATACCAACCACTTATGGCTAAGACATGCCAAAATAAGAGAAGATAAGCTTTACATACTTATGCCAAAAATATGCCAAAAGAAAGCTTCACATACCTCGTATGGATTTTTCTTCATCACGTTCACGTCGTCGTCCTCCGAACCTATTTAACATGGAAGAAATTCTAGTATCAACAACCTTAACTTTTCAGTGCCCTCGGTTGCACCTTAGCATTCATGGAACCTATTTCCTTATTCGTCTCCTCGACTATTTCTTTAATTAGTTAAGGCGTTAACGAAAATTGGGCAGCACCTCCCCTATTAAGTGTCTTATCCGAATTTCCAATTACATCCCTAATCACTACATCCTACCAACAACAACAACCTGCAGCATATAAATATAAAACATGGCAAAATCATGCAACACATGCTCCAAACAACTTGCTAAAAATTACGAGACCAAAATAGGATTTCTAGTCTTTATTTCGCAAAGCTTTTATTTATACGAAATGAGGGGTCGTGTGGCTATTACCAACAGCACCCACACCCCTTTTAGAACCCATTTAGTCCCTGCAAAAACCCCCACACACCTGCAGTAGTACACCACAAGCACAACACTTTACTTCGACGACAATTCAACTATAGTGATTCTGATTTAGTTTATTTCGAACGTCAAGCATCTCTATGATATTTTCACATTTCCAGCTACTTAAACAACATATAATACACTTAATACCAACACAATATCCTCCAAATTGAAATTAAAGACCTTACCTTACCCGAAATTAGCCAAAACTTGCCAACACTATCAAAACGTGAATTCTGGACAGCCTACTATCTTGTATTGTCGCTTAGTTTCGAAGGGGTAATTGAGGGAAAAAGGATTTGTGGCCTCAATGAAAGTTATATACATATGTCTCAGGGTCGCATACAATTTTGAATCACCCCTACTAAAATTATTTACAAAAGGATATGCCCAAAATACCAACAGCAATCCGTGTAGGATTTCCCAAACCAAAATCTGTGCAGAACCTCCCCCATACTTCATCACCCTTTTTCAAGGATATAAACGCCAAAATGGATTTTATAGGCTAAATTGAAGTTATATACCTATCAAATATGTTTCCAAAACATCTTGAATCACATTAAATGAAGCCTTACACAAGGAGTTATACTTGTAATACTAACAGCAGTTTAATTCAAAAATGGGTCTGCTCCCTAGCGTTTTCTCTCTTTCTTTCTCTCACGTTTTCTCTCTTGTTCTTTGCTGAAATTTGGATGAGAATAATATTATGAGCCATATAACACATATATATACACCTCCATGTTGTTGAGGAATGCCGTAAATAATTAATTCACGGAGAGAAAATTGGAAACTTACCTTAGCTTCTCTTAAACCGTGGTTGCTCTCTTTTCTCTCTATGTTTGCTTAAATTTTGGATGCAGAATGAGTTAATAGTCATCATAAGACATATATATGTACCTCTTTAGAAGGTGACACATAGCATCCCCCTAGTGGTGACATGTGGCAGCCTCCTAGGGTGCCACCTCAACCCATACGGCCAATCACATGCTGCCATGTGGCAGTGGGATCCACCCCAAGCTGCTACATCACCTACTTAAGCCTAAGTAGGTGCATCACCTACTTGTCCAAGTAGGTGCATCACCTACTTTCTTCGAGTAGGCGCATCGTTTTCTTATTTCCCTTCCATAGGTCCATAATCTCATCTTACTTCAAGAGCCTATGCATTCTTTGCTACTTAAGCTCGATGTATACTCAAGTAGCTTAATTATGTAGGACATCCAAGTTGGTAGATTACGCAAGTAGATCGAGTCCTACGACTCATTACTTGGCCTCTAACTCCTTATGAATTCTTATAACCCTATTTCCAATCTTCCCTATTATGGGTATCTCATTCTCCTTCCCTTAGAGTTATTTGATAGCGTGGTAGACAATCTAAGTCACGTGGAAACTTTTATGAAACTTAAGAAAGCATTCCAAAGTACCAAAGTACGGGGGCATAACATCAACCATGGTCGTGAGTTACCATGGCTTGGACTCTCTTTCTTTCTCTCTAGGTTAGGTTGAAGAAGAATGAGATAAATGACTAGCTAATTAGTCATTACTAGGCTTATATATGCTGCCTTAGGGGTTGGACACGTGTCCACCCTTATGACATGTGTCCATGGTTGACATGTGTCCTACTATCATCCACACACCAATCAGCTTCTGGCACATATCTTAGTGGGGCCCACTTAGGGGTCTAACCATGATTAATTAATCCCTAATTTCCACTAATATTTCTAGACCAAATAAAATTTATAACCAATTCGCATATTAATTAAAATCAGCAATAAAAATCTTTATTTTTCATCCCGAAATGATCTTGTCCATTACTTTAAGAAGGTAGGTGCATCACCTCCTTAATTCTTGCCACAAGTTTGTTAGTAGTTACATCACCTACTTGCCCTTTTCATTTAAAATGCAGTCCACATATTCTAAGTAGGTGCATCACCTACTTGGAGTAGGTGCATCACCTACTTGTTCTCTTTAGGAGGTTAGCAATTAGTCTTATCGTAAGAACGTGTGTGATCCTTTATACTTAAGCTAGATGTGTAATCAAGTAGCTTAATTATGTAAGACATCCGAACCAGTACCTTAAGTAAGTAGGTCAATTATTATGACAAATTATTTAGCCTTGAACCCTTTTCAAATCATTCCAACCCTATTTTAAACCATCACTACTCACATAGAACTAGTCTATGCAAAACATGGGGTATTACATCCTCCCCTCCTTAAGATTATTTGGTAACGTCATGGATAATATAGATCACATGGCAGCTTTAGAAAAGCTTAAAAATATTCCAATATACAAAAGTACGAGATATAACAGCTTCGAACGTTAAGGGATAGGCAATTATTTACAAAATTTAGTAAGTGTGAATTTTTGTTGAAGGAGGTGGCATTTCTTGGTCATGTAGTGTCCGATGATGGGATCAAGTTTGATCTAAGAAAATGGAGGCAGTCAAGAATTGGCCTAGACCGTTGTCTCCTTCAGAAATTAGGAGCTTCTTTGGTCTAGCTGGATACTATAGCAAGGTTCATCAAAGGGTTTTCTTCCATCATATCTCATATGAAGAATTGACCCTAAAGAAAGACAAAATCATATGGACGGATGAGTGTGAGCAGAGTTTCCAGACCTTGAAAGATCGACTTATCTTCGAACCTATTTTGACTCCACTGGAAGGATTAGAAGAGTTTGTGGTTTATTGTGATGCTTCAAAGATTGATTTAGGTTGTGTCTTAATGCAAAATGGCAAGGTCGTAGCCTATGCTTCTATGCAATTAAAGGTGCATGAACATAACTACCCTACCCATGACCTTGAATTGGAAGTTGTTGCTTTTGCTTTGAAAATTTAGCGACATTACCTCTATGGGGTGCATGTGGATGTGTATACCGATCATTAAAGTCATCAATATGTGTTCACCTAAAATCACCTTAATATAAGTTAAAGGAGGTGGCTAGAACTCCTTAAGGAATATGATATAAGTGTGCACTAACATCCGAGTAAAGCCAATATGGTTACTAATGCACTTAGTAGAGTGTCTATGGAGAGTGTGGCCCATGTTGATGAAGGGAAGAGGGAGTTGGTGAAAGATGTTCACCGGTTGGCTAGATTAGGAGTGAAGTTATGTGGTACAGATGATGGTGGTATGGTTATTCAAAATGGGTATGAATCCTCTTTGTTGGTGGATGTTAAGTCAAAGCAAGATTTTGACCCGACTTTTATTGAGTTAAAGAAGTTAGTGAAAGAAAAGAAGGTAGAGGTCTTTTCCCAAGGGGGATATAGGGTGCTATACTACCAAAGTCACCCATGTGTTTCGTATGTGGATGGTCTAAGGAGTTTGATCTTGATGGAGGATCATAATTCTACATACTCCATTCATCCCGATTCAATGAAAATGTACCAAGACTTAAACGAGTTCTATTGGTGGGGTGGCATGAAGAAGTACATAGAAAGGTTCGTGTCTGAATGTCTGAATTTCCAACAAGTGAAGGCCAAACATCAAAGGTCGGGTGGCCTATCCTAAGACATTGAAATCCCTTCTAGGAAGTGGGAAGATGTGAATATGGATTTTATAGTGGGTTTTTCTCATACCCAGAAGAGTCATGATTCAATTTGGGTAATTGTTGATAGAATGACTAAGTCGACTTACTTCCTACTAGCTAAGACTTCCTATAGTACTGAAGACTATGCCAAGTTGTATATTTGGGAGTTGGTGAGGTTGTATGGTGTGCCTTTATCCATTATTTTGGATCATGGTACCCAATTCACTTCTCATTTTTTGAAATCATTTAAAAAGGCCTCGGTACAAAGGTAAAATTAAGCACTTTATTCCATCCTCAAACCGATAGGCAAGCTAAAAGGATGATTCAAATACTAGAGGATATTTTAAGGACTTGCGTGTTGGAGTTTAAAAGAAATTGGGATAATCATTTTCCACTCATCGAGTTTGCCTATAATAATAGTTACCATTCAATTATTGAGATGGCTCCATTTGAGGCTTTGTATAGGAGATGATGTAGATCTTCAGTTGGTTGGTTCGAAGTAGGTGAGATGACCTTGTTAGGCCCCGATTTGGTACTTGATGCTTTAGAAAAGGTGAAGATCATTAGAGAAAGGTTGAAGACGACTCAAAGTCGTCAAAAGTCATATTCCGACACTAAAAGAAGGGATCTTGAGTTTAATATGAATGATTGGGTGTATCTGAAGGTTTCACCCTAAAGGGTGTGGTTCAATTTGGTAAGAGAGGGAAATTGAGCCCTAGGTATGTAGGGCCTTATAGAATCATGAGATGTGTTAGCAAGGTTGCATATGAGTTGGAGTTGCCATTGGAAATAGCCATGGTTCATCCGGTGTTCCATGTGTCTATGTTGAGAAAATGTGTGGGTGATCCTTGTTCCATTGTTCCTTTGAGATTAGTGAATGTTGAAGAAAACTTGACCTATGAAGAGTCCCGGTTGAAATTTTGGACCGCCATCTGTTAAAGTCCTTTAGAGGAATCAACAAGTAGAAAGTACTACATGGGAAGCGGAAGAGAATATGATTAAGCAATACCCTCATCGTTTTCCCTTTAATCAAGCCTAAGGTATTAAGTTGTCCTTGCTCAATTACTTGAAATCCTTACATTTCAACTTTTCTTGTCATATGCATGCAAAATTATGAAATATATTTCGAATGATGTTTTAAATTGCACTATTGCATTAATGATGTGTTCTTGGTTAACACTCTACTCTATTCAAGCTAAGTCTTGTCTCATTGAAGGACAAATGTTCCTAAGAGGGAGATAATGTAACACCCCCTAAAACGTTGTATATGGTGTTCCAATTCTCGATGAAAATAATATTGCTTCTGTATTTTGGACATAACTTTTCTTAGGATGGGCTAAATTAGGTGATTCAAATTTCTAAATAACTTCAACATCATTACCCACACTTTTGTGAAGACCATAGCTTAATATTCAGAGTCTAAGTATGTCAAATAAATTAATCTTTGCAAGACCTGATGTTGTAACGAAATAGAGTATTTATAGAAGAAAACTCATATCTCATTGTAGGATGCTCCAAATCAGTTGCTTCTTGAACGACATGAAAGAAGACGTCTAGAGCTACAATTCATATGAGACATCAAATCCTAATTATGAAGTTATCTTGTTCAAACATAGCTCCAAAAATGTATATTCCATATAAAGAAGACTCATCTCACCAATCATAGAAGATTTAGATCCATTTGACATAACTCATGACATCAATAGTCTTCCATTTGGCATCACCCATGGCATCATTATACTCCATTAAATTTTAAGATTTTTCATTATAATTATTTTAATTAGTGTTAGGTCTCTCCTTCACACCTATAAATACTAACCTTATTTCATCATTTTTTTCATGAAGCTTTCTCAAGCAACTCTTTTCTCTGTACACTTCTTTACTCATTCTCAAAATATAGTTTTAGTTCTTAGTAGTGTAGAAATACTATTACGGTGATTCATATACTCCGGGTAGTATACAAAATGCTCCACGCGAGGAGAAAATGTTAGGATTCAAGAATGTTCATTAAGTTCTTCGATTCCAAGTAAAGCTGCGGATTCCAGGTATGTAAGGCTTCAATGAGAGTATTTGTTTTCATTCTCATGCCTAAAGTATTTTCATCATATGATAAATTATGTTTATTTATCCAATTCTCTTCAAGCTGTACCCTAAGGTATGTGGGTGTTTATCCATGGTTCTTCCACCCATATAGTCCAAAACTCTTTTAACTAAATCTGTTGATTTCAAATAAGATTTTTTTATAGGTAATTCTTATTTCTACTTAATAGCATGAATTATTGGTCTATTTTGATGCAAAATGATTTCATATGTATGAATTGATGGTTTGCAAGTATTTTCTATATTTATCTCTTTAAAGGTTCTTGAAATTCATGGTGGATTGCCTAAAGAATGATTTTTAATTAATGGATTTTAAAGTATTTATGCATAATTTTATTTACATACATGTTGAAAGTTGAAGTGATTTAAATCCATCTAGTTTTACTATATTTTCAATGAAGTTTGATTTGAAAACTTTGACTCCAAATAAATGTTTATGAAAGCAATGTCTATGATCAAAAGGGAGTCTTATGAAATAAAAAAAATGATGAAATGGTGGATTCTTTATGCTATAAGGACAATTCTTTCATATTTGAATCAGTAAAAGTTTTAATGAGTTATTCCAACGAATGTGATGTTTTGAATTCTCAAGCTATATGCTATGACTATTTTAAAGTATTAAACTATTATGTGGGATTGACTTAGCACTAAATGGGGCATTAAGGAGGAATTCGGTAAGAGAATCCTCGTAGCAACCACTTGTCTCATTAACTATGTGCCAACATAGGAGCCCTTGTAGTCTTAGAAAAATGAATCCACGAAGGCCTTAAAGTTAAAGTTAAAGAATGAATGTAAAATTGACGGAGTTCTACCCTAGGCAAGTAGACTCCCCGGCCAATATAAGGGGTTATGTTGGATTCAATGTAATAGCTCACATGGTCTTAATGTCGGTTATAGTCAACTTTCCACAAATGAACGTTTCAAATGCTATTTACATGATTACTCATGCATGTATATTTCCACATATGCATGATTTAAATGATATCTACTTGTTTACTCATGCATGCACTCATTTGTGTATTTTACCTTATAAATGTCCTAAATGTTTTACTTTATAATGCATGCCTACATACTTAGTATATTCAAAGTTTTAACGCATACTCTTTTGCCTACATGATATCACCATGTAGGGACTGATGCTTCTCCTCATTCTCCTCCACGTGGCTAGTTGAGATTTCGTTTGAAGGCTACTTTTGGTGAGTTCTCATATTCCGGAAACAATACTCTTTTATCCTTCTAGCTTATGATATGATGAGATCTTTAGACACTTACTATTGCATTTCTTTCTATTATGATTGAGGGTAAGCTAGAGACTTGTTTTAGCGCCGTTAAATCTAAAAGTTAGAGGTATTGTTGGACATATGTAAGTTGAAGATTTACTATTATGATTTTTGATTGTTTGTTTATTGGCATTACCTGTGAAAGGATAAAACAATGCTAAGAGGCTTGTTTGAGGTATTTTCGGATTCCTAATTCGTCATGTCACGTCTAGTCTCTAGGCTTGGGTCGTGACATTATGATATGAAGTGATTTGAGATTTGTTTTAAATTGCTTTATACTTCTTCGAAATATTGAGTTGGTTAGCCCATCCGAATGCCTTTTAAATTGCATTGAATCTTCCGCTGAGTGCATTAATGAATGAATGAATAGATGTCTGATTGGACCAAGTGGTTCGCTTGTGGACCAGCAATGGTCTTCAAGTGTCGATCACGCCTAGGGTACCCTCTCGGGGCGTGACACCACCCCACCCTTCGCCACCACCGAACCCCCATCCTCCATCTCATTCTGCCTCCATAATATTTTTCTAGATAATATATAAATTCTCTTGGGATGATATTTCTTGCTTACTTACCAAACAACAGAAAATAACTAAGAATTCAACTTATTTTTCAAGAAAAGATTTTTTAGGAAATCATTTTCCATCGAAAACATTTTCCTTCATACTAAATGCTAAAGCTTTTTTGTTATTTTTAAAATTTTTGAAAATTATGAAATTTTCCGAAATTTAATGGTGAAATATATTTTTCAAAGTTCAGCTTTAGAAAAAAGTGAAAAAATTAATGGCCAAACATGAGCATATAGGAAAAGTACTTACAATTTGCAATTTTTTCGCTTGTTAATTTGATGAAAACAAATATTGATCAAAATTCACATAGTGTGACTCTCGAAAAGTAAAATAGAACAACTAATTTAGGATGAAGAAAGCAATAAAACTTTCTTAATTTTGCTAAAATAAACATATATATATATAAAACAACTAAGCGAGTATCCTCCTCGTCCCCTCTACCACCCTCCCCTCATTTTAGGAAAGCCCTTGCTTGTACTGGCCTGAGTCATTGTTGACTCTTCTAAAAGTTAATTTGGTCACATTCCAATCTCTGCATTTAATTATCCCAACCTCCAAACCACTAGTCAGCAACTCAGCATTAATATCTCCCTTAACCCCACTAGCCTACCACCCCATCTGCCAATTAATTTTTTGATTTCCAGCTGATTATTATCCATTAAACTATTCCATTAATTAGTCCAACAAAGTTAATACTATCGATCTGTAAGAGACTGTCACTGTGGTCCCACCTACTAAGGAGAAATTTTGTTTCGTTTGTTTATGTTTATGTATGTATTGACAGCCTGAGAGTACCTCTGAATTTATACAACTTCATGTATTAAAAAAACTGTTTTATTTATGACTTAAATCTCATATGCTCTCAAATCTCAATAAACAAAATGCTTACATAAGATATACATTGATAATTCAACAACATAATAAGTAACATGTTACAATTAGTAAATATATTACTCCTAAACAATCTTTTTACTAGTAGAGATAGTCTCATGAAATAAATATAATTTTTGGATTTATTTTAATCAGAGTTTTGTTCGAATTTTAAAAATTAAAAAAATTACGATAAGAAACACTTTAATCTTTAATGAAACTTGTGTTGTAAAAATCCAAAGGGAAAAAGTGTACAATTGTCGATTTTGGGACTATCATTTAAATCATGATCAATATTCATAATTTTTTAAAACGAGCTTAGCTATTTCAAAAATAACATCAGGCATACAGAATGAGGTTGCAAAAATTTGCATTTGATGCAAGCCATACTTTCATATATTTCACCAAAGGTGGGCTTGCCAAGGCCAAAATTTCAAACATAAAATCTCGTATTATTAATACATAATAGGTCACTACTTTTATTTTCCTTATATGAGTTATGTGAGAACTTATATTTTGCTTTATGCAGCATAGAATAGAATGTAAAACAAGAATACTAAATAACAACACTAGTCCTTATAATGTAAACAAACTTGTACTTTATTCAAAATGCAAACATATTTTAAACTATATACTATCCATTATTTTCTATATTTCAATTTAGCTGGTTTGCCTGTTCGGGAAATTAAAAAAGTCTTTTTCGATCATAATGTTGTTTTAGAAAAGTAGTTCAATTATTAATTATTATAATTTTGAAATTGTGTTTGAACATGTTTCTCATTTAGAAAAAAATCATTTGTTTAGAGTGAAAGTCTCAAAAATTCAAAAATGCATCTGAGCCAATTTTTAGATACTTGAAAAGATTTAAAAATTAGTTTTTAAAAATTTGATCAAATTTCATTATTAAATAGATATTTACAGATAAATTTTCAAAATCTACTCTTAAAATCTTTGTCCAAACACTAACTAAATATTTTGACAGCATAAAGTAGAACATATAGAGTAATTTGAATATATCAAATCAGTGATTTAGTAAAAACAAAATATTCTAAATTACAGTCAAACTTCGTTACAATGGAAGCGTTTGCCAGAAAATTTCATAGTTTCTATAATGAATTGTTATTATATATTTATATTAGAATTGACGTTTAGATTTCATTTAACTGTTATAAACGTAAGTATACAAAAAATAAATTTACTGTGTGCATGACATTAATAAAAATTATCGTAAAGATTTTAATATTTTATTTTAAATATAATATTTTAGAACATTATTATTTTATATTTTAAAATATAAAATATATTTTATTATATTTTAATTTAAACATAATATTTTATTTAAAATATAATATGTGAATACAATTATTATAGAAGGATAATTTTACAAAGAATGTATCATTATAACGAATGCCATTATTATTATTATTATTATTATTATTATTATTATTATTATTATTATTATTATTATTATTATTATTATTGTTATTATTGTTATTGTTATTATTATTATTATTATGTTGTTGTTGTTCTTCTTCTTCTTATTCTTATTGTTGTTGTTATTTTTATTTTAGTTATTATTATTGTTATTATTATTATTATTATTATTATTATTATTGTTGTTGTTGTTGTTTATTGTTATTATTATTATTATTATTATTATTATTATTATTATTTTTATTGTTATTATTGTTATTGTTATTATTATTATTATGTTGTTGTTGTTCTTCTTCTTCTTATTCTTATTGTTGTTGTTGTTGTTATTTTTATTTTAGTTATTATTATTGTTATTATTATTATTGTTGTTGTTATTTTTATTTTAGTTATTATTGTTGTTGTTGTTGTTGTTGTTGTTGTTGTTGTTCTTATTGTTGTTATTGTTGTTGTTGTTGTTATTGTTGTTGTTATTATTGTTATTATTATTGTTATTGTTATTATTGTTCTTCTTATTGTTGTTATTATTGTTATTATTATTGTTATTCTTATTGTTGTTATTATTGTTATTACTACTACTACGGAAAAGGGTCTAAAATGTCTCGAACTATTGAAAATGGTATAAAAATGTCTTTCATCCATCTATTATGCCCAATATGCCCTGTACATCACCTTTAGTTCCAAAAATGACATTTTCTTTAACGGAAAAGGGCATGAGGGACATTTTGAATAATTTTGTAATAGTTCGACGGGATTTTAGGCCCTTTTTCGTAATTAATATTCTGTTAAATAAATTATAATTTATAATTAATTTTAAATAATTAAATTATAACCAATAAGTGGCCGCCACATGTTTAAAAAAATTATTCAAATTATTTAATTAAAATTTTGTTAAATAAATTTTGAATTATAATTAATTTTATATAATGAAATTGTAACTAATAGATTACCGCCACGTGTTTAAAAAAATAGTTGAATTATTTAATTAAAATTATGTTAAAGAAAAAGTAATTTTTTTGACCTAAAAGTGGATAACAAGACATTGATTTTTAGAATTTTATATGATAATCATCCACCTTTAGTTTCAAAAATGACATTTTCTTTAACATAATTTTAATTAAACAATTTTAATAATTTTTTAAACATGTGGCGGCTATCTATTGGTTACAATTTAATTATTTAAAATTAATCATAAATGAAATTTTTTAACAGAATTTTAATTATGAAAAAAAGCCTAAAATACCCTCGAACTATTGAAAATGATATAAAAATGCCCTCATGCCCTTTTTTTCGTTAAGGAAAAAATCATTTTTGGACCTAAAGGTGGATGTCAAGGATATTTTTGGCCCAATATATAAATGAGAGATATTTTTATACTATTTTTAATAGTTTGAGGATATTTTAGTCCTTTTATCGTTATTATTATTATTATAATAGAGAAGTAAAATGTAATATAAAAAATAAGTTGTAAAAAGAATAGGACATTACAGTGAAATATACCTATATTCATTACTATTGTATGTATGCAATAAAATCTTTACATAATTGTATTTGTATGTATGTAAACCAACTCATGACTTAAAATCATTTTTTATGGGTAGTAGTAGTTGCGCTGCAATTTCTACCCATTTCTCAGATCTCTCCAATTCTTTGACATAAGCAGAAACAGATTCATTGCTTCTCTTTCCTTTTGTATTCATCCTCTCTCTCTCTTTCTTATCTGATATCCGGAAAAAGCCACAGAAAACCTGCGTCTACACCAAAAAGATACAATTTTGTTACTTCTTCTGTTCATCACTATTCTGCTTAATGACAGACGTGTAAACTGTCTTCCTTCTTTCTGGTTGTTTCATTGAAATGAAATTTTCAGAGCTTTGACAACTTGATGACTTGAATGAATAGTTCCTATCAATTCTTATTGGTTCTTCTGCTCTTGTGGGTCCTTGTTCAGTTTCACGTTTTTTTATTCTTGGCCATGTCCCAACAATGTCACCTTACTTCTTTCTTATTATAATTCTCATTGAGGTTTTGCCTTTTTGAATGTCAACGATTGTCAAATCTGAGGTTTTGTTTGATTTTTTCCTGTTAATCGTTCCTTTGGTTAAAATATCATCAAATTGCTAGTTATAGGTTGTTCTGGTTCCAAGTTGGGTCATGGGGTCTTGGATATCCCTCTATTTAGTAATCATCTTCCTATTTCTGCCTTATACTTGTATAGCTAGTGTTCAGAATAAAGGCAGATTGAATCTGGGGTTTCAAGGATCTCAAATGACTTGGATAGACAATAACGGATTAATTCTTGTTTCCAACAGCTCCAAATTTGCATTTGGATTTAACCCTACTAAAGATGTTACTTTGTTTCTTCTTGTGGTCATCCATGTCAGTAGCTCTACCATCGTTTGGTCTGCTAACAGAGATTTCCCGGTTCGAAATAATGATAACTTTGTTTTTGATGACACTGGAAATGCCTACTTGCAAAGTGAGAAATCAACAATTTGGTCTACTAATACTGCTAATAAAGGAGTATCAGTCATGGAATTGAAGGACTCAGGGAATCTAATTTTGCTTGGCAAGGATGGTAACATTATTTGGGAAAGCTTCACCCATCCTGTTGATACTCTCCTGTCAGACCAGAATTTCACTCAAGGAATGAAGCTTGTAAGCACCCCCAACAACAATAACTTGAGTTATTCACTTGAATTTAAGTCTGGGGATATGCTTCTTTCTGCAAGTTTCCAGCCTCCACAGCCTTATTGGGCTATGGGGAAAGATGAGAGAAGGACCATCAATCAAGTTGGAGGAGGTGTCACTTCAGCAATTCTTGATGGAAATTCTTGGAAAATTTATGATCAGAAGAGAGTGTTGCTCTGGCAGTTCATTTTCCCTGATAATAAAGATCCAAATGCCACTCGGTTGGCTGTTCTTGGAGGAGATGGTTACATCACTTTTAAGATTCTTCAAGATGACTCCATCCCTCCCTCCTCTGGGACAAGAATTCCACAAGATGAATGCAGCAGGCCAGAATCTTGCGATCCATATTTCATTTGTTATAGTGACAACAAGTGTCAGTGCCCATCAGCCCTTCCATCTTGCAAACCTGAGACTGCTTCCTTGTGCAATAAACATGTGGAGCTTGTAGATGCTGGGGATAGTCTTGGCTATTTTGCACTTGGCTTTGTTTCTCCATCTGCTAAAATTGATTTAAATGGTTGCAAAGCTTTTTGCCTTGGCAATTGCTCATGCGCTGCGATGTTCTTCGATAGCACTTCAGGGAATTGTTTTATGTTTGACCAAATAGGAAGTTTACAAGGTTCTGTTAATGGAGCTGGTTTCAAGTCATACATTAAAATTTCATCTAGACAAGGGAATGGGGATAGTGGCGGAGGTGGGAAGGGAAGATTACCTATTATCTTTGGTATAGTCATTTCTACAGCTATTGTCATTCTTGGCCTGATTTATGGAGGTATCAGATGTCAGAGGAGAAAGAACAACAAGTTGCCAGATTCTGCAAAGGGGAGCTCAGAAGAAGACAATTTCTTGGAGGGCCTTTCAGGGATGCCAATTCGTTTTAGCTACAAAGAACTTCAGAATGCAACTAATAACTTCTCAATAAAACTTGGGCAAGGAGGGTTTGGTTCAGTTTACCAAGGGGTCCTTCCAGATGGGACTAGACTTGCTGTGAAGAAACTGGAAGGCATTGGCCAGGGAAAGAAAGAATTTCGAGCGGAAGTTAGTATTATAGGCAGCATCCATCATTTTCATCTGGTGAGACTGAGAGGCTTTTGTGCTGAAGGAACATACAGGCTTCTGGCTTATGAGTACATGGCAAATGGGTCTTTAGAGAAATGGCTTTTTAAGAAGAACAAGGAATTCATGCTGGACTGGGATACGAGATTTAATATTGCACTTGGCACAGCAAAAGGCCTAGCTTACCTCCACGAGGACTGTGATGTAAAAATTGTACATTGTGACATCAAACCTGAAAATGTGCTTCTTGATGATCATTTCCTCGCCAAAGTCTCAGATTTTGGCCTCGCTAAGCTGATGACCAGAGAGCAGAGCCATGTTTTCACTACTATGAGAGGTACAAGAGGGTATCTCGCACCAGAATGGATCACAAATTATGCCATATCAGAGAAAAGTGATGTTTTTAGTTATGGGATGGTTTTGCTTGAGATAATTGGAGGTAGGAAGAATTATGATCCTTCAGAAAGTTCAGAGAAATCCCATTTTCCCTCATACGCCTTTAGGATGATGGAAGAGGGGAAATTGAAAGACCTTATCGATAGGAACTTGAAAGTTGAAGAAAAGGACGAGAGGGTCTCCATAGCAATTAAAGTTGCTTTGTGGTGTATACAGGATGACATGTCTCTCAGGCCATCCATGGGTAAGGTTGTGCAAATGCTGGAAGGGCTCTGCCATGTCCCTTCACCGCCAACTGCTTCTCAAATGGGGTCACGACTTTTTTCAAGTTATTTGAAATCACTAAGTGGGGAGGGTACTTCATCTGGCACCTCTGCACCATCAGACTGCAACAGCGATGCTTATCTTTCTGCTGTTCGGCTCTCAGGTCCAAGATAGCATTTGCAGGAGCATAAACGTAGTCATTCATGGAAGGGCTGCTGTAGATGATTGACAAACATGTGCAATGGTTTCATACCTTTTAGTTTTTCTGTATATTAAAATTATCTAGGAAATTTTTTGCCATATTAGCTATGACAAAGGTTGGAGTTGATTGAGAATGATTTATTTGTATATATATCAATATTATAAATGAGTTCAAAAATATACAAAGAAAATGCATCTGGTACCACTCATCCTGGATTTCAAAGTAATGCATGACTCTACCAAGTCAAGTACAACATATGTGATAGTAGAACTAGCTGCATTGTCTTGTTGCATGGATATACTAGCACAGAACAGATAATATCTAGGGTGGCAATTGGGCAGGTTGGATCAAGTTTGGACGGGTCATAATGTGTTAAAGACAACAATTGGGTCAAGATCCAACCCAACTCAAATTAGTTTGGGTCAAAACGGGTTGGGTCAAATTGAGTTAGGTAATGAATTATATAACGGGTTAAGGCTCAACCCAACTCAACCCAATTTTTACTAAACATAATTGTTTTATTTGTTTTTTTAAACTATTTTAGTACCTAATAAAATTATTATTATTTTCATTATTATGGCTATATATAACATATCAAATTGAAAAAAAAAAGTTTTTTAAAACTATTTTAACAAGATTTCTCATGAGTCAATTCGGATTACATATCAACTAAATTTTTTATGGATTGAAATGGGTTGAGCTAATGAATAGGCGGGTCAATAGCCAACCCAAACTTAAACGGGTTGGGTTGGGTTGGGCGGGTTGAGTTTGATTTTTCCACCCCTAATAATATCTATGTTGTTATAAATTAACTAACTTGACAATTTTATAAAGGAAGAAGAACAAGAGAATAATATAGAAAGTACTAATAGAGAGAGTAGTAATATAGAGAGAGTAATAGTAATTCTCTTCTTTTATATGTTTTTGTGTATTTTTACATTGAAGTTTAAGGCTATATTTATAGCCATATTTACAAGTGGAGGAAAATATTAGTGGGCAATTTACCCACTTAAAAAGTAAATGGACTATCCACCATTTTAAGTGGACAACCATTTTACTTGGTTGATAATACTCCCCCTTGGATGTCCACGAGAAATGTGTCTCGTTAAAACCTTATTAAGAAAAACCCAGTGGGAAAAAGCCTAATGAAGAAAAAAGAGTACACATATCTGATAATACGCCTTGAGTGCTGTCTCATTAAAAACCTTATCAGGAAAACTCAGTGGGACAAAACCTTGACTAAGGAAAAAAGAGTACAGCGCGTATTTTGCTCCCCCTGATGAAAATATCACTTAATATCTCGAAGACGACGCATTCCAATTTTGTATCTCATTTTCTCAAAGGTTGAAGTTGGCAATGCTTTGGTGAACATATCCGCCAAATTGTCACTTGAACGAATTTGTTGGACATCTATTTCACCCTTCTTTTGAAGATCATGAGTGAAAAAGAATTTTGGTGAAATATGTTTTGTTCTGTCTCCTTTGATGTATCCTCCCTTCAGTTGAGTTATACATGCAGCATTGTCTTCATACAATATTGTTGGAGCGTCTTTTGTCAAAGAAAGACCACATGTTTCTTGAATGTGTTCAGTTATTGATCTTAACCAAACACATTCTCGACTTGCTTCATGAATGGCTATTATCTCTGCATGATTTGAGGAAGTGGCAACCATAGTTTGCTTTGTTGAACGCCATGATATAGTTGTACCACCACATGTAAATAAATAGCCTATTTGCGATCGACCTTTATGGGGATCAGATAAATATCCTGCATCTGCATAACCGATCAATTGTGACGTGGAATTATTTGAGTAAAACAATCCCATATCAATGGTACCTCGAAGGTATCTGAATATATGCTTAATTCCATTCCAGTGTCTGCGTGTTGGTGAAGAACTAAATCTTGCTAACAAGTTTACTGAGAAAGCTATATCTGGTCTAGAATTGTTGGCAAGATACATTAGTGCACCAATTGCACTAAGGTATGGTATTTCAGCACCAATAAGTTCTTCATCATTTTCATAAGGCCGAAACGGATCTGTATTAATATCAAGAGATCTCACAACCATTGGAGTACTCAATGGGTGTGCTTTATCCATATAAAATCTCTTTAAAATATTTTCACTATATGTTGACTGATGGACAAATATCTCATTTGTAAAATATTCAATTTGTAGACCAAGACAAAATTTTGTCTTTCCAAGGTCTTTCATTTCAAACTCCTTTTTCAGACATTTTACTGCCTTTGAAAGTTCTTCTGGAGTTCCAATAATATTCAAATCATCAACATATACTGCTATTATGACAAATTCAGATCCAGACCTTCTCATAAAGACACAAGGGCAAATTGGATCATTTTTATATCCTTCTTTTAACAAATATTCGCTAAGACGATTGTACCACATTCGCCATGATTGTTTCAACCCGTACAAGGATTTTTAAAGTTTTATTGAGCAATTTTCTCGAGAATCCTTATATGCTTTAGGCACTTTGAACCCTTCAGGAATTTTCATAAAAATATCGTGGTCCAATGAGCCATATAAATAGGCAGTGACCACGTCCATTAAGTGCATTTCAAGCTTTTCATGAACTGCCAAATTCATTAGATACCTGAAAGTAATTGCATCCACCACAGGGGAATATGTTTCCATATAATCAATGCCAGGTCTTTGCGAAAAACCTTGGGCTACAAGTCGTGCTTTATATCTTACGACTTCACCATTTTCATTTCGTTTACGCACAAAAACCCATTTGTGCCCTACTGGCTTGACACCTTCAGGTGTTCGAACTATTGATCCGAAAACTTCACGTTTTTCAAGTGAAGTTAACTCTGCTTGAATTGCATCCATCCATCTTGGCCAATCATTTCTCTGTCTGCATTCATCGACAGATTTTGGTTCAAGATCCTTATCTTGTTGCATTATTTCAATGGTAACATTATAAGCAAAAATATTGTCGCCCACAATATCATTTTGGTTCCACCATTTTCCTGTCGAGACATAACTTATTGAGATTTCTTCATTCTCATTATTTTCAGGTACTTGGACCTCCTCGGTGGTATCACCATTTGTTGTGTCTCTGGGCTCTTCTTGAGCACTCGCCTCCAAATTATGATCATCTTGATCATTTATTCCTTTCCTTTTTCGAGGATTTTTATCTTTGGAACCAAATGGTCTTCCACATTTTAAGCGTGGTCTAGACTCATTTGCCTGAACAAGTTGTCCTATCGGGACATCAACTCGAACTTGAGCATTAGCAGCTGGGATATGCGATTTAGTAACCCGTGGAAGGTTAGTAAATGCATCCGGCAGTTGATTTGCAATATTCTGCAAATAAATCATCTTTTGAACTTCTTGCTCACATTGATTTGTTCGAGGATCTAAATGAGATAGTGACAATGAATTCCAATCTATCTCATTTTTCAACTGCTTATGTTCTCCCCCTAATGTTGGGTATACTGATTCATCAAAATGACAATCAGCGAATCTTGCCGTAAATAAATCTCCAGTCATAGGTTCCAGATATTTTATAATAGAAGGAGATTCATACCCAACATATATTCCCAACCTTCTTTGGGGACCCATCTTTGTGCGGTGCGGTGGAGCAATTGGGACATATACCGCACACCCAAATATTCTAAGATGGGATATATTTGGCTCCCTTCCAAACGCCAACTGTAATGGGGAAAATTCATAATAATTTGTTGGCCTTATGCGCACAAGTGCTGCTGCATGCAAAATAGCATGCCCCCATACTGAAATAGGAAGTTTTGTCCTCATTAGCAATGGTCTAGCTATCAATTGGAGGCGTTTAATCAATGATTCTGTTAGACCATTTTGAGTATGTACATGAGCGACCGGATGCTCAACTTTTATTCCAACCGACATACAATAATCATTAAATGATTGAGATGTAAATTCACCAGCATTATCAAGACGAATTGTCTTTATTGCATAATCTGGAAATTGTGCTCTTAACCTTATAATTTGAGCTAACAATCTCGCAAAAACCATGCTGCGAGTTGAGAATAAGCACACATGTGACCATCTTGTAGATGCATCTATCAAGACCATATAATATTTAAATGGTCCACATGAAGGGTGAATTGGCCCACATATATCACCCTGTATACGTTCCAGAAACGCAGGGGATTCAATCCCAACCTTAGTTGCTGATGGTTTGATAATCAGTTTTCCTTGGGAACAAGCAACACAAGAGAATTCCTTAGATTGAAGAATTTTCTAATTCTTCAAAGTGTGTCCATGTGAATTCTCAATAATTCTGCGCATCATATTATAACCGGGATGGTCCAACCGGTCATGCCAAATGATAAAATCATTAGAATCAGTAAACCTTTTGTTTACAATGGTATGTGATTCAACAGTACCAATATTTGTATGGTACAACCCAGAAGAAAGTGCAGGTAATTTTTCGTGCACAATTTTCTTCTCCATATTTATTGTAGTAATATAAAGGTATTCAACCTTTCCTTCATTTGCAGTCTCAATATGATAGCCATTTTGGCGAATAACCTTGAAACTTAACAAGTTTCTTTGAGACTTACTACAATATAATGCATTATCAATTACCAATATCGTTCCTCCAGGTAGTAATAAGGCTGCTTTTCCAGAGCCTTCAATTAATTTTGTACTACCAGATATTGTATTGACATAGGCCTTTTTCATAATCAAATGACAAAAATATTTCTTTTCGTTTAATATCGTATGAGTTGTGGCACTATCCAAAATGCACATATCTCCATTATTCATCTTGAATCCAATTGAAGACTGATAAATTTATTTATCTTCATAAAATAAAAATGCATTGTAAGAAATAAAATAAGTAACAATTTTGCTAGAAAAACATAAGTCCCTTTTTTTTTAAAAGTTAAATTATGGTAATTTAGAATTTAAAAAATTATATGATTCAATTATGATGAATGTTACAATAATTTAGTTTATGGAATTATATACTTATTAACCTTAAATAAATATTATACACAAGTATTAAAAACAAATATAAAATATTATAAAACATTAATATAATATTATTCATCTTGTATAGATAATTTGTTTATTGACAAAAATAATACAATCATTATATATTATTAATGTCTAAAACATTAACAAGAATAAACAATTAGTATAATGACATTAAATAAGGCGAATATTATTTTTAGTAACAATATGATATTAAGATTAAATAATAGCACACTAATAGTAATTAATTACAACATTGTAAAATAGCACAATGTAATAAATAATATACAATTATCATAAAAATGTGACCTTGATTATTTTTTTTCCCTTCAAATATATAAACGTAAAAACACAATAATTCGAAGTACATGATAACATATTGAAAAACATGAAATTAAACATCAATTAAGATCCTTAAAAAAATCTTCAACCTCCAAATGAGTAATATCATCGAGGTCATTAAAATCATCATCCCTTAAGGCCAGATTTGCTTCAATATTATCATTATTCAAAGGCCTTGCCTCAACATTATTTTCGAACGCCAAGTGTGACTCTATCCGAGCATTAGAAGAAGAGGCACCACTTCTATTTGCCTTTCTTTTAAAAGAATTTTGATAAAGTCTTACAAAATGCTCAGGCGTCCGACATTTATTTTTCCAGTGGCCTTTCATGCCACAACGATGACAGTTACTTTTTGAAGGGCAATTTTGAGAACTGATATTGTTCTCCCTTTTATGTTGACCACCGCCTCGACGATTATTAAATCGTCTTCTGTCATTGCCACGTCCACGCACATTATTGTGGCCATAATTTTTATTTTGTCTTCTTTCAGCCTGCCATGTGCCTTTACCATATTTACCTCCGGTAACGGAGCAGTTCCAGTGGGACGGGCTTCATGATTTTTCATTAAAAGGACATTATGTTGTTCAGCCACCAGAAGGCATGATATCAATTCAGAGTATTTTTTAAAACCCTTTTCACGGTATTTCTGCTGCAATATTACATTAGAGGCATGAAAAGTAGTTAGTGTCTTTTCTAACATATCCTCATCATTTATATTTTCCCCACATAATTTTAATTGGGAAGTTATTCTAAATACAACAGAATTATACTTAATTACGATTTTAAAATCTTGAAACCGTAAGTGCATCCACTCATAACGAGCCCTTGGCAATACCGTTGCCCTGAGGTGGTCATACCTCCCTTTTAAGTCTTTCCACAATTCAAGTGGATCTTTCACTGTCAAGTATTCCATTTTTAGGCTTTCATCTAGATGATGACGAAGAAAAATCATAGCATTTTCTTTATCCTGACTTGATGCTATATTTCCTTCAATTATAGCATCACCAAGACCCTTAGCGGTAAGGTGAATTTCAGCATCAAGTACCCATGACAAATAATTTTTACCAGAAATATCAAGTGCCACAAATTCCAATTTTGATAAGTTTGACATGATGAAAATTAATTTGAAAGTAACAAAGATAACTTAAAAATTAAATTTCTTTAGTAGATATACCTGATATAGAAGTTAATTTTCTGAAAAATTAGAGCTTCGTGCTGATAACGTGTTATAAATTAACTAACTTGACAATTTTATAAAGAAAGAAGAACAAGAGAATAATATAGAAAGTACTAATAGAGAGAGTAGTAATATAGAGAGAGTAATAGTAATTCTCTTCTTTTATATGTTTTTGTGTATTTTTACATTGAAGTTTAAGGCTATATTTATAGCCATATTTACAAGTGGAGGAAAATATTAGTGGGCAATTTACCCACTTAAAAAGTAAATGGACTATCCACCATTTTAAGTGGACAACCATTTTACTTGGTTGATAATATATGTTCTGTTTTCAAAATCTATTTTATGTACAAAAAACTACCAAAAAAATGAGGCATGTAGCTACTGCAAATATCTTTTGTTTACAGGAGATCTATTTCAGCAAGGCTGGATTCAATGTCAATGTCAATCAAGAAAACACAGATAACAAGAAGTCGGACTCAGTTTGTCTAGTACAGGAGATGGATTCCTAACAAATTGTAAGGAAACCTTGAGTATATTTAGCTTAGACGTCCTGAATAATGGAAAAACAATCTTTGTACTCCATGGAATCAAAAAGGTTGAGATCTCATTGTTGTAAATATATTTCAGAATCGTAAGGTCACTGACTTAAATTATTTTTTATGGCCTAGAAAATAGTAGTCTTTACGGACAGCAGGGCGTTGCCTTGTTGTCTGTTCATATTAGTAGTCGTCGTAGTATTGCTCGTGTAATTTCTTGTCCTTCGATTTCTGTTACTATTTGTTGTTTCTTGTACCTCGATTATTATATTATTTTGTTGTTGTTTCCATTTTGTTACTATCATCTCCTAGTTTTGTTACTGTTTGTTGTTTCTTGTACTTGAGTTACTTCTTATTTTGGGACTGTTTTCTTGAGCCGATGGCCTATCAGAAACAATTCCTCCACCTCTAAGGTAGAGAGAAGGTTTGCACACACTCTACCCTTTCTAAACCTTTGTGGGACTACACCGGGTATGTTGTTGGCCTACAAAATAACATAGATAGTATAGGATTGGATTGGTGAAATGTTACTCATCTTAGATTTGAGCTTTTGGATGACATCTGAATCTGCAATATGGAAACAAGTGGTTTTACAACAATTGGTGTTAGGCAGTCTTCACAGCTGCTACGAGTTTCTGATGATATAATAGTTCAGTTTAACAGTTTCTGATAATCTTGAACCAACTTTCGAGACTATCCTCCTCAGTTCCATCAAATATAGACAGTTCACATCACGATTAGAGGATTTACAAAGAAAGCTCTCGTGGTTTCATTTGAAAGAATCACCTTAGAACTTGGCCTATACATTGGCGCTTTCTTATCTGGCAGTGAATCTTGTGTTTATATGTATGTTGTACATTTCTCGCTGCCCAAGTCTTAGCAGGCAGAGTTATATGATGCATATATTGATGGAAGGTGAAAGGCATTTGGTGGAATAGATAAAGATGGCTCACTGCCTATATGAAATTTCTTTTGTGAACCACTCAAAAGAATTCGTTCTTGTCAAGTTTTTTTAGTGCAATTGCCTTGGTAATCATAGTAACTGCAGGAGTGATTAACTGGTGTAAACATTAATACTAGCAATCTTCTTAGTCTTTGATTATATTCGTAAGAAATTATTAGCATCCTTCATTCTCATTCACCATATATGTAATACTAATTAATTGGTAACAGCAAGATTAAGGATATCACAAATATAGAATTGAATATTAGAATATGGAAGCAATAAGAGAAAAGAACAGAAAACTTAACTAAAGATATGGGAAATTCGAAGGAAAGATCCAAGAATTTCCAAGGATTTGATGTTCTAAGGCCTTGAAAAGATTCAAGTAACAACGTAAGATTTATAGAAGAAATCTAATGCCTTTACTTGTGAAAACGAATCAAAATGATAGATTCGGATCTTGACTGCTTTATGAGTAACTAAAGACAATAATTAGTATGTATAAACTAATCACCTTCTAAAGAATACCATAAAGAAATCAAAGATATCAAAAGAAGAAGTTACTTTATACCTTAAACTATGAAACTAGTAAAGGTTTAAAGATAAATTCTCAAAGAACAAGTCACAAAGGCTCAAAAGAACTCTCTCAAATAATATTACTATCAATGTAATGTCCCTTAATGAATGAAAAAGAACTCCTATTTATAGGAGAAGGGGGAGGAGGACGTCCAAGGCCCTTAAGTTTAAGCTAAAGGGTCAGCCAAAACCTAGAAACAAAATGACAAGGTAAATCCTACACTAGAAAGGAAATAAAGTATCTTAACTAGGAACAAATTAAGTAGTTCTAGGAAAGCATTAAATAGTACTAAGGAGTTCATAAATAGACTAAGGAAAATATTAAATAACCTATAACTAAATAAAGAAACAAGGTAAAATCCAACTAGGAAAAGAATCTTGACAATCTTGGAAAGTTTGACTAGTCTTCTCTCAAAACTTGGGCAGCAAAAAACTTTTGTTGTTGCTGATTCTTAGGATCTTCTTGAACTAATTAGGAAAAATTACTAGAAAAATCACTTTTTAATAAATAATTACTGATTTTAGCGATACTTTTTATTTATTACCATTTATAGCAATATATAACAATATTATGATATATCTACTATGTATTAAAAGTGAATTATGCATGCAATATAAATGTATTATAAGTGTTTTAAAATATATTATACTTGTTTGGTAAGAAATTGACACAATGTATTATAAGTGTATTAAAGTATGTGATAAATTAAGTTTCCATGAATAAAACTTGTATTATATGAGTTTTATAAATTATTCTCGCTAATATGTATTAAAATTGTATTATAATTGTATTATAAGTGTTCAGTGAAAAAAAAATATTATTGCTATAAATAGTAAATATTTTCTTAATGTTATACATTTATGGAAAATTCCCAACTAATTATCACAAAATTGGGCCTTAATATTCCTCCTCTTGGACTTGAATTTGGGCCACCAAATAGTTGTAGCATTTGGACAATTCATCTCCCTTGTGCTTGAGCTCCTCTTCCCCATTAAGACACCTTTGGATCAACGATTGAAGTCCGTTGAGCTTATCATTGAACTTCTTGGCTTCAGATCTTGTTATGGGCCTCCTTGGAGTTTCTAAAGCTTCATCCTTGTCCTTCAATGGAGTAGAGCTTCCTTGGATGCTATCATTCCCCTCTTCTTGAAGAGAATTCATCCTCGAATTCAAATCTGCATCAAAATCGAAAAGATCAGAAACATTAAAAGTAGCGCTAACTTGGAACTCGCCAGGAAGATCAAGTTTATAAGCATTGTCTCCAATTTTTTCAAGAACTTTGTATGGTCCACTTCCTCTAGGATCTAGCTTGGTCTTTCTTTTGGAAAAAAATCTTTCCTTTCTCATATGCAGTGAAACCAAGTCACCAGGTTTAAAAATAATATATTTTCTTCCCTTATTCCTTCGCAATACAACTTCCTTGTTCTTTTTTTCAATTGCAAGCCTTGTTTGTTCATGAATCTTGTTCATCATATCAACCTTCTTCTTACCATTAAGATTAGCAAAATTATTAGTTGGCAAAGGCAATAAATCAAGGGGGAGTAAGGGGTTGAATCCATATAAAACTTCAAAATGAGTCTTACCAGTAGGAGAATGGAAGGTCCTATTATAAGCGAATTCCACAATAGGTAAGTAATCTTCCCAAGAAGTCAACTTTCCTTTCAAAACAACCCTCAACATATTCCCTAAAGTTCTATTAGCCACTTCCGTTTGCCCGTCAATTTGTGGGTGACAAGATGTAGAAAATAACAATTTAGTTCCCAACTTTCCTCAAAGAATTCTACAAAAGTGACTTAAATACTTGACATCCCTATCACTAACAATAGTTCTAGGTATTCCATTCAATTTAACCACTTCTTTTACAAATAAGTCAACCATATAAGATGCTTTATTAGTCTTTTTACATGGGATAAAATGAGCCATTTTAGAAAATCTATCTACTACCATAAATATGCTATCCTTACCATATTTAGTTCTTGGCAGCCCCAATATGAAATCCATAAAAATATCAATCCAAGGGGAATTAGAAATAGGTAAATGAGTATAAAGACCATCCAACAAAGTTCTAGACTTAGCTTGTTTACATTCAAGATAATAAGAACACACTTTTTCAATATCCTTTATCATGCTAGGCCAATAAAAATGTTCATAAAGTATTTCCAGTGTTTTGGGTACACCAAAATGTCCCATTAGACCTCCACAATGTGCTTCCCTAACAAATAGTTCACGCAACGAGCAGTTAAGAACACATAATTTATTTTTCTTGAATAGAAATTCATCTTGGAGATTAAATTTCTCAAAAGGATCCAACTTAAATTTAGCAAAAATCTCACCAAAATTAGAATCATTAGCATAGAGGAACTTGATTTGGTCAAAACCCAACAACTTTGAAGTAAGAGTAGAGATCAAAACATACCTTCTTGAGAGCGGATCAGCAACCACATTCTCCTTCCCTTGTTTGTAAGTAATTACATAAGGAAAAGTTTCAATAAACTCCACCCATTTAGCATGACTACAACTAAGTTTAACTTGGCTCGTCAAGTACTTCAATGAGTCATGATCAGTCTTGACCAGGAATTCTCGAGGCCACAAATAGTGCTGCCATGTAGCTAACACCCTTACCAAGGATATAGCTCTTTATCATAAGTTGAGTAGTTCAATATTGCTCCATTTAGATTTTCACTAAATTAGGAAATTGGCTTGGACTCTTACATCAAAACAACACCTATGCCCTTATAAGAGGCATCAAACTCAACTTCAAAAGACTTAAAAAAATCAGGTAATTGCAAAAGAGGAGCAAAACACAACTTATACTTCAATAATTTAAATGCATCATCTTATTCTTTTCCACATGTAAAATCCTTATCTTTCTTAATAACTTCAGTTAAAGGAGCAACATGGTACTAAAGTCTCGCTCAAACCTCCTATAAAAACTAGCAAGTCCATGAAAGCTCCTAACTTCAGTTACGCTATTTGGTTTAGGCCATTCTTTTATTTCTTTGATTTTCTCATCATCTACTTCAACTCCCTTAGAACTGACCACAAAACCTAAGAAAATCACACGATCCACACAAAAAGTACACTTTTGAGATTAGAAAATAAGCGTTAATTTCTAAGAACTTCAAAAACTTATTTTAGGTGATCTAGGTGTTCATCTATATTTTGAGAAAAAATCAAGATGTCATCAAAATATATCACAAAAAATTTTCCATGGAAATCTTTAAAAACACGATTCATAAGTTTCATGAAAGTGCTTGGTGCATTAATCAAGCGAAAGGGCATAACTAATTACTCATCAAGTCCATATTTGGTCTTAAAAGCAGTTTTCCATTCATCTCTAGGATTCATACGAATCTGATGGTAACCACTCTTTTTATCAATTTTAGAAAAGATTTTTGAACCACATATCATCAAGATGAGGGATATGATGGAAATACTTTACCGTTATCTTGTTGATGGCTCAACAATTTACACACATCCTCCATGTTCCATCCTTTTTGGGTACCAATAGGACGGGAATAGAGCACGGCTCATGATTTCTCGAACAAAGCCCTTTTCAAGCAATTCTTCAACTTGGCTTTATAATTCTTTGGTCTCTTCAGGATTGCTCCTATAGGCAGGCCTATTAGAAAGTTGAGACCCGGGCACAAAGTTTATATGGTGCTCAATCCCTCTCAAAGGTGGAAATCTCTTTGGAGTGTCGTAAGGAAAAACATCTTCAAAACTCTGCAAAATAGAAGAAATACTATTTGGAAAATAAGGAGTTACTTGTTCAAAATTAATCAACACTTCTTTGTAAGTAAGCAATATTATGGGCAACCCCCTTTTATAGCATTCAAACACTCTTTGACTTTTATATAAAGACTCTCGCTTTTCTTTTCCTTAGCCTCTTTCCTCTCACCAAAACTTTTTACTTTTTTACTCAAACCCTTTTTTACCTCTTTACATAGATTGCTGCCCTCTCTCTCTTTCTCTCGGCCATCTCTATTTTTTTCTATCTCTTGGCCTTTTTCTTTTCCCTCAAGCTCACTTTTTTTCTCTCCCCTTTGTTTTCCTATTGTTCCCTCAATCGCTTTAGATCTTTAAACACTTGAGAAGGAGATAATGGTGCAAGAGTAAACCTTTTACCATTATGTAGAAAACTATACCTATTATTTCTTCCATGATGAGTAGTGTCTCTATCATATTGACAAGGTCGGCCAAGTAAAACATTACATGCTTGCATTGGAACTACATCACAAAGAATTTCATTTTCATATCTACCAATATTGAATAGAATCATACATTGTTTGTTTACTTTTACTTCTCCACTATCATTCAACCATTGGAGCCTATATGAGGTAGAGCGTTTCATGCATGCAATTTCTAATTTATCCACCAAGTATGAACTCACCACATTTTGACAACTTCCCCTATCAATAATCATCGAATAAGGCTTCCCTTTTATCCCAAACCTAGTATGGAACAAATTATTCCTCTGCCCTTCATCAATACTATCCAAATTGATAGTCAGAATTCTCCTAACCACCCCAATTATACCATCATTAGGTAGTTCTAAATCATCTTTCTCACTTGCACCTCCCCCGTCTTCTTCTTCCCCCTTACTTTTTTCACTCTCATATTATCTATTCTGTCTAAGTATGATGTTTCCTCTCCTTGGACATTCATGCATCATATGCCTCCTTCCATGAAATTTGTGACATTGAATAGAACTAGAAGGTTTAGAGATTTAGGATTGAAGGTTTTACCTCCCTCCTTAATTTTACCTTTACCTCTATCTTCTAGAGGTTTGGAAGGAGCTTTACCCTCTTGATTTGACCGTGGATTCTTAGAGATAGTGTTTGGCCGACTTCTCCATGAGTTGTTTTGTTGGTTTTTCTTAATTTGTTTTCCAACATTAACAGACAAATCAACTAACTCATCTAAAGTTACATATTGTTGTATCTCTACTACATCAGCTATTTCTATATTTAAACTATTTAAAAATCTAGCCATTGTAGCCTCTTATTCCTCCATGAAGTTAGCTTGGATTATAGACATATCCATGCTTTTGAAGTACTCATCTACCGACATGGAGCCTTGCTTCAAATGTTGAAGGCGAGACTGTAGATCTCTTTAAAAGTATGATGTCACAAATCTCTTCCTCATCACCATCTTCATCTCTGCCCAGGTAGAAATAAGTGGTAGCTCATCTTGGAATCTGTCCCTAGTAAGATTTTTCCACCAAGAAGCAGCAAAATCAGAAAACTCAACAACAACAAGTTTAACAAGTCTTCTCTCAAAACTTGGGTAGAAAGCACCTTTTGTTGTAGCTGATTGTTGGGCTCTTCTTGACCTAATTATCACAAAATTGGACCTTAATATTCCTCCTCTTGGACTTGAATTTGGTCCACCAAATAGTTGTAGCATTTGGAGAACTCATATCTCTTGGGCTTGAGCTCTTCTTCCACAACAAGACACCTTTGGATCAGCGATTGAAGTCTGTTGAGCTTATCATTGAACTCCTTGGATGGAGATCTTGTTATGGGCCTCCTTGGAGTTTCTAAAGCTTCATCCTTTTCCTTCAAAGGAGTAGAGCTTCCTTAGATGCTATCATTAATAGAGCAACAACAATGAATTCTGTACCTTATAATTGCAATAAAAATTATTGATCTTGCTATCAAAAGAATTGCCAAATCTACTTTGAATCACTAGGAAACAAAGCTTGAATCCACAAACTAGATATCTTGTGTTGTTAGAGAATTAGAAAGGAGAAAAAGGAAAAAAATCATTCTTTTTTCTATGTTTCTGAAAGTAGTTTCTTTCTTCTCAATTTAAAAGAGGAGAAGAAGTTACAGAAGAGAAAAACTATTCTCTCCATATTGTCCCTCGTATAATAACAATAACAGTATGTTATTAGAAGAGATTTGGTAATTTCCCACTTAAACTCTCCTTATCGTTTCCTCCTAATCGAGTCGGGTTATTACACATGGGCAATTCGCCCAAATTAATTATCCATCATTTCCTACTTTGAACATGGTGGACTAGATATAGGTCAACACCATATCAATAATACACATAATTCATACGATAAATAGTTCGTATGATTTGCGAGCATCAAGAGCTATAATTTTTTATAACCTATCAAGGTTGTGTAGAAGCTCAACATAATAATTCAATCATATGTAAAAAGAATTCACTATGAATATAACGATCATTTTACTCACAATACCCCAGACATCATTTTCTACTTAACAACTAATTATTTGATTCCTCATCCTCAAAAGAGATGAACTCGAGCTCATATTTACTTTATATCCACTATTACACTTGACACCCTTTTCATAAATGTAGTGGTTGGCCTGTGTATATAAGTTAAATTATTAATTTTAGCTGTCTTCCCTTTCTACTCGAATCTATCTATTCCAAATCAACTACTTTCTTAGACATATACTGCATTGCCTAATTACTCATGACTCTTAGTGACATGCTAAAGTAGAAACCTCGATTGAAACTTCAAGAAATAGTCATAGTATTTCTATGAAAAGTTAACGTAGTTTTTCGAGGTCTCACACAATAAAGAAGAAGAAAATCATTCTTTCATTAACCCATTGGCCGCTTAGCACACGTGGTATGAAACATGTGCTACGATGTTCTCACCTTATACTGGTGCATGTGTCTACTCAAAATAATTTGTTCTGCTCTAGTTTTTCAAGTGCAATTGCCCCCGTAAGTGATTACCTGTTGTAAACATTAATACTAGCATTCTTCTTAGTCTTTATTACATTCATAAGAAAGTATTAACATACTTCATTCTCCTTCACCATAAAAATTTCAAAATAATACTTCTTGTTTATTTTTTGTTTACTAGGAAAATGGACAATTGAATTTTGAATGAGGTCAAGGACATACGTCTTGATTTAACTTATTATATTTGATTATTACTAGTTAAATATGCTTGTAAATATATGATAAGACCAAACGAAGACAATAAAAAAAGGTATTGATAGCCATATGGAGCACTAGAGCTCCGGTAGTGTATGTTTGCACATGATCCTTTGTGCTCGGCTAGCACCACTTAAATGATCTCACATTTTTTGCCTTAGACCTCTCTCTAGGATCCGGTCAAATTCGATATTCAATTCGATCAATTGCTTTTCTAGAGTCTCAATCAAACATTAAGAAAAGAATGGATTTTGATTTGAAGAACAATGGAAGACTCTAAAACTAACATACTTAACCCAAGAAAACAACAACAAAGTAAAATGTGAAAAGCAAAAGAAAGAAAATTGGACAGAACTCGATAATACTTAGTAGGATAAACTACTGATTAAAATCAAGTTATGAAGTCAAAGAAGTAGAATTAGATGTATAAGAAACTAATGGACCAAGATTTGTACCTAGAAAATTATGTTTGAAGTTTAGTTGAAATTTATAAAGCCAAAGTTCCAAAAGGTGGAGCCGAACTTGACACTACATGGCAAAATTGTGGTCACGAAGTGGAGAAATATGGAGATGTTTCTTGTGTAAAGAGAATTTGTGGAGCTACAGGTTAAAATATGGAGACGTATCTCTACTACAACACAAAATGTGGAGCCAAAATCTATAAACAAAACATGTTTTTGAGTTTCAATTCTTTATTCCAAGCACCTTTTAAGTAGTCTTTCATAGGGGTGGAGCTATAATGTAATGTGAGGGTTTGGATTAACCTAGTAGCTTTTACGTGAACCTATATTTGTACTAAAAAAATCAAATACAAGTATATATAAGAATTAGGTATTGTTAGCAGTTATTTTACTGTACTTGGGCTCTTGTTTTACCAATCTCTTTTACCCAGTCTAACTCCTTATTTATAGGAGAATATTTCTAGCAATTATTTCAGAAGTAGGTTAGCATAATTATTGTTTTTGTTTTCAAGTTTTCATCCTATATAAAGGCAGCTTTCTTTTGATGAATAATACGACATATTGGCATCATTCTCTTCTCTTTTTTTGTTCTGCATTTCTCTACTTCTCTCCCTTTTACTATTTTATTCAACACTTGGTATCAGAGCCTTGGATCTAAGTGGGAAGAGAACTCTTGATGTAGCCTTTTCTAAACACTTGTAATCCCTTCATGGCATAGAGAAATTCGTCCAACCTTCTATCCCTCATTTTGATGGTCATTATAACCATTGGTGTATGTTGATGGAAAACTTTATGAAATCATAAGAATATTGGAAAATAGTTTCAGAAGGTATACCAAAACTCGAAGTCGGTGCAAGCGAAGCTTGGAAGGCAGAGATAGAAGGAGTGAAATTGAAGGATATAAAAGACTCTTTCTCGATTTCTGTAACACCCCACAAAATTCTTCTCTAAGATTCAGACTCTTCTTCATATACGTATAGGATCGAACCTGACTATTGTGAAGAGTATGCATGAGTAGGATGAGTTCCCAAGTAATTGAAGAGTGTTAGAGGTGATGTGGGGTCACAAAGGATACCTAGAACCCAACCAAGTCCAAAGAATTCGTCTTGGCTAAGTTTTAGAATGAGTTCGTAGAAGGGGTCGACTTCTAGCGACCATATCTTTTGAAATATGACGATATGAGTGTTCCATGACCTATTAAATTAAAGGTCTTTGAGTCTTCTTTCCAGTGCCGCCAAGATTGTAATTTTTAGAGTTCGGAGTCAAGAGTTATAACTATCCTAAGACGAACTAGTACTGTAGGAATTTCAGGCCTGGGTGGCAACTGCTGGAAACCTAGGCTTGGCACCGTAGTGGCGCGACGTGCCACTATCGTGCTCGGAACAAGCCTTAGTAGTTTGGTCTCTGGCGCGGTGCGCCACTACAAGATGTGCAGGGTTTTCAAACCTATTTTCCAAAACCCAGAAAATATAGGCTTGGCGCTGTAAGGGCGCGACGCGCCACTATCGAGCCATAAAACAACCTCAGTAGTTTGGTCCTTGGCGCGATGCGCCACTATCAGATGTACAGGTTTTAAGCCTATATTCGACTTGGCGCCGCAATGGTGCGACGCGCCACTATCGCGCCAAGAGTGTTTTAGCCGTCCTTCCAGTTTTTTTTGAGGAAGGGTTAATTGGGCATTTCCCTAAATTATATATACACTAGCCTTGGACATTTTTGGACCATTTTTCAGTTCTACTCTCTCTCTAAAAGCCCTAGAAATCCCCTCTCTTCTCCTTTAAATCCTTTTCCAACAAGGATTGCCTTTAAGAACTTCAAGATTCAAGCTTTCCATTGAAGACCCAACATCAAGGTTTTCTTCAAAGTTTTCACTAAGGTATGTAAGGCTACTCAAAGCATGGGTTGAGTCCACCCATGTGTCTTATATCTTCTTTGAGATTGATTATTCATAAGAATGAAGTTTATTGATGGAGTTAGGTCCAAATAGGCCCTTTTCATCTTTTACCCTAATTTCTATTATTATGTTGATGTTGTAGAGTCAAGAAAGTGATGTACTACATGTTGGTAAGATTTGATTGAGATAAGAGGTCAAACATATATTGTTAATTTCTTAACTATGTCGATTATGATAAAGAATGTTAATTTTCTTAAATATGTTGCTTATCTTGAATTGTTAATTTAAAACCTTGGAGTTGTGTTGAGTCATAAAAGATTTGTTAAATGAATATAGGAATGATTGGATAGGTTTGTATGTTATTAAATGCATATTTAATCTAGTCTTGAAAGTTATGATTGGGATGGATCGAATAGTATGATTGGGAGAGGTGTGTTTGTGATAGAGTTGATGAGTTGACAAGGTCCTAAATGAGACTTGTTGGTATGATTAGATTGAGTTGATTGGATGGAGTTTTATGAGCATTGAGTCTTGGGAGGAGTATCGAGCACCGAATTAGGGAGAGTAAGTAATAACTTGAACCCAATAACTATGTCACCAAACATAGGAGGGGATTGAACAATTAAAGTCGGATGCTTTCCCAAAATTATTGTCCTGACATTATAGGACCTGGTTGGATTAGATCCATGATTGGTTGATTTATTCATACCCTGGCAAAGTATGAACGGATGCAGCAACAACTTTGGTTTGTTGTACTGTCACTGGCTCATAAGTGATGGTTGTCGGATAAGAGAAACTCCCATATGGTCTTGATAGTACTTTGAGTCGGATTGGGTTGAATTGTATGTGATTGGTCCCGTCTAAACCATATTCTTGTTTAGACTTAGGACACTTGATTGAGTTGTTCTTCTTTCTGAGTTGAGGTTCCGAATTAGTTCGATTCTTTCTGATGTTGTTTCATTCAGCCATTTTACTTACTCGTACATTCCATGTACTGATGCCATTTAGCCTGCATCATGCAGAGATAGGTACTCGAGATTGTCAACCGGCACACCGTTGAAGATCGACTTACTTCCAGAGATAGAACTAGAAGGTTTAGAGATTTAGGATTGAAGGTTTTACCTCCCTCCTTAATTTTACCTTTACCTCTATCTTCTAGAGGTTTGGAAGGAGCTTTACCCTCTTGATTTGACCGTGGATTCTTAGAGACAGTGTTTGGCCAACTTCTCCATGAGTTGTTTTGCTGGTTTTTCTTAATTTGTTTTCCAACATTAACAGACAAATCAACTAACTCATCTAAAGTTACATATTGTTGTATCTCTACTACATCAGCTATTCTATATTTAAACTATTTAAAAATCTAGCCATTGTAGCCTCTTATTCCTCCATGAAGTTAGCTTGGATTATAGACATATCCATGCTTTTGAAGTACTCATCTACCGACATGGAGCCTTGCTTCAAATGTTGAAGGCGAGACTGTAGATCTCTTTAAAAGTATGATGTCACAAATCTCTTCCTCATCACCATCTTCATCTCTGCCCAGGTAGAAATAAGTGGTAGCTCATCTTGGAATCTGTCCCTAGTAAGATTTTTCCACCAAGAAGCAGCAAAATCAGAAAACTCAACAACAACAAGTTTAACAAGTCTTCTCTCAAAACTTGGGTAGAAAGCACCTTTTGTTGTAGCTGATTGTTGGGCTCTTCTTGACCTAATTATCACAAAATTGGACCTTAATATTCCTCCTCTTGGACTTGAATTTGGTCCACCAAATAGTTGTAGCATTTGGAGAACTCATATCTCTTGGGCTTGAGCTCTTCTTCCACAACAAGACACCTTTGGATCAGCGATTGAAGTCTGTTGAGCTTATCATTGAACTCCTTGGATAGAGATCTTGTTATGGGCCTCCTTGGAGTTTCTAAAGCTTCATCCTTTTCCTTCAAAGGAGTAGAGCTTCCTTAGATGCTATCATTAATGGAGCAACAACAATGAATTCTGTACCTTATAATTGCAATAAAAATTATTGATCTTGCTATCAAAAGAATTGCCAAATCTACTTTGAATCACTAGGAAACAAAGCTTGAATCCACAAACTAGATATCTTGTGTTGTTAGAGAATTAGAAAGGAGAAAAAGGAAAAAAATCATTCTTTTTTCTATGTTTCTGAAAGTAGTTTCTTTCTTCTCAATTTAAAAGAGGAGAAGAAGTTACAGAAGAGAAAAACTATTCTCTCCATATTGTCCCTCGTATAATAACAATAACAGTATGTTATTAGAAGAGATTTGGTAATTTCCCACTTAAACTCTCCTTATCGTTTCCTCCTAATCGAGTCGGGTTATTACACATGGGCAATTCGCCCAAATTAATTATCCATCATTTCCTACTTTGAACATGGTGGACTAGATATAGGTCAACACCATATCAATAATACACATAATTCATACGATAAATAGTTCGTATGATTTGCGAGCATCAAGAGCTATAATTTTTTATAACCTATCAAGGTTGTGTAGAAGCTCAACATAATAATTCAATCATATGTAAAAAGAATTCACTATGAATATAACGATCATTTTACTCACAATACCCCAGACATCATTTTCTACTTAACAACTAATTATTTGATTCCTCATCCTCAAAAGAGATGAACTCGAGCTCATATTTACTTTATATCCACTATTACACTTGACACCCTTTTCATAAATGTAGTGGTTGGCCTGTGTATATAAGTTAAATTATTAATTTTAGCTGTCTTCCCTTTCTACTCGAATCTATCTATTCCAAATCAACTACTTTCTTAGACATATACTGCATTGCCTAATTACTCATGACTCTTAGTGACATGCTAAAGTAGAAACCTCGATTGAAACTTCAAGAAATAGTCATAGTATTTCTATGAAAAGTTAACGTAGTTTTTCGAGGTCTCACACAATAAAGAAGAAGAAAATCATTCTTTCATTAACCCATTGGCCGCTTAGCACACGTGATATGAAACATGTGCTACGATGTTCTCACCTTATACTGGTGCATGTGTCTACTCAAAATAATTTGTTCTGCTCTAGTTTTTCAAGTGCAATTGCCCCCGTAAGTGATTACCTGTTGTAAACATTAATACTAGCATTCTTCTTAGTCTTTATTACATTCATAAGAAAGTATTAACATACTTCATTCTCCTTCACCATAAAAATTTCAAAATAATACTTCTTGTTTATTTTTTGTTTACTAGGAAAATGGACAGTTGAATTTTGAATGAGGTCAAGGACATACGTCTTGATTTAACTTATTATATTCGATTATTACTAGTTAAATATGCTTGTAAATATATGATAAGACCAAACGAAGACAATAAAAAAAAGGTATTGATAGCCATATGGAGCACTAGAGCTCCGGTAGTGTATGTTTGCACATGATCCTTTGTGCTCGGCTAGCACCACTTAAATGATCTCACATTTTTTGCCTTAGACCTCTCTCTAGGATCCGGTCAAATTCGATATTCAATTCGATCAATCGCTTTTCTAGAGTCTCAATCAAACATTAAGAAAAGAATGGATTTTGATTTGAAGAACAATGGAAGACTCTAAAACTAACATACTTAAGCCAAGAAAACAACAACAAAGTAAAATGTGAAAAGCAAAAGAAAGAAAATTGGACAGAACTCGATAATACTTAGTAGGATAAACTACTGATTAAAATCAAGTTATGAAGTCAAAGAAGTAGAATTAGATGTATAAGAAACTAATGGACCAAGATTTGTACCTAGAAAATTATGTTTGAAGTTTAGTTGAAATTTATAAAGCCAAAGTTCCAAAAGGTGGAGCCGAACTTGACACAACATGGCAAAATTGTGGTCACGAAGTGGAGAAACATGGAGATGTTTCTTGTGTAAAGAGAATTTGTGGAGCTACAGGTTAAAATATGGAGACGTATCTCTACTACAACACAAAATGTGGAGCCAAAATCTATAAACAAAATATGTTTTTGAGTTTCAATTCTTTATTCCAAGCACCTTTTAAGTAGTCTTTCATAGGGGTGGAGCTATAATGTAATGTGAGGGTTTGGATTAACCCAGTAGCTTTTACGTGAACCTATATTTGTACTAAAAAAATCAAATACAAGTATATATAAGAATTAGGTATTGTTAGCAGTTATTTTACTGTACTTGGGCTCTTGTTTTACCAATCTCTTTTACCCAGTCTAACTCCTTATTTATAGAAGAATATTTCTAGCAATTATTTCAGAAGTAGGTTAGCATAATTATTGTTTTTGTTTTCATGTTTTCAGCCTATATAAATGCAGCTTTCTTTTGATGAATAATACGACATATTGGCATCATTCTCTTCTCTTTTTTTGTTCTGCATTTCTCTACTTCTCTCCCTTTTACTATTTTATTCAACACTTGGTATCAGAGCCTTGGATCTAAGTGGGAAGAGAACTCTTGATGTAGCCTTTTCTAAACACTTGTAATCCCTTCATGGCATAGAGAAATTTGTCCAACCTTCTATCCCTCATTTTGATGGTCATTATAACCATTGGTGTATGTTGATGGAAAACTTTATGAAATCAAAAAAATATTGGAAAATAGTTTCAGAAGGTATACCAAAACTCGAAGTCGGTGCAAGCGAAGCTTGGAAGGCAGAGATAGAAGGAGTGAAATTGAAGGATATAAAAGACTCTTTCTCGATTTCTGTAACACCTCACAAAATTCTTCTCTAAGATTCAGACTCTTCTTCGTATACGTATAGGATCGAACCTGACTATTGTGAAGAGTATGCATGAGTAGGATGAGTTCCCAAGTAATTGAAGAGTGTTAGGGGTGATGTGGGGTCACAAAGGATCCCTAGAGCCCAACCATGTCCAAAGAATTCGTCTTGGCTAAGTTTTAGAATGAGTTCGTAGAAGGGGTCGACTTCTAGCGACCATATCTTTTGAAATATGACGATATGGGTGGCCCATGACCTCTTAAATTAAAGGTCTTTGAGTCTTCTTTCCAGTGCCGCCAAGATTGTAATTTTTAGAGTTCGGAGTCAAGAGTTATAACTATCCTAAGACGAACTAGTACTGCAGGAATTTCAGGCCTGGGTGGCAACTGTTGGAAACCTAGGCTTGGCACCGCAGTGGCGCGACGCGCTACTATCGTGCTCGAAACAAGCCTTAGTAGTTTGGTCTTTGGCGCGGTGCTCCACTACAAGATGTGCAGGGTTTTCAAACCTATTTTCCAAAACCCAGAAAATATAGGCTTGGCGCTGTAAGGGCGCGACGCGCCACTATCGAGCCATAAAACAAACTCAGTAGTTTGGTCCTTGGCGCGATGCACCACTATCAGATGTACAAGTTTTAAGCCTATATTCGACTTGGCGCCGCAATGGTGCGACGCGCCACTATCGCGCCAAGAGTGTTTTAGCCGTTCGTTCAGATTATTTTGAGGAAGGGTTAATTGGGCATTTCCCTAAATTATATATACACTAGCCTTGGACGTTTTTGGACCATTTTTCAGTTCTACTCTCTCTCTAAAAGCCCTAGAAATCCCCTCTCTTCTCCTTTAAATCCTTTTCCAACAAGGATTGCCTTTAAGAACTTTAAGATTCAAGCTTTCCATTGAAGACCCAACATCAAGGTTTTCTTCAAAGGTTTCACTAAGGTATGTAAGGCTACTCAAAGCATGGGTTGAGTCCACCCATGTGCCTTATATCTTCTTTGAGATTGATTATTCATAAGAATGAAGTTTATTGATGGAGTTAGGTCCAAATAGGCTCTTTTCATCTTTTACCCTAATTTCTATTATTATGTTGATGTTGTAGAGTCAAGAAAGTGATGTACTACATGTTGGTATGATTTGATTGAGATAAGAGGTCAAACATATATTGTTAATTTCTTAACTATGTCGATTATGATAAAGAATGTTAATTTTCTTAAATATGTTGCTTATCTTGAATTGTTAATTTAAAACCTTGGAGTTGTGTTGAGTCATAAAAGATTTGTTAAATGAATATAGGAATGATTGGATAGGTTTGTATGTTATTAAATGCATATTTAATCTAGTCTTGAAAGTTATGATTGGGATGGATCGAATAGTATGATTGGGAGAGGTGTGAGTGTGATAGAGTTGATGAGTTGACAAGGTCCTAAATGAGACTTGTTGGTATGATTTGATTGAGTTGATTTGATGGAGTTTTATGAGCATTGAGTCTTGGGAGGAGTATCGAGCACCGAATTAGGGAGAGTAAGTAATAACTTGAACCCAATAACTACGTCACCAAACATAGGAGGGGATTGAACCATTAAAGTCGGATGCTTTCCCAAAATTATTGTCCTGACATTATAGGACCTGGTTGGATTAGATCCATGATTGGTTGATTTATTCATACCCTGGCAAAGTATGAACGGATGCAGCAACAACTTTGGTTTGTTGTACTGTCACTGGCTCATAAGTGATGGTTGTCGGATAAGAGAAACTCCCATATGGTCTTGATAGTACTTTGAGTCGGATTGGGTTGAATTGTATGTGATTGGTCCCGTCTAAACCATATTCTTGTTTAGACTTAGGACACTTGATTGAGTTGTTCTTCTTTCTGAGTTGAGGTTCTGAATTAGTTCGATTCTTTCTGATGTTGTTTCATTCAGCCATTTTACATACTCGTACATTCCATGTACTGATGCCATTTAGCCTGCATCATGCAGAGATAGGTACTCGAGATTGTCAACCGGCGCATCATTGAAGATCGACTTACTTCCAGCTAGTTGGTGAGTCTTCCTTGTTCCAGAGGATACCGAGATCTATCTTTGTAGTTGTGATTTATTTTTCCCTTATTTTGATTTTTTTTGGTAGCCATAGACTTGTCATTGACACCTTTGGATTGTTGATAGAGGCTTTATAGACTAGAGTGTGGAATTGTCCGTTTTGACTAGCTTTATTCTAGTTGATTATTGGTTTGATAGTTGTTTGGCCTTTGGCATTATATTATGGTTATTAGCCTATAATAGAGTCTTCCGCTAATAGAATGTGATTGAATGAAAGTGTGACTGGACCAAGTGGTTCGCTTGAAGGCCAGAAATTGTTTTCGAGTGCCGGCCACGCCTAGGGTATCCTCCTGGGGCATGACAAACTTGGTATCAGAGCACAGAATTCAAGAGTCCTAGGGAGTCTATGAAGCCATGTCTAGTAGAGTCTTTCTTATGGGTGTGTTATGCACCATACTTATAATTGAGAGGCTATAAGACATTAAGAATTGTTTCACTTCTTTCATACTCTGAATTTGTGCGATAGAGTTAAACTCTATAAAACTTCCTTTCTAATTTGTGCATTTATACATTACAGATAATACCTCCTAAACGTACTGCTAGCCAGAAGAATGCTGATAATGTAGAGATTCCATACTCAGAGGTATGCCCATCGAGGGCTACGGGTCGACCTGCGAGATATGCGGAGGCACCTCAAGTGCCTACTACTCCACCTGCACCAACTTCGGAAGTAGATTTTTGAGGAGCAATTTCTATGCTCACTCAATTAGTGGCTGCCCAAAATGGTAATCAGAGTTCACCAACTCTTAGATCTAGTTCCCAAGAGCCGTCTACTGCTACCAGAATTAGAGACTTTCTGAGAATGAATCCGCCGGCGTTCATGGGTTCTAAGGTCGATGAAGACCCCCAGAATTTTATTGATGAGATGTGGAAGATCTTGAAAGCTATGCATGCTATGGAGATCTAGGGGGTTGAGTTGGTGTCTTATCAAATCAAAGATGTGATAAACATTTGGTATATCCAATGGGAACAAGGTAGAGGTGAGGATGCTAAACTGCTATGTGGGATGAATTTGAGGGAGCCTTCTTTGATCATTTCTTTCCCAGAGAATTAAGGGAAGCGAAGGTGGAAGAGTTTGTAACTCTGAAACAAGAAAGTAAGACCATTAAGGAGTATAGTCTAAAGTTCATCCAGTTGTCCAGATATGCTCCAGAGATGATCCCAGATATGAGGTCGAAGATGAGGAAATTTGTCTCCCATTTGGGAAGACATATGAAGAAGGAGTGCAAAGCAGCATTGTTAATCTCCGACATGGATATTTTAAGATTAATGGTGTACGCTCAATAGGTGGAGGATGAGAAGAGGAAAGACAGAGAGGAGCATCTGAGCAAGAAGGCAAAATCAGCAGGGCATGAGAATGAACAGAGGCAAAATAAGGGCAATAGGTCCTTCTTTCAGAAGAGTCCTTCCAACTATGCCTCATTTACCGCCAGTGCACATATGCCGCAGAATAGGTATGATCGGTAGGGACAGAGTTGCTAGAATCTCATACCCTAGGGTTCTTAATCCCAGGCTAGCATGGGTCAAGGTTTGCAAGAGAAGCCACCATATGGCAAGTACGGTAAGCTCTACTTGGGGGAGTGCAAAAAAGGAAGGGTTGGTTGTTATAAATACGGCCAAATGGACCATTTTCAGAAGGAGTATCCAACATGGGGGAACAGAGCCCACTATTCTACCACCGCACCACCAGCTAGAGGTAATCAGAGGGGCACTACTTCAGGTATGAGCGGAGGTACAAACCGTCTATATGCCATGGGTAGTCGCCAAGATCATGAAGACTCCCTAAACGTCGTGACAGGTATGATTCGAGTATTTTATCTTGACTATTATGTTTTGATGGATCCAGGTGGAAAGTAAATTCGATAAAATTTTTGAATGTCTTCGTGAGCCTTTCTGCATAACTACTCTTGTCGGTGATTCTGTCGTAGATAAGAAAGTCTATAGAGACTGCATTGTGTCAATCCATCACAAGTATACCTTGGCTGACTTAGTTGAGTTGTACATGGTTGACTTTGATGTGATCCTTGGCATGGACTGGCTTTCTGTCTGTTATGCCTCTATTGATTGTAGGACTCAGATTGTCAAGTTCAAATTCCTGAATGAGGCTGTCATAGAGTGGAAGGGTAGTCCTGTTGTGCCTAAGAGTAAGTTTATTTCATACCTTAGGGCCAGAAAGCTAATCTCAAAAGGGTGTATTTATCACATTGTCCGAGTAAAAGATGACAAGGTTGAGTCTCCATCCCTTGAGTCGACTCCAATTGTCAATGAGTTTCCCAAAGTCTTTCTTGAAGACCTTCCTGGAGTCCCTCCCGATAGGGAGATCGACTTTGGAATTAAAGTTCTTCCCGATACTCAGCCTATCTCCATCCCTCCATATAGAATGGCTCCAACTGAGTTGAAAGAGTTGAAAGAACAGTTGAAGGACTTGTTAGATAAGGGATTCATTAGGCCGAGTGTCTCACCATGGGGTGCTCCTGTCCTATTCATGCGAAAGAAAGATGGGTCCCTTAGAATGTGTATTGATTACAAAAAGCTGAACAAGGTCACCATAAAGAACAAATACCCTCTCCTCAAAATAGATGACTTATTTGATCAACTTCAGGGTGCCACCTGTTTCTCAAAGATAGACCTAAGATCGGGCTACCATCAATTGAAGGTGAGGGAGTGTGATATCCCAAAGACAGCTTTTCGGACCCGTTATGGCCACTTTGAATTCTTAGTTATGTCCTTTGGGTTGACTAATGCCCCCACAGCTTTCATGGATCTTATGAACTGAGTATTTAAACTATATCTTGATATGTTTGTGATTATATTCATAGATGATATTTTGGTTTACTTCAAGAATAATAAGGAGCATGCCTATCATCTTAGAGTCATCTTGCAAACTTTGAAAGACCAGGTATTATATGCAAAGTTCTCCAAATGTGAATTTTGGCTTGCATTAGTGGCTTTTCTAGGCCACATTATATCTGAAAATGGTATTCAGGTTGATGCTCAGAAGTTTGAGGCAATGAGAAATTAGCCCTGACCCACATCCCCGATAGAGATAAGAAGCTTCTTGGGTTTGGCTGGTTATTATCGAAGGTTTGTAGAGGGATTCTCAGCCATATCATCACCATTGACCAAACTGACCCAAAAGAAGGCTAAGTTCTAATGGTCCGATGCGTGTGAGGAGAGTTTCCAGAAATTGAAGACCAAGCTAACCACTATTCCTATTCTAGCTTTGCCCGAGGGAATAGAGAAATTTGTGATCTATTGTGATGCGTCTAGAGTTGGTTTGGGCTGTGTGTTGATGCAGAGGGGAAATGTGTTAGCCTATGCTTCAAGACACCTTAAGTTCATGAGAGAAATTACCCTACTCATGACCTTGAGCTGGCAGTTGTGGTATTTTCTCTAAAAATTTGGCGTCACTATTTGTATGGAGTGTATGTTGACGTGTTCACCGATCATAAGAGTTTACAATACGTCTTCAGCCAGAAGAAACTCAATTTGAGGCAAAGGAGATGGCTTGAACTACTCAAAGACTACGATATGAGCATCCTCTACCATCCAGATAAAGCTAATGTTGTTGCTGATACTCTTAGCAGGTTGTCTATGGGTAGCACTGCCCATATAGAGGAGGAAAAGAAAGAATTGGCAAAAAAGGTGCATAGATTAGCCCGATTAGGAGTTCGTCTTGAAGAGAATAATGAAGGTGGAGTTAATGTTCAGGATGGGTCTGCACCCTCACTCGTGGCTGAGGTAAAAGAGAAGCAAGAACAAGATCCCATTCTTCTCCAGTTGAAGGAAGTTGTTCACAAGCAAGAGGTGATAGTTTTTACCAAAGGGGGAGATGGTGTGTTGAGGTACCAAAATAGATTGTGTGTACCAGACATTGATGATGTTCGAGAAAGGATTATGCCCGAAGCGCATAGTTCCAGATACTCTATTGACCCTGTCTCTACAAAGATATACCATGACTTGAGGGAAGTTTATTGGTAGAGTGGAATGAAGAGAGATATTGTGGAATTTGTTTTCAATTATCTAAATTGCCAACAGGTTAAAGTGGAGCATCAAAAGCCATATGGGTTAGCTCAAAATATAGAGATTTTGGAATAGAAGTGGGAAATGATCAACATGGACTTTATTACGGGTTTGCCGAGGTCCCGAAAGCAGCATGATTCGATTTGGGTGATTGTGGATAGAATGATAAAATCAACTCACTTCTTGGCAGTTAAGACTACTGACACCGCATAAGATTATGCAAAATTATACATTTAGGAGATTGTCAGATTGCATGGGGTCCCCTTTTCTATCATCTCAGACAAAAGAGCTAAGTTCACTTCTCAATTTTGGAGATCCTTTCAGAAAGGACTGGGTTCAAAGGTGAACCTTAGTACGGCCTTTCATCCCCAAACAGATGGCCAAGCGGAGCACACCATCCAGACGTTGGAGGATATGTTGAGGGCATGTGTACTTGACTTCAAAGGAAATTGGGATGATCACTTACCTCTCATAGAGTTTGCATATAATAATAGCTATCATGCGAGCATTCAAATGGCTCCTTATGAAGCTTTGTATGGGAGGAGGTATAGATCCCCAATTGGGTGGTTTGAAGTTCATGAAGCTGAGTTGATAGGGCCTGATTTTGTTCACCAAGCCATGGAGAAGGTGAGAGTTATTCAAGATAGGCTAAACACAACCCAAAGTCATCAAAAATCTTACACCGATGTGAGGACGAGAGACTTAGAATTTGAGGTGGATGATTGGGTATACTTGAAAGTGTCACCCATGAAGGGCGTCATGAGGTTTGGAAGGAAGGTAAAACTTAGTCCTCGATACATTGGTTCTTACCAGGTGGTGCGAAGGATAGGAAGTGTCGCTTATGAATTGGAGTTACCCTCGGAGCTAGCCGCCATTCATCTGGTATTTAACATTTTGATGTTAAAGAAATGCTTGAGCGATCCTTCATTGGTAGTCCCCATTTATAGTATTGGAGTTAAGGATAACTTGTCCTATGAAGAGGTTCCGATCCAAATTCTTGATCGCCAAATTCGCAAATTGAGGAACAAAGAGATTGCCTCAGTCAAAGTTTTGTGGAGAAATCAATTCATTAAGGAAGCCACGTGGGAAGCGGAGGAAGATATGAAATCTAAATATCCGCACCTATTCGTGCCTACCGATAAGAATGTTGAAGGTAATGTCCATCTTCTTGACTTGAATTCGTATGTGCATTTTGAGTTCAAATAATAAATTATTTTGAGAATTTGATTAGTTGAATGACTGAATTCTGATTGTGATTTGTACCCCGAGTCCATCCTTGGTTTACTTATCATTCGAGGATGAATGATCCCAAGGGGGAGATAATGTAACACCCCCCAAAATTCTTCTCTAAGATTCGGACCCTTCTTCATATACGTGTAGGATCGAACCCAACTATTGTGAAGCGTATGCATGAGTAGGATAAGTTTCCAAGTAGTTGAAGAGTGTTAGAGGTGATGTGGGGTCACAAAGTATCCCTAGAACCAAGCTAAGTCCAAAGAATTCGTCTTGGCTAAGTTTTAGAATAAGTCCGTAGAAGGGGTCGACTTCTAGCAACCATATCTTTTGAAATATGACGATCTGGGTGGCCCATGAGCTATTAAATTAAAGGTCTTCATGTCTTATTTTCAACGCCGCCAAGATTGTAATTTTTGGAGTTTAGAGTCAAGAGTTATAACTATCCTAAGACGAACTAGTACTGCAGGAATTTCAGGCCTGGGTGGCAACTGTTGGAAACCTGGGCTTGGCGCCGCAGTGGCGCGATGCACCACTATCGCGCCAGGAACAAGCCTCAGTAGTTTGGTCCCTGGTGCGGCGCGCCACTATGAGATGTGCAGGGTTTTCAAGCCTATTTTCTAGAACCTAGAAAATATAGGCTTGGTGCTGTAAGGGCGCGACGCGCCACTATCGCGCCATAAAACAACCTCAGTAGTTTAGTCCTTGGCGCGATGCGTCACTATCAGATGTGCAGGTTTTAAGACTATATTCGACTTAGCGCCGCAGTGGCGTGACGCGTCACTATCGCGCCAAGAGTGTTTTAGCTGTTCTTCCAGATTTTTTTGAGGAAGGGTTAATTGGGCATTTCCCTAAATTATATATACACTAGCCTTGGACGTTTTTGGACAATTTTTCAGTTCCACTCTCTCTCTAAAAGCCCTAGAAATCCCGTCTCTTCTCCTTCAAATCCTTTTCCAACAAGGATTGCCTTTAAGAACTTCAAGATTCAAGCTCTCCATTGAAGACCCAACATCAAGGTTTTCTTCAAAGTCTTCACTAACGTATGTAAGGCTACTCAAAGCATAGGTTGAGTCCACCCATGTGCCCTACATCTTCTTTGAGATTGATTGTTCATAAGAATGAAGTTTATTGATGGAGTTAGGTCCAAATAGGTCCTTTTCATCTTTTACCCTAATTTTTATTATTATGTTGATGTTCTGGAGTCAAGAAAGTGATGTACTACATGTTGGTATGATTTGATTGAGATAAGAGGTCGAACATATATTGTTAATTTCTTAACTATGTCGATTATGATAAAGAATGTTAATTTTCTTAAATATGTTGCTTATCTTAAATTGATGATTTAAAACCTTGGAGTTTTGTTGAGTCTTAAAAGATTTGTTAAATGAATAGAGGAATGATTGGATAGGTTTGTATGTTGTTAAATGCATATTTAATCTACTCTTGAAAGTTATGATTGAGATTGATCGAATAGTATGATTGGGAGAGGTGTGATTGTGATAGAGTTGATGAGTTGACAAGGTCCTAAATGATACTTGTCGGTATGATTTGATTGAGTTGATTAGATGGAGTTTTATGAGCATTGGGTCTTGGGAGGAGTATCGAGCATCGAATTGGGGAGAGTAAGTAATAACTTGAACCCAATAACTACGTCGCCAAACGTAGGAGGGGATTGAACCGTTAAAGTCGGATGCTTCCTTAAAATTATTGTCCTGACATTATAGGACTTGGTTGGATTGGATCCATGATTGGTTGATTCGTTTATACCCTAGCAAAGTATGAATGGACGCTGTAACAACGTCGGTTTGTTATACTGTCATTGGCTCTTAAGTGATGGTTGTCGGATAAGAGAGACTCCCATATAGGTCTTGATATCACTCTAAGTCGGATTGGGTTGAATTGTATGTTATTGGTCCCATCTAAACCATATTCTTATTAAGACTTAGGACACTTGATTGAGTTGTTCTTCTTTCTGAGTTGAGATTTTGAATTAGTTCGATTCTTTCTAATGTTGTTTCATTCGGCCATTTTACATACTCGTATATTCCATATACTGATGCCATTTGACCTGCATCATTTCATGATGCAGAGACAGGTACTAGAGATCGTCAACCGGCGCACCATTGAAGATCGACTTACTTCCAGCTAGTTGGTGAGTCCTCCTTGTTCCAGAGGATACCGAGATCTATCTTTGTAGTTGTGATTTATTTTTCCCTTATTTTGATTTTTTTAGTAGCTATAGACTTGTCATTGACACCTTTGGATTGTTGATAGAGACTTCATAGACTAGAGTGTGGAAGTGTTGAATTGTCCATTTTGACTAGCTTTATTCTAGCTGATTATTGGTTTGATTGTTGTTTGGCCTTTGGCCTTATATTATGGTTATTAGCCCATAATAGAGTCTTCCGCTAATAGAATGTGATTGAATGAAAGTGTGACTGGACCAAGTGGTTTGCTTGAAGGCCAGAAATGGCTTTCGAGTGCTGGCCTTGTCTAGGATACCCTCCCGGTGCGTGACAAACATGGTATCAAAGCACAGAGTTCAAGAGTCCTAGGGAGTGTATGAAGCCGTGTCTAGTAGAGTCTTGCTTATGGGTGTGTTGTGCATCACACTTATAATTGGGAGGCTATAAGATATTAAGAATTATTTCACTTCTTTCATACTCTGAATTCGTGTGATAGAGTTAAACTCTATAAAACTTCCTTTCTAATTCGTGCGTTTATACATTACAAATAATGCCTCCTAAACGTACTACTAGCCAGAGGAATCCTGATAACGCAGAGATGCCACAATCAGAGGTATGCCCATCGAGGGCTAGGGGCCGACCTGCGAGATATGCGGAGGCACCTCAAGTGCCTACTACTCTGCCTGTACCAACTTCGGAAGCAGATTTTCGAGGAGCGATTGCTATGCTCACTCAATTAGTGGCTCGTTCTTAGCTTAAACTAATTTTGGGGTGTTACAAATATTCCAATTTTGAGGATCAAGAAGAGATAGAAATATCACTATTACTGGTAACAAAGGCGGACACTACCAGAAATCAGTGGCACTTAGAACAAGATGCAGTAATCATATGACTGGTGTCAAGGAAGCTTTCTCAACCCTGGATGAAACTTTTAAAGGCAAAGTGAGGTTAGGAGAAAACTCAAAACTTCCATCGATAGGGAAAGGTCAGGTTAGAGTATAGACAAAAGAAAATGAAATACAACCATTTCTAATGTACTTTATGTGCCACACTTGAAGACTAATTTTCTCAGTGTTTGGCAATTACAAGAACATGGTTATGACTTCAACATAACAAATGGGAAGTGCAAAATTTAAGAAGCTAAGCTTGTATTAGCAGCACATGTAAATATGACTGGCAATAGAATGTTCCCGCTTAACTTTAACCATATTGAGCAGTCATGTTTACTAGCTCAATTGAAAGAGGCAACCTAATTGTGACATTTTTGACATGCCCACTTGAATTTTGAAGGAGTTAAAATCCTTCAACAAAATAAAATGGTTACTGGACTTCCAACATTCCAGAAACCTTCCAGCCTTTGTGAAGACTGTGTCATCAAGAAGCAATGCAGGGAATCTTTTTCAAGAGGAATAACTCAAAGAGCAAGTGAGGTACTACAAATTGTTCATTATGACATCTGTGGACCTATTAGTCTAGTTTCAAATGGAGGAACAAGGTACTTTGCAATTTTTATTGATGATTACAGCAGGAAAACATGGGTGTATTTTCTAGGAGAAAAGTCTAAAGTTTTTTTTGTTGAAAAACTATATGCACAGCGGAAGCATATCAAAATCATACTTCTTACATGAATAATACACATAATTTATGCTAGAACACATATTATTATGCTAGAACACATAAAAGTTTTTGAAATTTAATTCTATAAACACCTCTTAGTGTGAGCAGATACCTTCAAGCGAATCCACAAGTTAGATTGTAATTCTGCGGTCTTCTACAGTGATCCCAAGTTCACAGCCAAACTCTCTTAATACTTGGGTGGAAAAGTATCGTATAAAAAATCTATTTCTTTTCTAGGTTAGAAGAACCCCTACTTATAGAGATTTCTTTCCAGTCCAAAAAGAAGAAGAAAACCACGCTTATTCTTCTTTTTTCCTAGAAAATAGGATTCTGAGTTCTAGTTAACTATGAACACTGTAGGGACCATGAAATTTATTACCGAGGCTCCCTATCATGGAAATAATTCAAATAATTAATTTGAATTATTCTAACCATAATAAATTATAAATCATTTTGCACTCCTCCATTTATATTTTGAAAATCTCCATTAAACACATATGTAATTCCCCATGTTAAGATTACAGATACTAATCAATAAAATAAATTACTGATGAATTTAATTCAATGATTGATTTTCTTTAGAGCACTGCATAACTTATTCATGTGTCGGATTCATAAATTTCCTTGCAAGATTTGACACAATGAAAACTTATAAGCTTCTCAATAAGATATATCATCAATCTCTATATTGAGACATGAATTCCATCAACTAACTTATTATTTTGCCAATATATATTATTATCATACAATCATCCAGGCATATTGATCTATCTCAGAATCTGACCTTTTAATAAATCAAAATGATAATTAATATATACAGATCATAATAGGTATATCAAAATTGAGAATATAAGTACATTTAACAGTTTAGAGAATATGCTTTTATCAGTTAATCGAAAATAATTATCTCTACTCGGTCCAGTTCAATACATAAAAATGCACTAGCACAAGAAGTTGGAACTATACCATTCTCATAATCAAGATAAATTATATATAATATTTTACTATAATCATACCGATGACTTGTCCAATTTCCATCTTAGATTGTAAATAAAAATCTTTTTACTTATAAGAATCGATGATTTAATCCTCTATGCATAAGCTAAAACTCTATACACTAAATCATCTACCATATAAGTAAATGGACACATAAACGAATGTATGACTATTAAAACTTTTATTAAAATTGAATAAATAATTATTCTATATTAAATAATATATCTAAGCTCATGGTTAATAGTATATATTCCATGGTTAATAGTATATATCCCAACAATCTCCTACTTAGACTTTTAACCATCATAATTGTTATCATATACTATATCTAAATGCATGGTTAATAGTATAGACCCTAACAATTTCCCACTTAGATGTTTAATCTTGAAAATTGTTAGAATATTATGTCTAAATCCATGATTAATAGTATATACCCTAGCAATCTCCCACTTAGATTTTTAACTATGCATTTACAACTTTCATAGGCATTCCTTTTATGTGACTTATCAAAAGGATCTTACCAAGTTGTTTTCTTATGCAACTTCGTCTAGTAGTGCTTCATCGTAACTGATCAATTTTTTGTTGGATCTTGAGGGACCTCATCTTGAAATCCTCCAAAAGTTACTTCTTTTCAGGCGTTCTATCATGAAAACTCCTCTCAAGAATACACAACAAATCAATCTTCATTACGATTCTCCCACTACGACTAAGTACTACTACTATAGTCACACTATCATGTTTTTGAGTCTGAATATTTCTTCAAAATATTTCGATATTGAAATATTAACAACTTCTTCATGTAGTGTTCTTCGATTTTCTCAACATCACTCCCACTACTTGAGATAATAGATTTTCTTATGTTTAGTAATGTTTCTCCCACATTTAAATGCAATGGAACATCAACTCTGACATACCGATTAGATGTTCTTGAGTGTCTGAATTTACAACCGGCTCATTTGTTATTTCTTTGTTAAGATCCTGTAAAAACTATTTTACTTCTAGGAACATAGTTTACTAAATGGTCCTTTTCTAGAAATCTGACAATTTTGTTAACAATTGCCTTATTTTCTTTAGGACAATAAAATAAACCTTTTTTCACTCCTTTTGGTTATCCAACTAACACACACATCAATTCTTAATTCCAACTTGTTTGTTCACCCTTTCAACACATATTATTGACAATTCTATATCTGAATATATTACAGACTAGACTTACGTTAAATTCACACTAGTTCTATAGTTGTCAAAAGTACTGACACGAAGGAATTAAATTCAAAATGTGAGATGCATTTCTTAGGACATATTCCAAAAGAAGCAAAATAACTTCGAATAAGTCCATCATTAATCTTATCATCTCCATAAGAGTCTATTTTGTTTCTCTTTTACACCAATCTATTATAGAGTGTCAGGTGTAGACAATTGAAATGCAATTACTCTATCAGATAAGTGATTAATGAACTCTGCAGAGAGGTACATTTCACTACAATCAGATCGCAATGGCTTTATATATTTTTCATGATGCTATTTTTGTTTTTGTCTTAAATATCTTGAGTTTATCAAGGCATTTACAAAGCATTAAAAAATATATATTCATATCATGAATAGTCTTCTATGAATTTTCCAGAATACTCAAAGTCACTCTTTATTTTCTCTTATAGTTTATGTCATTCTGGGATGTGAATTCATGATATGAATATATATTCACAGAGTCTTCTGTGAATATCCCATTTCTCCAATTCCATCATTGGTTATTTGAGATGCATGAATATATATGTATAAAATGAGTCCTAAATTTTATAATTCAGAATTATTCGATATATTATGATCTATTTAATATATTATATCTCAAAAAATTCTCCCCAAACTTCATAGACCCACTTAGTACTACTCAAGAATTTCTTTCATAGAGATAACATATTAATTAAAGAATGCATTTTACATGTACCTTGTGTTAGAACGAATTTATTTTCAATTTCTAACTGGAGAAGAGATGGATACATAATATATTGTTCTTGTAACTCTCCCATTATTGAGTTTGATAAATCTTTTATCTCTTATGGTATATTGGTGTGTTTTGTTTTATTAGTACCATCTGTCATGAATTGAATAATATTAATCTATCTTATAAGAGAGAATATTTTCAAATTGAATGAAATTTATTTGTAAATGACATATACACATCTTTATTTTCGCTTATCGTTTATGTCATTATCCACGAAAAGCTAAATGAATACTAAGAGGCTTAGGTGAGGTACCTCCAAGTGTCTCATTCGCCATGTCATGTCTAGGCCCTAGGCTTGGGTCATGACAAACTTGGTATTAGAGCTCAAGATCTTGAATGGTTCTCGAAGTCCAACATAATGCGTCAAATAGGGTCTTGTTCATGGTTTTGAAGCATGCCACAACTATGAATATGCGACTATGAGGTATTTAGGAAAGTTTTCACTTTTTTAAATTCATGTCGTGCCCTAGAGTCGTCCTAAGACTTCCTATAATTACTGAATCATTTTAATGTCTTCTAGATCATGCCTCAAAGAAGAGTAAGGATTGATGATGAGGACCAAACTCCTTCGGTTCCCGAAGCTCTACATCATGAAGAAGGAGTGACACATGTAGAATTTCACAATATCATCACTTTGTTGGCCCAAGCCGTAGCCAACCAAACTAACCAAGGCATTTTTCCTCCTCTACCTCAAGTGCCTACTCCAGCTTCTAGGATTCTGGTCTTTAACAGGATGAATCCACCTAAGTTCGATGGTTCCAAAGTAGATAAGGATTCTATGGAGTTCATTGAGGAGGTGTATCGAATTGTGACTATCATGGGAAATGACTCAAAATAAGAAGGACGATCTACTAGCCTATCAACTCAGAGGAGTGGCAAGGGTTTGATATGAATAATGGGTTGTTGAGAGGGGTGAATATATGGGACTCATAGAATGGGAAGAGACCTAGACCACTTCTTTTCTTTGGAGCTAAGGGAGGAAAATATCCAAGAGTTCATTAACCTTCGCCAAGGGAGCATGAGGGTGAGGGAGTATGCCCTTAAATTCACAAAATTGTCTAAGTATGCTCCTTTCATAGTCTCCTGTCCAAGGGCAAGGATGAGAAAGTTTATCTATGGTATTTCTAGTTTGGTATCCACAGAGTGCAAGACGATCATGTTGGTCAAAGAGATGGACATTTCTCAACTCATGACATATGTAGAACAAATTGAGCAAGAGAGGTTGAGAGAGAGGTCAAGAGGGTTCAAGATGGCTAGAGTTGATGGTGGAGGGTTCAATCCTCAAAGGTCCAATTATAGTGGTGGTAGAAAAGTCTAAGGTGGGCAATGATTCATGGTGAAAGGTTCTACCAATGCACCTCCTCCAAGGTTCAACAAGGACAAGGATGCTAATCCAATGGTTCTAAGGGAGAATGTTGGTGCTCAAACTTTCCCTGCTTGCAAGAAGTGTGGAAGGACTCACAAAGAAGAATTCTTAGCCGGCTCCAATGCATGCTTCAAATGTGGTAAACTAGGTCATCAAGCTAGGGATTGTAGAGGTGGTGGTGTAGGCCTCAAGGCCAAATTGATCATGGTCAATAAGCTCAAGAAAGTGGCCAACGCAACAACTATTTTTATGCCCTGCATGGGAGATAAGATGTTGAGGAACCACCCAATGTTCTTATCAGTATGTTAAAGGTATTTGTTTTTCATGTGTATACATTATTAGATCCGAGAGAAAATTTGTCATTTTTTACTCCATTCCTTGCTAATAGGTTTGATGTGTTACCCGAAAGGTTAATAGAGTCCTATTTGGTGTCTACCCCATTAGTGAGTCGGTTGTTGCTAGAAAGGTCTATAAGGGTTGTCCCATATCTATCTTGCATAAAGTTGTTCTTTGTGATTTTATAGAGCTTGACATGGTAGATTTTGATGTTATTCTTGGGATGGATTGGTTGCATGCGTCTTATGCTTCTATAGATTATTAAACTCATAAATCCAAGTTTTAATTCCCTAATGAGTCTATTCTCAAATAGAAGGGACATGATTCGGTAGTGAAGGGTAGGTTTATTTCTTGTCTTAAAGCCTAAAAATTAATCGCTAAGGGTTGCATCTACCACATTGTGAGGGTAAGGGATGTCGACTCTGAAAGTTCTTCTCTCGAGTTAGTTCTTGTGGTTAATGAGTTTCTCGATATCTTCCCCGATGACTTTCCTAATTTCTGTTCCAAAAGGGAATTTGATTTTGGTATCGATATTCTCCCCGATACCCAACCTGTCTATATTCCTCCTTACTGAATAGCCCCAGCGGAATTAAAGAATTAAAGGAACAATTAAAGGGCTTGTTAGAAAAAGGGTTCATAAGGCCAAGCATTTCACCATGGGGTGCTCCTGCGTTATTTGTGAGAAAGAAATATGGGTCTCTTCAGATTTGCATAGACTACCGTCAATTGAACAAGGTGACCATTAAGAACAAATATCCAATCCCTAGGATCGATGATCTATTTGACCAATTGCAATGGGCAATTCATTTATCAAAGATTGACCTCTGGTCCTACTATTATCAATTGAGGGTATATGAGTGTGATATTCCCAAGATAATATTTTGAATAAGGTATGGTCACTTTGAGTTGGTAGTGATGTCATTTGGGTTGAAAACTGTACCAACGGTGTTTATGGATCTAATGACTAGGGTGTTCAAACTTTATCTTGATACTTTTGTTGTGGTCTTCATTGATGACATCTTGATTTTATCTTGGGGTGAGAAAGAACTTAGGGATCACGTGAGATTTGTGCTTCAAACCTTGAGAGATAAACAATTATTTGCAAAATTTAACAAATGTGATTTTTTGTTGAAAGAGGCAGCGTTTCTTGATCACATAGTGTCCAGTGATGGAATCAAGATAGATCCTAAAAAGACAGAGGCGGTGAGGAATTTCCTAGACCATTGTGTCCTTCAAATATTAGGAACTTTTTGGGTCTAGTTTGGTATTATAGAAGGTTTGTAGAAGGATTCTCTTCCATCTCATCTCCTATAACAAAATTGACTCAAAAAAGGCAAAGTTCCTATGGATAGATGAGTGTGAGAGAAGTTTCCAAAATTTGAAAAATTGACTCTACCAGAAATCTTAGAAGGGTTCGTGGTGTATTATGATGATTCAAGGGTTGATTTGGGTTGTGTCTTGATGCAAAACGGCAAGGTTATAGCTTATGCTTGTAGGAAATTAAAGGCGCATGAGCATAATTACCCTACCTATGATCCTGACTTAGCGGTTGTTGTTTTTGCTTAAAAAATATGATGACATTACCTCTATGGGGTAAATATGAATGTGTTTATTGGACACAAGAGTCTCCAATATGTGTTCACTCAAAAGAATCTCAATCTACGATAAATGAGGTGGCTTGAAATGCTCAAGGACTATGACATAAATATGCATTATCATTTGGGTAAAGCCAATACGGTTGTCGATGCACTTAGTAGAGTGTTTATGGGGAATTTGGCTCATGTTGATGAAGGGAAGAGGGAATTGGTGAAGGATGTTCACTGATTGGGTAGACTAGGGGTGAAGTGTAGTGGTTCCAATGATGGTGGTATATTTGTTGATAATGGATCCGAATCATCATTGATGGTGGATGTTATGTCAAAACAAGTACTTGAACCAACATTTATGGAATTAAAGAAGTTGGTGAAGGAAACTAAAGTAGAGGTCTTTTCACAAGGGAAGATAGGGTACTACACTTCGAAGGTCAGTTATGTGTTCTGGATGTTGATGCCCTAAGGGGTTTGATCTTGAAGGAGCTCATAATTCTTCATACTCTATTCATCCTGGTTCAACTAAAATGTGCCAATACTTAAAAGAGATTTATTGGTGGGGTGGCATAAAAAAGGACATAGAAAGCTTCATGGTCGAATGCCCAAATTGCCAACAATTTAAGGCCGAGCATCAAAGGCTAGGTGGCCTAGAATAATTATTAAAATTCCCATTGGAAGTGGAAAGATATGAATATGAATTTTGTAGTAGGTTTGCCTCATACTCGGAAACATCATGACTTGGTTTGGGTGATTATTGATAGAATAACGAAGTCCGCTCAGTTTCTATTGGTCAAGACTTCCTATAGTGCCGAGGATTATGCTAAGTTGTATATTCAGGAATTGGTAAGGTTACATGGTATGCCTTTGTCAATTATTTTGGATCGTGGTACCCAATTCACTTCTCATTTTTGGAGATTGTTTCAAAGGGGTCTTGGTACCAAGGTTGTAGCATCCTCTTTGGGAGGATACTACTTACGAAGTAAAATATAGTTTTTTTTATAATCTCAAATAGTCAACACAAGTAGAAAACTTGTTTTGAAATTCTATTTCCAATTCAATACCATTGCAGGTCCATAAAATACACAAAACTCAAACTAGTAATTATAAAAAAACAATTATCTTCCTTTGTGCATAATGACAAGTCAAAATATAAACCCAGTACATGGCATTACTTGAGTTAAAAGCACACTCTGAAAATAGCAAAACTAGTCACCCGGTTCAAGTTACAAGCATATAGTTTTGTTTTCACAAACCTTCAAAATTTCATACATAAATGCCACATGTATTCTATACAAGTCCCCAAAATATTTACAAAACTAGATGCATATGCAGATGTGATCTTCACAAGGGCTCCAAAAAGTCTACTCCAAATGGCCATCTTCATATCTCATCCCTCACATTACCTACGATAGAAAACAAGCATCACTAAGCATAAAGATTAGTCATGTATAAACTTTGGGCTTGGAGCCATTAAATTCTTTAATTCCCTTGGTCGTCGTAGGGGGCTCAATAAGGTAAAAGTAAGCCCAAGTCAATAAGTATATCAAAGTATCGAATACAAACCTTGAAGAGTTTTAAAATATCAATATTAATATTCGAAGGCTCAAGTATCAAGAAAGTTTACAATTCAATTCAAAAGAGCTGTCAAATAATCAATTTCGCTCAATATATACGTCATGCCTTTACACTAAGAACAATCCATACCAAGATGGACTGAATCCCCAATATCAAGAAGTACCGAAGCCCATATAAAGAAGGGTCGTCACCCAATATCAAGAGAATCAAGAACCATGTTGAAAGTGACTTTCCACTCGTACTCAAAAATGGACAAAAATCCATCGTCAAGATAAAATATAAATCCAAAGTCAAGATGGGAAAAATACGAATCAAGAGGCATGCCAATATCGAGGACAAGTCACCGTAACAAGAAGGACAAAGTCCCAATAAGAATGCAAAGTGGGCAGTTTAGCGAAAGTTTTGCAATACTTGAGATAATAGTCATACCTTAATACAAGACAAGGAATAAGGAAACAACCCATCAAAATACTTCAAATTTTAGAAAATAAAACATTCCAAGTTCAAGTTTACACAAACCTTGGCATTTTAGCACATAGCAAGTTCGACCACAACTCGAGGAGTTTAATTCATCTATGCCATAGATCAA